>NW_020171341.1:28302-371730 GCF_001481775.2 Trichoderma gamsii | reverse complement strand
AAAAGCCAGTATGGGGCCCCATCTTGGACCCATACCAGCTCCCTCATCTCAACCCCATGGGCAGAATTTTCGACCCAAGGAGAGCGAAATGAAAGCAAATTGGCTTTGAGACGGGGCATTGCGAGTCATCTCACTCTGGCAGCAGGCTTGCCGGCGCGAGGACTCGGCGTTCTCCTTTGCCTTGGCCGCCAAGTGGCCTCGTATTTGGCAGGGAAAGGGTCTTGGCATGCTCCTATCCCAGCACATCGGAATAATAAGAGTGTCCATCAATGGGTCTTTTTTGGCGGTCCCCGCTCCTGCACATCACCGTATTGTTCAGACGCAACGATGGATTTCTCCAAGCCGCGCGCATCGTCGCCATGCTAGCGGACAGTACGTCGTGTTCGCATGACGATGGCTAGGGGTGCATAAATAGTTGCTGGCGCCCTTTGACGCACGACGAGTCCGTGGCATGCGGCTTGCTCTGGATACAATTGCAATAGCAATTACACGGGTGTTCCGCGAGCAAGGAAAGGAAGCAGGATAGGGCTCGTTGCAAGTGAGTGCATTAGACTGATGGCTGCTCATGTCGCCTTTTTTGCAGTTTGGATGCTAGCAATAGGGCTCTAATCCAGGCCTGGCTTGGTGCCGGGCAGCGCGCCAACTGTAACGCCGCTTGCACGGGCAGGGCAGGGCCAGGCCGTAATGCAACCTGCAGCTCTAAATAGAGACCCGGATGAGGCCCGCCAACGCACCTCTCCTTGCACCTTCAGTCCACTGCCTCGACATTACGAGCAGCAATTGTACTCCATAGCTGCAGTTCCCGTATATGCCAGAGTCTGAAGGGCTACAATGGCAAGACTTTGCGCCCGAGTCCTCAGTGCAGCAATCATGGGCCTTGAGAGATAACACGATGTCGATCCGCATTTGTGTCGTGGCTGCGGATACACCCCAGGGCGGTTGATGGCTTTGACTTTCAACTGCGCACCGGGGCCATGAAATACACTGCGTTAAGGTTTCGAAACGTCACATGGAAATACTGGGGCCATTGAATGTTTTTGACAACTCCCACTTTGGCGCGGCGAGACTAGCGTTCTAGTCGTGAGATCTGGTGACCCGGCATTTTTTCTCATCGCACCTTGGCTGTGGCCGTCCGTGCCCTGGGGCGTGCTTCGTATTAACAGTCTTATCAAGCTTTGTGATGATGTCGGCTTATCCACTGTATGCGGTATAGATGTCCATCAAGCATGGAATCAAAATTGTCGCTGTTGGTTTTTTCTTGTGAGACGTAGCACATTTTAGATATCGAGGACAGTACTACTATGGTATTGATCAGTTGGTATAGGCATGCAACGTATCTGTTGGCGGTGAGCTGCGAACGCACCTGCCGAATGGGTGCGTGAGAAAGGGAAGGCGAGAGCGCGATATCAATAGCGCTCTGCAAGAGACGAGGGGATAGCAAGCATGTAGAAGCATAATGGAAAGCAGCGCTGCTTGGGGCCCAATTACCTATAGCAACATGCTGCTGTGCTTTTTAACTTTACTTTTCTGCCAACATTTGTGATTTGATATACTTGGTTTAGCTTGGCAGGCACAGCTTGGTGGCAGCTCGTGTAACAGCGGGCGTGGCGTAACTCAAATCCGTGGCGCACAGCCAGGATTGCGATTAATCGGAAATGTTCAAAAAGCATACTACAAGTGCCATAGCCAAATAATTAAAATCACCATGTAGGTATCTACTGTTGCGAGAGCAAGCAGCGTTTATATTCACAGCTCCAGGGTAGCTTAGTAGTCGGCCGTGATGCTCCGTACATTATACCCCTGCGCCGTCAAAACTGCTGATCGACCGAACGACGAGGCGAGCGAGACAGACTAAAACTTTGCACACGCGACGCGGAAACACATTGTAAAATCTGCATAGAACTCGGCGCAACAACTGAAGTGAGATGTCTTCACTGTCTTTAGGTAGATGATGCTGTCGCATGCATCTTCTTACACCCATAATGCGCGGCATACCAAAGCACTTGCATCTATGCAAGTCAGTTGTTCAAACCTTAGAAGCTGAGGGCTGATGAAGGGAAAAAAAAAAGGGCAGCCAATGAGAGACGCTCTCCTTTCTCCGCAGTGACAGAATAACATGAGAGCAAGAGAGTGGCGACATCCAGGAACCAGGCAAGCAAGACTGGTCCGACTAGGCAGGTACCCAGCATAAGCCCTGTACCTGCTGTTTCCCCAAGCGGCAGGGCCTCAGGCAGGTACCCCCAAGCGATGGGGAACCTGCGGAGGCGGCCGTAAGATGTACCCATCGTATCAATCAGAGCTAATCCAAATAATCTGGCTAGGCTGCTGTTAGCACCGCCTAAAGTGCTTCCCCCCGCGCCTTTGCATTTGGGGCTGGCCGGCGCCAGGAATAGCAGGTACAGGCACCGAGGGCGCTTTTTCCTCCTCGTGGCCGTCTCGCTGGCTGAACGAACTCTTCTCCCCCTAACCGCACCAGATCTCTCTGTGAGCGCTGGGGACACAGGATCTCCTTGACGCAGCGCTCGTCGTCTCTCGTTCAGACCCTTTGGTCTTCTACCTTCGTTTTCGCTGCGGCGTGTCCTTTTCTCCCGCCAGTTGCCTTGTCTCGGACCAGCGACACCGCGACGCAAATCGCCTCGATTGTCGAGACGACCGCGCCAGTTCCATCGCGAGGACGCCTCCAGTTTTCTCTCTATCCGAAACGGCACTGCCGGGTCGAGTCGCTCGCTGAATCTCGCTTGCCTCTCTGCAGAGTGCCTCTCTTCTGCGAATCATCCGTCGTTTGCAGCTTCTGCCTCTGGCGATCTTGTTCTCTCTCCTTGCTCGGTCTATCGCTTAGAAAAGGATTCCCTGAACGGCTCTCGACGGTCGATTCGAGCTCGTTCGAGAGTGGACCGCTGTGGGAGCTGGACTTAGCACTGCTTAGGCACTACGGAGCACTGCTTCGACCGCTAAGACGCCTGGCTTTGTGTGGCTGTAGCTATTTTCCCGTGCTCCACTAGCGCCGCTTAGCGCTGTTCTGTTTTTGGCAGGCTGGACGGCGGTCGCTCGTCTCCCAAACAACCCGCCCCTCGGTCAAAATACGCCAATTGGCTGCTTGCCGCAGCGCATTGCGCATTGTTTGTTTGCTTGCTGCGCTGACAGCCTCCCATCAGGTGAGTCGTTGTTTTTGTTTCTGCCCACCACCAATTTGCGCTTTCTTTTCTTTCCCAGACTGCCCTGGCGACTATTGCGACCGACAGAGCGACGCCAGATAGCGGCGCATTGAGCATCTCTCTTCTCCTCTGTCTGTTCCCTGGTTGTTCCCTGGGATTCGCCCGCCGAATCATCATCGTCTGCGGCGCAAGGGCGGGCCTTTACTTGTCTGTCCCTTTGGAATGTTGCATCCATAGACCACCCTGCCGCAGCAACAAGGCCTTTGGTCACTGACATTCTTAGTACAAGAGCCATGTCTCTACCTGAGCGGCCTGGGGCCAGCAGCCCCAATTATAATCGCCGGGCCAGCTATCGAAACCCGCCGGCATCGCGACGCGCGCGACCCTCGGACATCGAAGCTGGCGTATACGAGACGTCTTCCATTTCGGGACATCATCGTGGGAAATCCGTCTCCTCATATGCAGAGACAATTTCGAACTCTAATGTGAATACAGAGAGCATGCCTCTGTCGCCCACCGAGCCATCGTCCGGGAGGGCTCCTGATCCTGCCTTCACGCGCAAGAGGAGCCTCATCAGACCGGAGAGGAACCGCATCGACAAAGAGCACAGGAACTACCACTACCACCGCCATGCCGCCAACATGAACGTCCTGCCGTCTTCCACGGGAAATGACCCTCTGCTGGAAAATCTGGCGGCATCAACAGAGCGATCTGCCAACACTGAAAGCGTATCCGACGAGACTCCTCGCCCTTCCCGAAGCCGAACGGCTAGCGGAGACCACGAGAAAAGTGGTGTGACTGTCAAGACTTCGCAGCGCAAATCATCGGGCAAAATCACCAAAGAGAACAGCAAGCGATCTTCGAAACGCAAGTCCAAGCCTGTGGAGGACCAAGTCCGACCGCCAAGCTTCTGGAACGTCTACTGCGCGATTGTGACTTTTTGGTGCCCTGATTTTATCCTTGGATGCTGCAAACCGACGAGAGCTCAGCGCCGAGCATGGAGAGAAAAGATGGGCTTGATCAGCATCATCTTGGCAATCATGGCCATAGTTGGTTTCGTTACGTTCGGATTTACTGCTGCCGTTTGCGGCTCACCTCCAACTCGGCTGCGTGTCAATGAAGTCTCTGGAGGATACATGATTTTCCACGGAGTGGCCTACGACTTGTCCAACTCCCACCACCCTGCTGCTGAGGGTATTCCGTTGGAACAGAATGGTCTCGGCGCCAACGTCCTGTTTGACCTTCCCGAGAAGCACTCTGGAGACGATGGCAGCTTTCTCTTCCAAAACGTCAATGGTAACTGCAAGGACCTCATCACTCGTGCTGAAGGCTCTGATGTCCCTACCGACGATTCTGGCAACCTGGCTTGGTATTTCCCATGCACAACTTTCAAGCAAGATGGGTCTTCTACTCCCAACTTGACCATTCCGTACTACCTTGGATATGCGTGCCATACCTCGGTCAATGCCCGAGATGCATTCTATCTCGATCTTCACGGCACGGCAGATGTATATTTCACTTGGGATGATATCAAGAACAGCTCTCGCAATCTCATTTCTTATTCTGGTAGCGTCTTGGACCTTAACCTTCTTAACTGGTTCAACGAGAGTCAGGTCCAGATCCCTGATCGTTTCAAGGAGCTTCGAGACACATCTTCCGATGTTAACAAGGCTATTCGTGGTCGCGATGTGACGCGCATGTTCCAGTCTTCGTCTGACAAGAAGAACATGCAGTGCTTCGAAGACATCATCAAGGTTGGCTCCATCGATACCGAGACTGTTGGCTGCATCGCTTCCAAGGTTGTGCTCTACTGCGCCCTGGTTTTGATTCTCTCTGTCGTCGGAGTACGATTCGCTCTGGCTATCATTTTCCAATGGTTCATCAGCCGCAACTATGCTGCCGCCAAGACATCTCAAAGCTCTGACCGGAGAAAGCGTAATCGCCAGATTGAAGATTGGTCTGAGGACATTTATCGTGCTCCTGTTCGACTTCCCGGCGATGGCAGCACAGTTGTTACTTCGGACAGAAGCAAGCGAGCATCCTCCTTCCTACCCACCACGTCGCGATTCTCTGGTGTATCTGGGCCAGATCGAAGCTCTTCATCTCGTCGAGTCCCCACCACAATGGCTAGCCAAGGTGGCTCTAGTTCTCTGTACCCGCCTGCTCCTATGTATAAGCAGGGCAACGACAGCCGTGCAAGCTTCCTTCGCTCAGACCCATATGGCCCTGCCACCATCTCTGAAGGCCCCGGACCAGCTGGCTTTATCCATGATGCCGTCGTCCCTCAGCCTCCCGCTGACTGGATGCCATTTGGATTTCCTCTTGCGCACACCATGCTCCTGGTTACAGCCTACTCTGAGGGAGAGGAAGGCATTCGGACTACTTTGGATTCCATCGCCACTACGGATTACCCCAACAGCCACAAAGTTATCGTTGTTATCTGTGATGGTATCATTACAGGTGCGGGTGAGACCGTTTCAACTCCGGACGTCTGTGTTGGCATGATGAAAGACTTCTCTATTCCTGCCGAACTGGTAAAGCCGTATTCCTATGTTGCTGTAGCAAGTGGTTCTAAACGACACAATATGGCCAAGGTATACTGCGGATTCTACGACTATGGGTCTTCGTCTCGAATTCCAGCGGATAAACAACAGCGTGTGCCCATGATTACAATTGTCAAGTGTGGCACTCCTGCAGAGGAAAAGGGATCTAAGCCTGGCAACCGAGGCAAGCGTGACAGTCAGATCATTCTCATGTCGTTCCTCCAAAAGGTCATGTTTGATGAGCGAATGACAGAGCTTGAATATGAAATGTTTAACGGATTATGGAAAGTCACCGGCATCTCTCCGGACTACTATGAAATTCTGCTCATGGTAGACGCCGATACAAAGGTTTTCCCTGACAGTCTTACTCACATGGTTTCTGCCATGGTCAAGGATCCGGATATCATGGGCCTTTGTGGCGAGACCAAGATTGCCAACAAACGAGCCAGCTGGGTGTCAGCCATTCAAGTGTTCGAGTACTTTGTCTCTCATCATCTCGCCAAGTCCTTTGAATCTGTCTTTGGTGGTGTTACCTGTCTGCCCGGCTGTTTCTGCATGTACCGTATCAAGGCGCCAAAGGGAGGGCAAAACTATTGGGTTCCAATCTTGGCCAACCCTGACATTGTGGAGCACTATTCGGAAGGTGTGGTAGAGACTCTTCACGAGAAGAACCTGTATCTCCTCGGCGAGGATCGTTATCTGACTACACTTATGCTGCGGACTTTCCCCAAGCGCAAGCAGGTCTTTGTTCCCCAAGCTGTTTGCAAGACTACGGTTCCCGAAGAGTTCATGGTTCTGTTATCACAGCGGCGTCGCTGGATCAACTCTACCGTTCATAATCTTATGGAGCTGGTTCTGGTCCGCGATCTCTGTGGCACCTTTTGTTTCAGTATGCAGTTTGTTGTCTCTGTCGAACTCATTGGTACTCTTGTGCTTCCAGCAGCCATCGCCTTTACCTTTTATGTCGGTAAGTTTTACTTGGATACTTGTGTGAAAACATACGAATATAGTTTTTCGACGTTTGCTGACTTGATACTTTTCTTTTGTTAGTAATTACATCCATCATTCATCAACCCCCGCAGATTATACCGTTGGTGCTCCTGGGTCTCATTCTTGGTCTTCCTGGTGTTCTCGTCATCGTCACCGCACACTCTTGGTCCTACATCGTTTGGATGCTCATCTACCTCTTGTCTCTCCCCGTTTGGAACTTTATCCTTCCGGTCTATGCCTTTTGGAAGTTTGACGACTTCTCGTGGGGCGAAACTCGCAAAACGGACGGTGATAAGAAGGGCGGCGGCCACGGAGAGAGCAAAGGAGAGTTTGACAGCAGCAAGATTACGATGAAACGATGGGCCGAGTTTGAGCGAGACAAGCGTGCAAAGAGCGCCTACTGGGGATCGAGGGAGAACGTCGTCAGTGGTGGTACCAACAGCTGGGCGATGCCTCCTCCTGGCCACCACAGCGAAGAGTACTTTTCTGACGCGTGATCCGAGCACTAACGGGCATAACGGTGATGCTGATTAATAATATCGTGCCTTTTTTCTCCTAATATTTTTTTGAATAACGAAATACACATGGGTCATGTCCGCATATTTATCAAAGGGCTCAAACACACATTTTACTTGCGCATATGCTTCGGAGAAATCTTATTTGCCGTTGTATCCACCCTTTTGCCCAAGTTGAACTGGGATGTTCTTTCATATTCATGTCTTTGCTCTTCATGGGTGAGAAGGAGATGTTTGATGGCTTTTAATGACTACAGTTACTATTTAGAGAAGGTGATGTGACACAGAGAAGATGTAAAGAGGAGGAGAAACAAGAGAGCAATTCTGTTACTGGGAGGGAGTGGGCGTCAACTTTTTGTAATAGGCGGGCGATTGATCATTCATTTGAGCGCTGATTTGACTGAATGCGGTGATTGATTGATGAATTTTGTTGTACATAGTTATCATATTATTGTTATTGATGTTGTCTGGCTTGGGCTTTGTGAGGATATTGTTATGATGCCTACAGTCGTTGGTCTTGTCCCTTTTTACTGCTACTGCTTCCTTACCAATGCTCTTGCTGAGTGTTGTTAATCAAGCGTGCGTGTATTGTTGGTTATGATATATTGCAATTGATTCTTCTTGAAGCAACACCAAAAAAATACCTTTGTAATAGCAGCGCAATACTCAACATGTTCCGTTTCCTCTCCTGTATTCTTGCCCCTTTTTATTTCGCTACCCCCCTTTGTCTGTTTTGTTTTCTTTGTGTTGTTTTGTTTTCTTTGTGTTGTTTTGTTTTCTTTGTGTTGTTTTGTTTTCTTTGTGTTGTTTTGTTTTGCCCAACTCAAAACTAGGTTCCGTTATTCAATCATTCGTCAATCACACGATTAGTATCTACATGTAAACTAATATGTGCAACATGGGTATTGCATCCATTTGAAAAAGCGAGAGAAAAAAAAAAACCAAAGTGTATAACAGCTCTCCTCAAAAACAAGGAGAAAAAAAAAGCGACATGGGCTCTGCTCCTTTCACTCCACCAACGCCAGCCTGTATGATCAATATTAGAATCCTCAATAGCCTCAAGTCCGTCTTCGCCGTTTAACGCCGGCTAACCATCCTGGCCTCCTGAGGAAATGCATAGTAAATGAAATATTAGAGAGTAGAGAAAAGAGAAGTCGTGTTCTCCCCAGTTTTAAACATCCGCCAGGATAACCGTTCGCGGTAGATTCATTTCTTTGAATTCTCTACCTCCTCGCCCAGTTCCCAGGGCTTAGTTGGATCGACAAATGTTGAGATGCGCTGGTCTCCCCATCGAGCGCCGATGGTTACCCAAACGTGCTTCTGGGGAGCAGTTGCGTGGACCGTCTCTCGGTATCCAGTCCATCTCAAACGAGATTCTCTCTCCATGGAGCTGTTGCCGAGACCATCGTTGGCGACCCACTCTTTGACAACATTTCTGATAAATTCAACCTTGCGGCGGAAATCGTTCGCCGCAGGGATCCCTTGAATCTCTGGATCGATCTCTGGTCGCCTCCTGGCTGCAGTGGTGGTTGTTCGTGCTGATGATCTGGTCTGGAAGTTGAGCAGCGTTTGCAGGGGATACGAAAGCGTGGCTCGGTCATCTAGAGCGGTAGCGCCAATAGAACCGGTGTTTGCGAGTCGCTCTGCTGCTTCTTGAGGAAGATGCCAGAAGTGGCACCAGGTTCCAGTCGCATCTAGAACAATTTTGGTGTGATCTGGGAAATTAAACTACGCAAGAATGTGTTTAGTATGTCGAAAAGGCGATGAGGGTTCCCCGCAAAGTTCCTTACCTGAAGGTGCCCATCGCCGAATACCCAACAGCCAACATCTCCAAATCGCTGGTAAAATGTCACCAACTCTGCCGGCGTGCCCTTTTCTCCCGGGGACATGGTGGTATCCTCTTCTTCCTCTTCGGCCACATCGTCTCGGCCATATGCAATCATGTAATTAGCAAATTTCTTCCATAGGATGATCCTTTCTCGCTTTCGGTGTTGGAAGACGTCCTTGCCGGGATTCATTTTCCCGGCTGTCCCGTCGTCGTTCACTGAGACTCGAAATTGATCTGGAGAGACCATGACTTGCGAAAGGCCAGCCTCGCCATTGTTTTCGAAGAATTTGATAGGCTCAGTCATTGGTACTGGTTGGTGCCGATCTGGGTAAAATTCGTCTTGTCTTTTGAGGATATGCTTCTCGGCGTTACGAATGAAAATGCCCGCAGGGGGCAGCAAAGCGGCTTTACTGCCTTCGGTAGTGGGGATATCACGTAGGATGCATCCTACGCTACCGTCGTTCAAGATATAGCCAAGGCCAAATTTGTTCGTGTAGTCAACCCACTTGACTACGATGTGAGGATGAGGCGGCGCCGCCGTTTTAGAAGATATGATGGCCATGGTACGGGAATTGAGAGCTCGCTCGAGTTCGATTTGAAGCTGGCTTAGTCGCTCGAGAATGTCATCGGGCTTCGTCTCTCGCATTACTCTGGGTGTCTCAGAGGGGCTAAACAAGGTGGCCGCGCGAACAGATTCTGAGCCTCGTCTCTTATGAACTGGCAAAGTCGCGGATGAGATTGTCGCTGCTCTCTCTGCAATTGGCGCAATAGGCACAGATCGAGCTGCTAGTGGTTGGGTCCTTGTCGAGACGCGCATACTTCGGGTGGTGGTGGTGGTAGGTTCGAGAGCCTCTCTCGAGGAAGTTGAGGAGGAGGTCGCCTCGCGAGTGAGTGTGTATTGACGATCTGGACGGGGTCGAATCTTCGTGCTTTGCGAAATCGACATGGTAGCCGACAGCGAAGCTTCTGGGGCAGGTCGAGGCCTCGAAGTGGTGGAAATAGTAGGTCGACCCTGGGATCGTTGCTGAGCCGCAAAGCTCTGGGGAGGCTGTCGCAGAAGGCCGGATGAAGATATCTTTTGCGAGCCATTCGTGGCATCTTCCTGTCCCTCTGCTGAGGCTGAGCGTGCAGAAGCAGACGCTGCGTTTCTTGCACGAATCTGGTGCTGCTCCCTTAGCCAGTCATCAAATGGCCGATAGACTATATTATCCGCCAGAGGGATGATTGGAGTCAGGCCTGCCTTTTCCTCAGCTGCCATCTCTTTCCAGATCTGCGTGTGCGAAGCTCTGTCTCCACTCCAAGGCCCGACGATGCATTCTCGACATAGTTCTTTTAGGTGACGGTGCGATCGCACTTGCAACGAGGTGCTCAGATTTGAGTTATAGTATTCTTCCGCATCGGGGGGCACTTCTCGTAGCTTTGAGGTGATCTCGCCAGAGGCAGGCATGTAGCCTGCAGAGAAGAAGGGATGCTGGACGATTTCATCGGGATCTGGTCGCTGATCAGCATCCTCGAGCATCGTGGCCACCAGGTCCTTAGCCTCCTGGCTAATATATTTCTGGGACACCTCGGCGCTTGGCCATTCGTAATCTCGCTCCCTGGCTCGGCGGTAAATCTCGTCCGTCGTTGATGACTGGAAAGGTGGCTTCGAAGTAAACATGGCAAACCTATTAAACCCCCATTCTGTTAGCCTCGTGTTATCATCCTAGGGTTATTTTCAGCTGATACTCACATTATAATGCCCAAGCTCCAAATGTCGACCATGTGGTCATGGCCCTTCTTGCCCTTCTCAAGAATCTCAGGAGCAATGTAGTTTGGCGTTCCGCACAGAGTCGTCCGTCGAATGGTTTGCATGTCCCTACCAGTCACCACCAACGCAGCAAGGCCGAAGTCGCCAATCTTGGCATTCATCTGGTGATCCAGAAAGATGTTGCCCATTTTCAGATCTCGGTGGATGATGCCCTTGCTGTGCATGTATTTGATGGCGCCGGAGATCTGGACTGAGTAGAATCGGACTTCGGGTTCGGTGAGGCCCTTTCGACGCTTTACCATGTCCATAAGAGAGCCATTGGGGCAGAGTTCGAGGACTAGAAAAGTACAGTTGACGTATGAGAAGGCTCGTAAAAACTGGACAATATTCTTGTGTCGCATTTTGGAGTGGATTTGTAATTCGGTTTGGAACTGCGACAACGTGAGCAGACTCGAAAAATTGGAGGTGAAACATCTCCAGCAGCATTACTACTAACCTTTTGTTCCATTTTGGAAGGCATCTGGCTCTTGACAATCTTGAGAGCATACTTTTGCTTTGTGGGAAGCAGCTGGCCACTGTAGCATATAGCAAATCCTCCCTTTCCCAATAATTTCCCAACGCGATAAACGGCGCCGTCTGGGCGATCGGTGCTGCTCGGTTCGAGCACTTCTTCTGGAGGAGGCGGCGGATGTTCTTTGTCTTTGGACTTGAGCTGGGCAACTGGCTTGGCCTTTGTTTCCGTGGCCCTGGGCATTCGCTGGGCGTTGACATCTCTAGGGGACAAGGCCTCCATGTCGACGCCGCCCCTGGGGACCAGCCGGTGCGCCATGTCGACGAAGTAACGGTTGAGGCAGCGAGAGGGCTGGTCGAGATTATGCGGCGACGAGGAACGGGCAGGCTACGGGATTCAGCAGCGGCCTAAAGAGACGTGCCGTGGAGAGCCTAGCAAAACACGGACGCGATTAGGCGATGGGACAACTTTTTGCGGGAGGGCCAAGCTCCTGCAGACCGCAGAGCCTTGTGTATGGCCAAAGCTCAGCCGGGCGGCAGGTATGCGGGCTCGAGAAACAAAACACAGCTGAGGCTGTCTTGCTTATTACAGCGTCCAGTAAGCCAGGCCCAAAGCAGGCAGGGCAGGTCTGAAAGGACAAAAAAAGGCCAAACTCACGAGGTGCCTCGGATACGCACAGCATGCGCAGGAATGGTGGCGTGGCGAGGGCCTTTGCTGTAAACAAGGTCAAAACATTCAGATGATGGCGCAGTCATGAAAAAGGCATTAAGCAATGCTGGATGATGGTAAGGCGGGCTAAAGGCTGGCGGATGCGAGAAGGTGAGCGCAGCGTGACCAGTCGCAGCCACAGAACAAACCCTGCCGTTGACTGACCCCATATTGTGATTTGTGTACTTTGTGGGAGTTGGTTGCTCTTGGCAACAGCAGTGCCTTATTGTGGGTCACATCGCCATTGCCGTAGGTTACGAACGATTGATAGCGCTTGGAGCCCCACGGCGGCGAGATAGCCATCGCCTAGAGGCGCTGAGAGGGAGGGCTTAGTGGACGTTTAGTGGCTAGCGCCCACTGAAGTCCGCTGAAGCTATGCCTGTAACTGTTGAGCAGCTCTGGAGCTTGCAGCGCTGTCACGAGCCAGAGAGTTGCAACTCGAGACAAAACGTTTAAGATGGTGCAAGTTCTGGCATGGCAACAGACCTAATTCTGCAGCGTTCTAGCGCTGTAGACTTGTCGGTATCACTGCCATCAGTAACGAGACAGTACCTGTAATTAGTAAGTAGTGATTTATAGCATTTACTACTATTATTCTTCACATACCATTCTATGCCAAGCAAGACAAACGGCCATAAGGCGATTCGTCGGTATGGCGCTCGCCGCAGCCGCTGGGCTTGTCCCTCCCGAAAACCAGCTCCGGTGGGCACCGGAACATCGCGGGCTCCGGCGCGGACATGAGCCAAGCTAGCGACAGTGCCCGTTAAGCCCGACTGGCTTTAGGCCTCGATGCGAAGCTCGAACCTCTCGATTCCGATGATGAAGTAGTAACAACCAATTGGCAAAGATCGAAACAGCGCAGACGCAACGAATTGGACAGGGACCCCGCAGACGGCACCGGCACCCGCAGACAGACCTTCACCAGCCGTCATCATGGTGCCCCTCCCGCTGTTCAAGCTCGCAGCTCTCTTCGTGCGGCATGTCTCAAAGTATGGCGCAGTACGTATTTACAAGCTCTGTAGGATCTGTTGTGTTCCATTTTGATACTTATATATACCGTGTATAGAATCGCATCAAGGCGCAAGCCCATGACCACCCTCGATTTCGGGCACTCGCAGCCAAGTACGGCCAAGCAATCCACCAGCTCAACATGAAGTTGTCCGTTGCCCTCCTGAGGGATCCCGAGGCCGAGCGACGAGCCAGAGAACAAGCCGAAGCCCCCACAGTGAAAACAGAGCAGCAGCTTAAAAAAGAAGAACAAGCCAAGCAGAAGGCGAAGAAGAATAACGAACCCGAGCCGGGTAGCCACCCCAAGTTTACGCTACAAAACGTATGGCGGCGAAAATTCCGGCCGTTGCCAGAGGGAAAGGCTGTGGATTTGTTCGCTGACGTTGCTGGCGATACGTTTATTCTCGGCGTGGCGGGAGCATTGATTATATACGAGTACTATAAATCGTCACAAAAGCCCGATGCCAATAAAGAGCGGTTAGAAGAGCTCAACAGGAGGTTTGAAGAGCTTCAGAAGAAAGAGGAGGAACTGGCAGATGCCGAGCAGAGGCAGCGGCAGCGATTCGAATCGCTCGAAGAAGCTTTAAGAGCATTGAAGGACCCGAAGACAAAGCAACCATTATTACCATCGCTGCAACCGAGCAACTAGGCTATTCAGCTGATGCGGGCTCGTCCAGAGCTCCTCAAAGACAACTCTCGATACATAAAAGGCCATTCGACAGAGAAGAGAAGTCCATGATCACACAATGGACTGGGCTTTTCTTTGGTCAGGCAGGGTTAGATACCCTCAGACCGCTCAACACTCCACTCAGCGCTGCAAAGCGATCATATTTCTTCATTTATTATTTCACATATCACGTCGAAAATGGACCAGCGGGTAAAAGATAGAGGAGAAAGGATAAATAAAAAGAGAGGAAATTGGGGAACAGGAATTGGATAAAGGATTGTATGAGAAGGAGCGCAAAGGAGTGTAGAGGCTCCTTCCTTGCAGTCGCCTCGCCGCTTTGATAGCGGATCAAATTTTCAGCACATACAACAAACAGAGAGCATTGAAGCTTTATAGAGACAGAAATTCATACTTTACCAACCACGATTCGAATAGCACATTGCCGAGTTTTGATCATTGCCTGTATCAAAGATCCGTCGAAACGACTGTCAGCGACCATGTTCTGTTCATCCCTCAGAAAGCGAAAGGAATGGGCACAATTAGTTCCAGCTCTCTCACGAAGTGCCTCTCCAGGTTGGAAAGGTATGTTGAAGGCCATCAGCTTAAGCTGTCGCTTCTCAAAGGCGGGAGAGCTGAGATTTCGGCCAACTCTTTAGAGACAAATCTCCACAGTCACGACGTTGCTTTCGCTCTGCCACCGCAAAGCCAGCATCATCAACCACGCGTCTCGTTCAAGCTCATTCTCCTTTCGTCCGGAGAAGCAAAAACCACAGAGGTCAAGACCAAGATTGAAAGATTGTCCATGCTCAATGGTGGGCAAAAAGTGGCCATTATGCTTCTGCTAGATGGAAGTGGACGAGTGGACTCGCTGGTTCACTTACAGATGAGGTGAGAGCTCGCATATACAGGGACTAATTGCATCTGCGGAAGCGCCCGTCCCTGACCGAATGGCTCAGTATCTTGACGCAAGGCATGGCCCATGTGCCCATTATCCCCGTCTCGTCTACAGCGGAGCTAGTCACTCGCTTGGACGCTTTACGACGTCAGTGTACAGCCAGCGTTCCCCGCCAAAGCTATGCGCAGGAAATGGCAGAGGTTCAGGCCCTCGCAGCGCATTGTGTGCATGGACAGGCGCTTTCGCACGAACGCGTGAATATCCTGACGGACGTCTCGAGTGGATTGGGAAGCTTGGCGCAGCTTGTGTTTAGTACGGAAGGGAGGAGGAAGCTTTGTGACTTGCTCGACGACGAAGAGGGCAATAGAGTGATAGCATTCTTTGTCCATGGCCACGAAAGTGCTCTTCGGCTGGAGATGCGAATGCGGGAGCAGGCAGCGCAAGCGTCTGGACAAGTGTAGATGGGGCGATCAAAATTATGATTTTGCGGCATATCAATGATTTTTCCTGAGATAATTATTTTTAGACATGCTCAATCAGCAGAGAAGATGATGTAGTTTGCGGTTGTTACGAGTACGAGCGGGTGCTTGAGTTGGACCGGCGGCGATACAAACTAGTTCTAGGTAGCTGCTGTGATATGAATGGAGCCACTATCAAATCACCAAGTCTACCCATTCACATCAACTGCCCAAGGCTATCTGGTGACCATCACCCAGCTATGAATCCTAGATTTCGTAATTATAACCATGGTCCATGCTCTCCGGGTCTACGCCGAAGAATTGGGCGACAGAGACCGATTTGGCGGTCAACGAATGCGCAACAGACCTTGTGATGGTGGCGCCGGTTGGCTGGGGCGGACGGTGAGGGGAGCCAATCAGCAGTGGTGTAGAGCCGCCCTGAGGCTGAAGAGGGCAATTCGATGGGCATGGCCTGATGACAAGTTCTACACGCTAGGGCCATGATCTGGACTGTCCAGTCCTTTTCTCTCTCTCGTTTTCCCGCGCATTGCAAAGAAACGGCCGTTGTCTCCATGCTAGTGTAGAGTGATGTGATGAAAAGAGGTGACGGAAGATTGTAACAAATTAGTAAGAAACAGAGCAACTGATGGCTGCGAACGTGTATTGGTGGAGTGACCGGCTCCAAAGCTCGAGCATCTAAACCGCCAAGCATAAGACATTTACTGACAGACGATGATGTTTCTAGGAGGACGAAGCTTATCTTTATATCAATTCATGCGAAACCAAAAAAAAAAAAAAAAGACAACAAGGGCGAGCAAACGCAATGTCGCATCCGCCTGTCCCGTCAACGTGGCAAAGCGGGAACGATCATACATGATCGATTTGAAAAAGTTGCATGAAAAAAGGGACGTCCGACCAACAACAAGATCTCGCGAAGCCAGAAAAGTCGGAAACCAATGAAATGGCCGCGAATAGAGCAGAAAGGCTGCTTGAGCTGTTGACCCGCAGTTTCTATTTCTGGGTCTCCCATGACTTCTTGAGAGCTAAAATCGTCGCTAGCGGGTGATTCTTGTTCTCTAGCATCTTTGCAGTCCGTTAAAAGATTGAATGAACAAGGGGCAAGTTTTGCTGGGCGGGTCCAACAGGGAGGAAGAGACTTGGCTGGTGCCGGGGACGAAACTGGCCAAACACTGCGTGCTTCATGATTGCGGGATGTGAGACTGCGGTGGTCGCGCCTCTGTTAGAGTGGCTCGCTAGCAGTGCTTTGTTTTGTTTCTTTTCCTCTGAGCTGTTTGAATTCGAATCATCGGCAAGATCGAGCTGGACAAGAGTTCATGTTTGAATCAAGATGCGAGGCCTAGTGAATTGGAGAGCGCCCTGACGGCTGCTAGCACCATCTATCGCTGCGCATGCAAGACGCAAGACATGCGGAGCAACAAGAAAGCTCCATTCCGACCCCCTCTTGCTCTCGCTTATAACATGCATGAAGCACTGAGGCCCATGGGTGGCATCGCATGGCAGCAACCGGACTTGACTATCAATTTTCGGTAGTATAGCTGCACGCAGTACCTGGCAGCGACAGCAGCAAATGAATGTCATGCCGCCCAGCACTGCGTATTTCCCAGGTACTCCAGTCAAATCGCTTTTCCACTCGTATAGCAGGGATCCCCCCGAGCTTCAGTGGACCGGGGCCTCTGCCCCCCCCTGCACCTCCGACGCGCAGGAGAGGCGGCTTCTCCTCTCATTGGCCCAGGCCCTCTCTGTAACCGCCGAGGACAGGCCAATCGCCGTGTGATTCGCAGCACCCCAAGGAAATCGCAACACCAAGCGCCAGACTGTGAGAGGGCCAAAAGAGAGAGAGAGAGAGAAAGAGAGAGACAGCGAGAGGCAGAGGCCATTCTGTGTGACCAGTTCGCAGCAGTAGCTCCTCTCTCAGCGCCCGGGTCTTGGCCCACCGGCTGACTCTGATCCAGACTGCGACTTGGATATTGCAGCAGAAGCAGTAGTGCCACCAGTATATCGTAGTAAATACTCAAAAGCGCCTCCCCCCCTCTCTTCTGCATCTTCTCTTGCTCTCACTGCTTCAGAATATACCGTACTTTGATACCCCCTTCAGCGTTAATTCCAGTCGCAAGGCCTGCTGATCAACCACATTCATATTGTTGTTGGGCCTTTTTGCTTTTATTTCCTCTTTTTTTTTTCCCTTGCTGTGTATGAGACCACGACTAGCCGACGACTTTACTGGGTACACTACACCACGATTACCTACATCTGGATACCATCGCGACAAAAAGCAGCAACACGGAGCTGCCAACACTCCTAGCATCACGATTTAGCACAGCAATCGTGAAACTCTCATCAAAGCTACCCTCGCCAATTTTTTTTCTTCTCTTTGCTGGACGCACCCGAGATAATTCGTCCCTTGGCCCCCCCTTTTGGCTGCCGCCGGTACAAATCTCAAACACGCTCCTCGTTAGAGATCTGCTTCAGGTTCACTCCACCCTTGGTCGACAGGCGGATATCGATCTATCCGGCCCTTGCTCGCTCCGCCGCATTCCACCAAAGAAACAATAGACATTGGATTTTTAATTCGAAAATCTAAAGCTTGGGCGAAAAAAGAAATACCTTATTACACGAACCCGGCCGAAGCAGAAACGAATCCCGGCCTAGCCCATCTCCATCTCCGCCCCAGCGCCCATTCCCATCTCCCCCTCTCACCTCGCTAGCTTCCGCGGACCTGACACAAGGCCTCAAACGTCTTGTCTACGCCTCGGCGCCAAAGAAACCAGCAACCCAGGCCGGCGATCAGGACCTCCCCCCCTAGGGAGGAAACACAGCCGGACCTCTTGTGGTTTTTTGGTCCATCTCCAATATAGACTTGAGTTGTCCCTGTTTTTCTTTTTGGGGCTCTTGTTTCTTTTCTTTCTTTTCTGGTTCTTTTTCCCTGGCCATTCTTTTTCGTCTTGTCACCAGCTGCGAGTCTGCTCGGTGTTTCTTTTTTTTCTTTTCTCTTCTCTTTTTTTATCATTCGTTTCTCTGTTACGCGGGTCCGGTACCTGTCGATTATATCTTTTTTTTCACCATAACGCCCTAATAACTTTTTTCTCTTTGTCTCTTTTTTAACGAAGAAGAATTCATTCGGTTGATCCGACTTTTGGCTGCATACAATCTTCTATCTCTTGGACGGGTCCAACAAGGGTAGAAACGGGAAAAGGAAACGAATATTTCTGGGGATTTTTCATTGAAGGGAACATTTACGAGGTCAAAGACGATTTTTAATAATCCGCAACAATGGGCAAGCTTATCAAGAACCACTGGGCTCGGCTCATCATGCTCACAGCCGCCACTTGTACGTATAAGCCTTCACTTACACGACACACACTTTCAACTAACACCGTTACTTAGACCAAATCGGCGCCGCCATCGAGGGCTTCATCTGGCCCAAGATCTTCTGGGACTTCCTCACCCACTCGCTCGACGTCATGGTCAAGCCCTTCCCCATCCTCCAAATCATCAACCTCATCTTCGGCATCGCCATGATCGCCCTGGAGTGGCCCCTGCCCCTGCTCGCCGGCACCAGCGTCCACCGATCCATCGAGTTCCGCCTCGCCATCCTCCCACTCTCTGCGCTCGCCTGTCTGCTCATGTATCAGTCTACGAATCCGGGCTTGTATTACCTGGTGGGCATGGGGGCCTATTTCTGGGCTTTCAGTGAAGGCGAGGTACGTTTCTTTCCCCTCCTCTGTTCTTCAATACTTTCCCTTCATAGACAACTAACATCCCTTTTTTTTTTTCAGATCATCTGCGCAAAAACCTGGACTCTACCTCCGCGAACACCAAATGGACCCAGCAAAGTCTGAGACTCAGATGTCAGGGACTCAGCCAAGCAGGGAAAGGAAATGGGAGAGAGAAAAGCAAGAGCAGCGGAACATTCGCATGTAACCAGATGGAAAAAGACACCAGAGAGAGGCAACGAAATGAGAGGAGGCGTATCCAGGACCATGGAGTTGTGTGTGTATTTACAAGTACTCGAAATTCACTCCCCCGAAAAAGAAAACACACCCCCGATGAAGAACAGGGTGAAAAGAAAGAAAGAAAGAAATCCAGCCAAAGTCAGACAAAATCGAATTCTTCTACAAAGAGTGCCTCTCAGGATTCAGCATCCATCCTTTTCGTTATTTCCATCTTTTGAGTGTTTTCCAGCATCGGTTAGCATTTGGTAACAGATGCTAACGTGTATTATTACTATGTTTACTTGATGTTTTGTGTATGACTGCATTTTTGGTTCTTGGATATATGATTTTTCGATTTTTAAGCTTTTCATTAGTATTTGATCGTTGGTATGATGAAACAGTGGCTTTGGAGGATATACCAAAGAGCGTGGGTGCGATGAGATAGCATATGAAACTCGATCTACTACATGGGAGACATCTCGAGACATCATCGAATGACATCATGATAAAAGTCGTATGAGCTCTGAAAGTGACTGGTGACAATCGAACCGTGGATCCAATGGAGTGCACAAGTGGAATCTAGACCCGCCCAGCGGCTTGCTGCAGACACGGCCCCATAATCATGGTAACTTCAAATGCAATGCTTGATTATTCTCTAGTGTAGAGATTCCTACTGTATGTAAGAAGAGCAACACGGCGCAGGCACGGCTCACTGCATATTACTTCGCGCGGGAGCGCCCTTGTGCCAGAGGCCATCTTATCGCTCAATCAAAGCTCGTGTTCATAATCCATATCCCATGCTGCTCTCCAGGCCACTCAGACCACCATCTCACTACCACAGTCCCGCTGTATCAAGACAAGGGGGTGGAAACTGAGTGAGACGCTTCTATCCCAGCACCGCATCTATTTTACTCTCATCGAGCTCATAGACTCATTCGTAACACCTTGTCGGGCAGGCATCTGTCCAAGCGCGAGAAGCATTAGCACTCTGTTCAAGAGATTGTATTTTGATTTAAATAATTGAAGCGACTTACCTCCATGTTCTGCATTGAACCAAGCTCGAGGATCTTCAGCAGCGCCTCGTCAGCGTTCTCAGTGTCGAACTCGGCCGCCAGCCCCGCTTTTGACGCAGTGTCATAGGTTCCCTGAGCTCCTTGCCTGTACGCAAATGCAGTGTTAGCCGCCGCACTCATCGCACAGGTTTAGATATGGGCTGAGGGATACATACTTGTGCGTCAGGAATACTTTGAAAGTTGAAACGAACTGAGTGAGAGGAATGCTCTTGTCGCTCAGCCACTTCTTGTATGTCTCTACATCATCCACAAAGACGATGAAGTCGTCCTGCTTTCCCTTGAAGTGGACTTTGACCTGAGTAGCTTCTCCGCGAGTCATCTTGGCTGGTGTTGTGATTGGTAGTGTTGAGTGTTGAAAGGTGGGTTGTTTGGCTGGTTTAGGTCGCGTGACGTATAGCCGAAAGTGCTTGTTTGTGGTGTTTATATCTTTCTCTGGGTTGGCAAGAGAAGATTTATGAGTGAAGCGAGGTTTAAAAAGAGTTGAAAATAGATCGTGATGTTGTTTCTTAGAGTTCAATGAGATGTGGAAAGAAAGAGGTTAAGAAATGGGAAGAGCAGCAGTTTTAATAGATGCCGTGGGGGAGGGGAGCTCTATCTCCAGCTACGTCATCGTGGCGTGCGGGCCAAGTGCAACAACTGCCACCAAGGTACCTTCACCAGCAGCTGGTACCAGGCCTCCACTGCCAGCTGCCAGGCCACAGCACAGCGTCCAGCGCCGCACCTCCACAAAGCGCTGCGCAATGGGTACGAGATGACCTCATAATGTCTGTATCCGGTACTGGCGAGACAGGCCATACGTAAGGCCGAGCCTGGAGTGGCCCGTGCTTGGCTGGCGATCCAGGAACACTCTGGACCTTGTGGACAGCTGTTCACAGTTCGCAGCCTTGCCTTGGTCAATTGCTTGTTCCATCGTCTTCTGTCTTTCAATTGGATCCACCAGCTCCTCTTGGTGTTGCTCGCGCCATTGCTTCATTTCGCTTCGCATTCCAGTGATGACTACGCCCAGCATCATCCTCATGGCATTGGCCCCCTTGACTTGGCAAAGCAATCAAGCAACTACTATGGTTACCACGCGTCGCGTTCAGCTTTCTTTGCAGCTCGTTACAATGTTATCAATTCTAATCTTGGTAACCGATGCTCTGCAGAAGCTTCCCCGGGTTCCTATAGAGATGATGTGCTAATCCATACAAGGCCCCAAAACATGCTAGCTTATGTTTACAGTCAAAACTCGATAGTTAACCATCTCCCCCCATGGCTCAATTTCCAAGCTGCACAAAACCAACATCCAATATACCTCTGCGTCCTCAGAAACCCTCCATATCTCCTCGGGCAAATTAATCCCTGCCAATTGTGAGCAGCCTTTTGAAGCTGCTTGGTGTGTCATTCCTCGCTCCGCCGATTTTGGACCATAAGCCCAGATTTCGAATCTTTTCCGTAGACGATTTTCTTGTATTATCCATGTCACCAGGAAGAGACGTCGTGGCCCTCAAGTTGGTCGGCTTCACGGGCAGGGAAATAGTCGCGGATGCCATACGAGTAGGGGTATGATGCATGTCGCTGAGAATCTTATTTTCTCGACCTTCGCGCCGCCGAACGCTTCCAGTCGCTCTCTTCATGCTGCGCGCTGGTGCTGGTGCTGGTGCTGCAGCTTGCTCCTTTGTAGTTCGCTGCCTTTTCGCTTTTCTACCTGCCTCTTCCCTTAGACTAACGTCGTCATACAAAGGCGGCTCCTTTGGACTTTTGACGTCTCGACGCTTGGTCGTTTCCGTGGCGATATTTTCGCCGGGCTGGTTCTTCTGCGTTGAAGAGGCCGACCTCTTTGTAAAGGAGCTTGCAAAGCTGGCCACGCTAAGCTTTCTGATAACCGTAGATGCTGAGCTTCGCATCAAATTTTCACCTCGAGACTTCACCGTCATTCTAGGAAACGGGAGGACTTCTCTGCTCCAGACATCTGACAAGAGCGCCTCTAGCCGAGCTCTTTCACCTCTTGGCGGCGCAAGGACCGGTATCCGGGTAGCAGTTGTCAACAAAGAATGTGAGCGATTGATAGCCATGGTAGAAGACGAGTTGTTGCCGTGATCCCGCAGCACATTTGTATTTTTCAAGATGACTTGGCATAGGGGCGCCCTGCCCCCTCCAACAGTGGTGGCTCTTTGTATTGATATCCTTCGGGCAAGCGTTCCTTGAATCCCAGTTAGCATATGGAAACTTCAATTAGGAATATTGCTTACCTGGCTTTCCAAAAACGGTTCCCAAGCTTTTTACGTTCATATACAATGAACTAAACATATCCGACGGACTCGGCTCTTGGTCTTCTCTCGCCGGCCGAGCCAATCTTGACTTCCACTCCATTTCTTCTTTCGGCGTGCAAGCTGTCATAATCAGTTCACATAGCTGATGGTCGCACTCAAATACCAACTTCCAAGAAAATGGCGCAGTGTGGCATTGTATTCCTGTTAGCCGTTAGCTCCGCCATTGTCTACTCTTATTCCTCATTCTCTGTTATTCTCGTAGCCGATGAAGGCTAGCCGCTCTTACCTCTCCCATTGTCCACCTCCTCAAGTCTGACATCATCAAGATTGATACAGGCCATAATGGTGTATATCGGATCGATCTTGCCGGCAGAAGCGAGGCAGAGAACATGGCGGTAAAGCAAACAAATAAAGTACTGCCCTTCCACTCCATCGTTGGTTTGCCAACAGACATGAAGCGTTCCACAAAGACGGATATGACCGAATGACCGTATCTGGTTTTTTGAGACTGCATCAAGTTTCTTGGCCAAATGTTAGCCTTATCAAAGCCCATAGAACTATAATATATGAGGCATCTTACTCTATCTGGAAAGGCTAATCGATCCTGGAGGATCCATGTTTTCTCGAGAA
The DNA here is from genome assembly GCF_001481775.2 of Trichoderma gamsii. Classification (NCBI taxonomy): domain Eukaryota; kingdom Fungi; phylum Ascomycota; class Sordariomycetes; order Hypocreales; family Hypocreaceae; genus Trichoderma; species Trichoderma gamsii. Next base: position 348,794 of record NW_020171341.1, on the reverse strand, counting down.
TAGACTTTATCCCCTCATCATCTGATGCCCGGTTGATCTCCGTGGTTGCTTCACGAAGCCGTGTCAGGGTGTTTTCAATCTCCATATGTGAGTTCGGACAGTCTGATATTGGAGTGCACTTGAGGAGCTCAGAGAATAGTAGAGGATATTTGCAGATTCTTTGTATAGGCTGCAGCAAGTGTTAGCGCTCTTAGTAAGAGGATGAGGCTATCCAAAAGTGAAAGCACCTTGACAAGGAGATCATTGATTGTAAGGGCCTTTTTGGCCCCTTCTTCGCTACCCTTGGATGATCCCAGTGCCATAGCCAAGGCCTCGAGGCCTTTTTGATACGTCTCCCAGTTTGGCATGGCTTGCTGGGCTGTACCGATGTCTTTGATCATCATTTCATATGTCGCCCCATACTCTTCATATACGAAGAGCATATTTATCTAGAGAGAGAGAGAATTAGATCTGATCACACAAAGAGTTTATGACGAGAAAATACCTTTTTTGCAAAAACTTTTGCAACCTCTGCTGCCACTTGCGGATCGGCCAGCATACCCGGGGCTTTCAAGAGCCACCTTGCTTTCATATTTTGTTCGGGCACTGCGCCGAGACTTGACCAACGTTTGTGGCTATGGGCATGAAGACAGTTGGGATTGGCAAATGGAGTGATCGTAGGTGATACGTTGATTTGCGTGTATTCGGAGTTGGGAACTGCCCTGTGCAGTTCTCCTAGTAGTTCCTCGTGTAAGTTGACAATCTTGGTCAAGTTCTGGTTAATGGATGACCGTAATCCAACGCAAATAGAGGGCAATGCCGCTAGAATTGTGACATATACCTGCAGAATGCGTAAGCAGACGGACAGCCACAAGTTCTCAGACCGTTTTTTTAGTTACATTCATGAGAAATCGTATATCCCCAATGTACCCCTCCTCTGTACTGATAAGCTCTTCTAGTACTTTTCGTCGCTGTAATGATCTCTCGATAGCAGCCAGATCAGCTAAAGAGTGGCTCTCCAAGAAGCTACTGTCTTCCGACGCACGAGGTCCTGTCATGGAGGCCCTGCTGCTACGTTCCGTTACAGAAAAGCCCTGCGAGCGTGCAATAGTCTTTCGTGATCGTGCCACAGCGCTTACACTGGCGAGACTGGCACTAGCACTCCGAACCGCCGAAACAAAGGCAAACGAAGACCCAGAGGACGATTGTCGATGATGTGATCTCTTCCAGGTTGATGTGCGGCCGTGAAGTTCTGGCTCAAGTGGCGGGCGCAGAGAAGTAATGCTTCCTTCTGACAGCGTGGATCGATGCCGAGCTCGGCGATGTATCGTTCGCATCCATTTGTGGAATGGGCCTTGTGCTTTGAGTTGTTCAGGGCTCCCCGAGTCTGATACTGGGACAATGTTGTTATCAATAGTGATTTGAGGCACCTTGATGGCGGTCTCCAGAGACATGGTTTCAACGATAGTCTGAAGCTCAGGGTCATTGACTCTTCCTCCAGTCGCAGGTACACTAGTTTCTCCAAGACCAAGCTGGGACATTTTTGTGGCAATCTCAGGTTGCTCATCATCAGACATGGCGTCGTCGTCGCAATATTCCATCGCGTCTTCGTACTTTTGCAGTAAAGCAGCCCAGCTCGAGCGTCGAGAATTCGAGCTCGAGTTGGAGCCACTAGGACACGGAGGAGAGTCGGCTGGCGCCATTGTTTTCAATGGTAGTCAAAATGAACTGGGACAAAGGAAGGCTGAAAAATGACAGGTAAAACTGGCTCCAGTATGCCAAAGACCAAAGGAGCTGGAGATTCACGATCCAAACATAGCAAAGTGTACAATCTGGAATAGGATAATATGGGCAGAGCAGTCGTTGGCAGTGTAGCAGGGAGAATAGAGGCAGAAATATCCATAGCGCATAATAACACAGAAGCTGTGGTGACGAGAGCTGTAAGAACGATGGTGCTAGTTGGCAGGGCATTGTCTCTTTCCCTTTCTGTAGAGGGAAAGGACGGGGACAGCGGCACGCTGAAAGTGCTATAACGGGCAGTATATGGACACGATAGATACATATAGGTAGTATATAAGCAAAAGTTTGGTATTTAAATATTCCGATCAAAATCTACAACTCCCATTATCTGTGCTGATATCTCGGAAGGGGAAATATTGATTGGTGATGAGTATAGCTTGTCTATCGGCAGCATCAACAAAGCACATGGACGTCAATATGGGCTCCTTGAGTTTCTCTGATATAGAGGTAACGTAGGCCTATGGAGCAGGGCATCACAAATGATTCAGCTCGGCCAGGTGTTATCTCGAAATGACCGCATGAGACGCGTTTCCGCGACTGACAGACGCCGCCGACCCGATGCCGTCCGGCTGCCGAGTTCTACGGGACGAAGTCGCTTGCCACATTGGATCGGAGCCAAGTTGTACGGACCGATATGGAGCAAAATTGTGGAGTTGGGACCGCCGAGAAACATGGAGATCAAGAGATGTACGGAGGACCAAGGCCCAAGACTGCAGCATAACTTGCAACAGGGAGTAGCTTTTGGTCTTACAAATAGTCGCAACGTGAAAGCCGCGTCTTGGTCACCCCCAATCCTGCATGTCAGGCTTCCACCGCCTATTGGCCATGCAGGGCACCAAAAAGACTGAGAAAAGGCAAGGGGATGCAAGAAGTGCCGGTGACACAAACATATACAATGCCATATAAAAAGAAATATTAATAGCCTGAGGATAACAGGTTAATACGAGGCCTGGACAAGCAATCAACGTAAAATGAAATGCTGCCAGGCGCTCTCATCAACCGTATGCAGGGTCTTTTCATCTCTGATCCTTGCCGGGAGGCCAGAGGCGAAAAGCCCGCCACTCCTAGTGAGACGCGAGATCGCACTGTGCCGCCGCCGTGTCTCAGCACAATCCACCACCCAAAGCACACCGCCGATGGCCCGTCGGTCGCCGCATCTACCGTGCAAACCACAGTGCCATACAGTCCAAACTAGCGCTCGGCCCTGGCATGCTTCGCCCGAGTCGCCCAGCAAGGCGCTGGCAAGACGGCCCTGAAGCTAACCGCAGGCGGACAAGCCCAAGCCCTTCGCGCGAGGCAGTGATGCAAAGGCCCTCCACCCCTTGGCTCGAGAAGTCGAACAGAACACGTTGAAGTTTTTCTGGCGACGGCCGTGAGACTCAGCGGCGGGCCCCCCGAACTTTTTTTCAGCGAGTTAGTTGCTGCTAATCTCCAGGTAAGCCCATGCCTATTGCCGCCCACGTGGAGCCTTTTTTCTTTTCTCGGGGAAAGTCTTGACAAATCTGCCATGTTGGCAAACCCACTGCCTTGTCCCGCAAACTATTACTAGTGCCCTGCTGTCCACTTCTCTCTTTTGTCCTTCACTCTTGGATTCTGTGTTTGGCATCTTCAGTTCTAAATCTAGAGTCTACAGCAGAGCCTCTCTATATTGATAGCGAGAGCCTCGATCCGGATCCAGATCCCGTTGCGCCCTCCCCGCCGCTCTCGGCGCAACCCGCCACCATGGACAACGCTTATGCTCTTCCCATCGACGCGGTGCTCGCCAACTTCAGCGTCAAGGAGCAGACCGGCCTGACTGACAGTCAAGTCTCCGAGCTTCGAAATAAACACGGTCGCAATGGTGCGCATCCCCAAATTCTACAATCTTTTGAATTCCTGTCTAGTCTTCGTCCACTTGCTCGCCCCGCCGTATCAGATACGGCCTTGACTTGATGCCTGTGATGCTAACTCTAGTGTAGCAATTCCCGAAGAGCCTCCCACTCCCCTCTGGGAGCTCATTCTAGAGCAATTCAAAGATCAACTTGTTATTATCTTGCTTGGCTCTGCCGCCGTTTCCTTCGTCCTCGCCCTGTTCGAAGATGAAGGCGGCTGGAGTGCATTTGTCGATCCCGCCGTTGTAAGTGCTTCCGCAGCCTGTGTACCGCCGGCATAGCTGGCTTAATGGTTTAATCTCATCTCTAACCGCATACCCCTCTACCTGTAGATTCTTACCATTCTGATCCTCAATGCCGTTGTCGGTGTCTCTCAAGAAAGCAGTGCCGAAAAGGCCATCGCCGCTTTGCAAGAATACTCGGCCAACGAAGCCAATGTCGTGCGAAACGGTGGTCATGTATCCCGAGTCAAGGCCGATGATCTTGTCCCTGGTGACATCGTCTCAGTTGCTGTTGGAGACCGAATCCCCGCCGATTGCCGTATTGTTTCCATCGAGAGCAACAGCTTTTCTGTCGACCAAGCCATCTTGACCGGCGAGAGCGAGAGTGTTGGCAAGGATTCTACTGCGGTAGTAAAGGACGATAAGGCTGTCTTGCAGGATCAGGTCAACATGCTCTTCTCCGGTACCACGGTCGTCACTGGACGCGCCAAGGCCATTGTCGTCTTGACGGGCTCCAACACCGCGATTGGCGATATCCACGAAAGCATCACCGCTCAAATCTCCGAACCTACTCCCCTGAAGCAGAAGCTCAACGATTTCGGTGATAATCTGGCCAAGGTCATTACCGTCATTTGCATCCTCGTCTGGCTGATCAACATTCCCAACTTCAACGACCCTAGCCACGGTACCTGGGCCAAGGGCGCCATTTACTATCTCAAAATTGCCGTCTCCCTGGGCGTCGCCGCGATCCCAGAAGGTCTTGCGGTTGTCATTACTACTTGTCTTGCTCTTGGTACTCGCAAAATGGCGGCTAAGAACGCCGTCGTGCGCAGCCTGCCCTCTGTCGAGACTCTGGGAAGCTGCAGTGTCATCTGCTCTGACAAGACCGGCACACTCACCACCAACCAGATGAGCGTCAACAAGATGGTCTATCTTAACGAAGCCGGAACCAATCTGACTGAGCTCACTGTTGAGGGTACTACTTTTGCTCCCAAGGGTAACATTACTTTGAATGGCCAGGTTGTCGAGAATCTTGCTTCCACCTCTTTCACTGTTCTCCAGATGGCTGAGGTCGCTGCTCTCTGTAACGATACTAAACTGGCCTACGATTCACGCACTGCTGCTTACTCCAGCGTTGGTGAGCCCACCGAAGGTGCTCTCCGAGTTCTCGTTGAAAAGGTTGGCCCTTGTGCCCCCGCTGGAACTGCTCTCGAAGACTGTGGACACTTTGCCAGCGCCACGCACGAGCAGAGGCTGCCCCGACTTGCGACTTACGAGTTCTCCCGCGACAGGAAAAGCATGTCAGTCCTTGTTCAGAACGGCAACGCGAAGAAGCTGCTCGTCAAGGGAGCCCCCGAATCCGTCATTGAGCGCTGCACAAGCACCATTGTTGGTGCCAACGGCAACAGAGTTCCCCTTACCGAAAAGCTCCAAAACACTCTGCTCAAGGAGGTTGTGGAGTATGGTAACCGAGGCCTTCGTGTCATTGCCCTTGCCAGCATTGAGGATGTTTCCCAAAACCCGCTTGTCAGATCCGCAAAGTCCACCGAACAATATGCCCAGTTGGAACAGAACATGACCTTCCTTGGATTGGTTGGCATGCTGGATCCTCCTCGTCCTGAAGTTCCCGCCTCTATCAAGCAGTGCAAAGATGCCGGTATCCGTGTCATTGTCATCACTGGTGATAACCGAAACACCGCTGAGAGCATCTGCAGACAGATTGGTGTCTTTGGCCAGCACGAAGATCTCCAAGGCAAGAGCTATACTGGACGCGAATTCGACAATCTCAGCCCCAGCGAGCAGCTGGAGGCGGCTAAGAAGGCTTCTCTGTTCTCTCGTGTTGAGCCCGGTCACAAGTCCAAGTTGGTTGACCTTCTCCAGTCTCTTGGCGAGGTCGTTGCCATGACTGGTGACGGTGTCAACGATGCCCCTGCTCTGAAGAAGGCTGATATTGGTGTGGCCATGGGTTCTGGAACTGACGTCTCCAAGCTGGCCGCAGACATGGTTCTGGCTGACAGCAACTTTGCGACTATCGAGGTAGCCATCGAAGAGGGCCGTTCCATCTACAACAACACCCAGCAGTTTATCCGCTACCTGATCTCCTCCAACATTGGTGAGGTTGTCTCCATCTTTTTGACGGCTGCCCTCGGAATGCCCGAGGCGCTGATTCCCGTTCAACTGCTCTGGGTCAACCTCGTCACCGATGGTCTCCCTGCCACCGCCCTGTCCTTTAACCCACCTGACCACGGCATCATGAAGCGCCAGCCTCGTAGAAGAGATGAACCTCTCATTGGTGGCTGGCTTTTCATGCGCTACCTGATTATTGGTACTTATGTCGGTCTTGCAACCGTGGCTGGTTACGCTTGGTGGTTCATGTACAACCCTGAGGGTCCTCAGATCACCTTCCGACAGCTTTCTAGCTTCCACCGTTGCTCAGCCGAGTTCCCCGAGGTTGGATGCGAGATGTTTTCCAATGACATGGCCAAGTCTGCCTCTACCGTGTCTCTATCGATTCTCGTGGTGATTGAGATGTTCAACGCCATGAATGCCCTGTCATCCAGCGAGTCACTCCTCACTCTGCCTCTGTGGAACAACATGATGCTCGTATACGCCATTGCCCTGTCCATGGCTCTCCACTTTGCTCTCCTCTACACGCCAATTCTCCAGAATCTGTTTGCCATCTTGCCGCTGAATATGCTCGAATGGCAGGCGGTTACTATTATCAGCGCGCCTGTAGTGTAAGTTTGCTCCCTGATTTACCTATTCATGCTTTGTGTAGAAATGAGAAAACTAACAAGATTACTTTAGTTTGCTTGACGAGATCCTCAAGGTTGTCGAGAGGCAATTCTTTATGCAGCAGAAGTCGGCTCCCAAAGCCATTAAGGCTAAGAAAGAGGAGTAAATGGGAAAGGTAAAGGGAAAAATTAGAGGGTATATATACATTATATACACATATACAATGCATACAGGTATATAGAAGGAAGAGAGACATTACTCACTAAGTTGACTCGCATAAGCTGTAAGATATGCTACAACCTGCTTCGACATGAAAAGCCAGTAAGGATAGTGTGCACTGCAACGCAATAGACTCCAACCAGGTTCTCAAAACGATGTTTTTAGGACTTTTGTCAATTATTCATTTCATTTGCCTTTCGCATGCATTCGTAATCTCGATTGACGTGTTTTAGTCAGCTCTTGCTGCCGCTATCCATACAGCATACACAGCTTCGGTCACTTGCAGGCCCCGAATCAAATGTGATATCCCGTTTTTTTTTGTTCTTCGTCTAGTAATATGTATTTATATGGAAAAGCAAAGCACGTTTAGTCCTGTCTACCCTTTAGTAATCGCTTGGTGACCTTGTCCTTCTCGATGATGTATACGTGGGCTCCCCAGCCGGATAGGGCGTCACGGTCGACGGCGGTCAGGAGGGCTTGTGAAATGGTCTCGAACAACGCATCGGGTTCCTGAAATTGCATACATGTTTAGCACAATGATATATGTATAGACGGAAGTAGGAAACATACCAAATCAGGCTCCCACAGACCCTCGCACATGCCAAACAGCTGCTCCGACGCCGTGCCCGACACGATAAAGTCCTTTGCAAAGTCGATGCAGCCAATGCTGTCGAAGCCGCATATAAACGGCTTGCCCGTCTTCGGGTCCAGGCCGGCGACGACGGGCGAGACAAAGTAAGGACCGAAGCGGCGCTCGTAGAGAGAGGAGGAGACGAGGTTGGCGAACGTGCGCGGGGCGATGGCGCGCTCCTCACGCAGGCGGTACATGTTGACCTTGTAGCGGAAGAGGTCGCTGACGGTGCTGACGTCGGTGGCCAGGCCGGTCAGGCCCAGGAAGACGTCGCCGTACTGGAAGATTTTGGGGAAGTTGTTGGAGATGGTCAGGGCCTGGAGGCCGAGGCGGAGGTCGCAGGCGATGGCGACGCAGTCCTTGCCGACCATGGCGACGGCGGCACCGCCGTCTGGGGGGAAGTTAGCAGAGATGTTGGATAGATGGATCGGATGGGCAACTGACTGATCGAAAAGGGAGAAGACTGTATGGCGAGAGCAGTACGTTAGCTTCCAATCTGAGAAGTATCATGATAGTGTAATGACAATGCAGCACTGTACGTACCATGATGCTCGCTGTTGTTCGATTCTAGTATTCGTTTCGAGATTCACAGCAGCAGTGCAAGTAAGGTATGAGCCGTGATCTCCCTGAAGGCCCCGTCGCTCGAATCAATTCAGTCGTGGTATCGCAGAGTTGGTGTTGCAGTGTAGTTTGGCCGGAAGCTGTCTCTCTAAGCTGCCCCAGCTCTCTCTCGCTCCCCACGCTTGGCTGGCACGCAAAAGCGCAGGCAAACATGGTCTGGCGTGGCCGCTGTGTGGCGCGACTGCTCACAAACTGCACCCGAGCTTCTGCCGCTGTGGCTGGTGCTGCTGCTCTTACGTATGTGCGACCGCCTTGGGCGAGGCTGCCTGCGGATTGTTCGAGAAAGCGGGTGGGGCCCGTTTGCTGGATATCTAATCGGCTTTTGACAGCTTGCCTTGTCGGTTTGAGCTTTTGCAAACAAATAAATTTGCTTGGCTGAGGAAAAAAGATTGGTGAGAGATTAAGAGAAGCTGGATTTTCCTCTGCTTTTCTTTTTTTCTTCTACTTGCTTCGACACTCTTGGTTTTAAAGTCACTTACAGTGGGCTTTTCTCTTGCTATATCGGCAGCTGAAGACGGTCACAACCCCACCACCATCTTGTCCGTCTACTTCGTCCAGAGCTCCAAAATCACCCGCTCTCAATACTTGACAGTTCATTAGACTGCGACCACATATCCCAGAGGCTGTTTCAGCTTTACTATAGCTTTCTAGCCCTAAACGACACCATGTCGTCGCACGTCGTGGTCATCGCCACGGATCTGCGGCGCACCACCATCAAAGTCAGCCCCGGCACCTACTTGTCGGACGTTCTAGCTGAAGCTTGTAAGAAGCTTGGCCTAGACGGCGACAAGTACTTGATAAAGTGCGCATTAAATACTCCAGCTCTTTGATTGCTCCATGTTGCGCATAAAGCTAACATTCATCTGCCTAGACACAAGCAGAAACAAGTCGATCTCTCCATACCGTTCCGTACGTCTGGCCTCCTCGCCGGCGCGAAGCTAGAGCTTGTGCAAAAGTCCAAGACCCCATCAGCCGTTCAAATCGCCCTGCAGATTCCCCAGCCAGAGGCCAAAGAGATTCCTGGCGGCCGGCTGATTAAGAAGTTTCCCTCCGACTTGTCATTATGGCAGGTGCTGCGACAGTTTGAAAGCGGCGAGGCGAGCGCGGGGAAGAACATCAATATCACGGCCAGAGGTGTTGCGCAGACGGCCAGCAGCGAGAACTCTGGTGCCGGCCAGCTATTCTATGAGACGCCAGTCCTAAATATCATGGGCCGGGAGCTTGCATCATTTGCTGATTTCCAAAAGTCGCTGTCGCAGCTGGGACACAACTCTGGCAACGTCCTGATACGATTATCGTTTAGAAGGACTGAGCAAACACTATATGAGGCGATGGAACAGATAGGAGCCTTTTTCAAGGAAGAAGAGAAGGAGAAGCAAGAAGAAAAGGAAAACGCGGCTTCAAGTGTCCTAGAGAACAAGCTCAAGGACCCACCAACCGACGGAGATGTACCCATGACTGGAGCTCCAGTTGAGCCCATCAACACCACAAGCGAAGCGCAGGAAGAGCGAGCTCCCGAAGCAACGCAAGATCCAACATCTTCAATACAATCTGAATCGAATAGTTCTGATCCTCAGTCGCGCCTCGAACCTGTCAATGTCTTCCTCGCTCCAACAAACTCGACACCTGCTGCCGCTCTTGCGCCATTCGAAGAAAATGATCTCATGCCCACTGTCGCGCAGGCTCAACTGCATCAGGCCCGCCTACTAGAAAACTCCAGGAACAAAAGACTGCTGTCTGATAAAGAAATTGAAGAAAAGGAGGCGGCTGAGTTGGCCAAGATCGATGCTGTCAAGTCTGTGCTCATCAAGGTGCGGTTCCCAGATAATACCAGCAGCGATTGGCAAGTTGGCCCGTCAGACACTGGCGCATTCTTGTATCAGGCTGTGCGGCATGTCATGGCCAACAACGGCCAGTCATTTCACCTTGTCATCCCGGGGACCAAGGCTGTAATCCAAGATGATGACACCCCCAAGCACAACCTCATCCGAGCGTATAAGCTTTCAGGCAGAGTCCTTGTAAGCTTGGTGTGGAATGACGATGTGCCGAAGGAGGCCCGGAAACAGCCTTTCCTCAAGGCCAACTTTGCTCAGCAGGGACAGACCATCAAGGTGCCCGAGATACCTGCCGTGGAGGATGATAAAGCCGGGCCGTCGGCGGTACCGCAGGCTCAGAGGGCTCCAGCAAAGGAGGGTGGAGATGGTAAGAAGATACCGAAATGGCTGAAACTTGGTAAGAAATAGACTACGAGAGTGAGCGAGCGGCTTAAATGTTTGATTCTCATTTGTACCATGGGAGAATTAGGGGTGCATTGGCATCATGTATATGTATTGGCGTTTTCTCAGCTTTGTTTGATCAATATCGAAGAGGCACAAGCCTTGATGGTTTTGAACACAGATGGCACAAATTTAGACATAATTCAAGCATCTTTACAACTACAGTGGAATTGACTGGGTGGGCAATTGGTGATGCGAAGAGAACAAAAAGGTATCTCAGTTGGGTCAAAAAGACGGCATATCTTGGAGAATGTAAAATTCTGACGGAATGTAAAAACCCGCAGCTATATACCGTTGCTGCGCCGCCGCATAAAAGCCCAAATGTGAATTATTCGAAAATTCATGACCCGCGCCGAATCCATGCGAAAAAAAAACCCGTGCTTGATGATGTAGAAAAAAATTGGTATTTTCAATTCTCTTTATTTGCCATTACCGAATTTGTCTCCTCTCTTTCCATTTTTGCCTCGATTTCTTTTATATAGGATAAAAAAATCGTTTAGTGAGCACGACGGGACTCGGCGATGACGCGCTGGAGCTCATCGACCTTTCTCTTGGCACGGCCGAAGGTACCGAGCCTCTTCTTGGCCAGCTTACGGGCACGCTTGTCCTTGCTGTTGCGGAGAAGTTCGATGACACGACGCTCATAGGGAGCGAGGCTGTTGGAAGGCACATGTATTAGCAACAATTCGTCCATCTTGTAAATGTCAAGAACATGGTATATAAAAACTCACCCAGCAACCTCCTTGACGACCTCACGCACAAAGGCGGTTCGCTTGCTCAAGTGTCCCTTGGTGCGGGAAACACGGGGCTTGACGACACGAGCGGTAGTCTTCTATATTTGGGTAACAAACCAAAAAACGTCAGTTTCAGCGTCCATCGTCTGCCAGAGAAGTAGAGGGCAGAGATCCTCCACGAGGTGAGATCGCGAGTTGACGTACGTGGCCCTTGTTCAGGCCAACGGCCAGACCGGTCTTTGCAGGCGCTTCCTTAGCCATCTCGAAAAATTGATTGTCGAACTTTTGACGGGATTGTGGAAAGGGAAAAAAAAAAGAGAGGTTTCCGTAGATTTGGACGACTCTAGCGCTAATACGAAATTTCGTGTGTGGAATTTTTCCGGGGCGGGAGTTGTGGATCACGTGCGAGAGGGTACGCGATAAGATAAGCAAGCTTGTGGTGTTGCAGAACTATGAGCTTTGGACCTGATTGGACCTGATTGGAGAATATCTCACGGAACTATGGGGCTTTTCCCCCGAATTGGGGCAGCCTGAAGATACCAATTGTTTGATTACATTCAATGGCAGCGTTTAACTTGGTAACAATATGTTGTCCTCGGTATAAGAACTCCAATTAGTCGTTGCAAAGTAAAGAAGATGGATTTTGTCAATTGACCAGCAAATGACGACAGTTCCAGAGATCCATTGGAGATACAATTGCCGGAACTGTTTTCCTCGTCTCGGTCCCCTTCTCGGGCTAATTGACCGAGAGTCTCTGGAATAAACTGCACCGTAGTTCTGAGCATGTTCCAGTAGACTCTGCTCGTACACATTCCAGAACGAGCTTATCGTGAAATGACCTCTTCAGACCTCCTCACGAGTCATGCCCAGCGGTTCTTGTTGAGAAGCTAAGCTTCTGTAGCTTCTCTTACAACTGATGCAAATGGGCCACTACTAATGGGGGTACATGTAATGGCTGTTCGGCTAACACGCTTTGTTATCGTTGCAGGAAGATGGCCGAAGCGAAGCGAGACAAGGCGGATCGAAAGATGCAAGAGAGAGCTGCAAATGCAACTCTATCGTCCAGAACCGAGACATTTTGATCCTGTCTTTTGTCAGTTGTCGCCTACTTAGAAGCAGATCCAAGTAAGCGGTCACGAGCCATTGACAGGCATACGTGTAAGACGGAGTGATCCGTACCTACTTGCGCGTTATGTCTGTTGGAACCAGAAAAGTGACGACAACAAAGGATCCTTGCTCCGCCGTTTCTTCCGCCCGCTGTTCTTACGAGTACTAGTATTCCCATGCAGCTATTCGCAGCCCGCAAAAAGAGCTCCAGCTTGGTCTCCCCCATGAGCGTTTCCCCCGCTTCCAGTAGTGCCCTGGGACTAGGTGAACCCTTGCAGCAGCAGCAGCAGCAGTCGTTCATTATTCAGACCAAACGGCTGTTAGCTAGAAGGGTAGAGTGGCCCTTGCTCTTCTCGCTATCATCCGCCATTGGCGAATTGGCCCAGCGCAGTGGATTGAGTCGTGATAGCGGCGACAAGGGCGCTTATTCGACATTGTACAAGACTGAATAGTGCAGTCAAAGGCCGTGATAACCTCGTACTCGTAGCTGCACGCAGCAGGAAAGAGGCAGTAATAGACGACATCCCCATAAAATGGTGGATTGAGGGTACAGTACTCCGTAGATCGATACCATTCCATTATTCCCAAGAACTGTATCCTTGACTGTGTTATTCCCGACTCTCGCGATTGTCGTCAGATGGTGCTGCTCGCGTGCATTCCGGCTCTGCCATGAACCGCATCCCCCCTCTCTCATGCTAAAAGAACCACCTTCTCTGTTGGGAAAACATGACGGCAGCCAAGGGTGATTTCCATTTATTATACATACTACTGTAACCAATCTTTCCTTATTATTCTATCAGAATAGTACGATTATGCAGTGCTTGTCAATGCCGTTTGGGCTTGGCGAGTGGTGAATTAAGGTATGAGGCGCCGCCGGATCGGCCACGCGGTGACGCACGAAACAGGCACCGAAAGTCTATGCTGACCCGGGTGCTCTGGGCGAGCGGTTTAGCGCAGTAAGGCGGTAAACGTCGACAACGACGATCCATTTAGCAGCACTGGTCTAATTTACTTCGGACGACGTGTAGGCCAACAAGGTGCATACATTAGCACTGTTCGATAGATAGCTTGCGCTCTCAGACCTTTCAACCTGCCGAGATACCACTGATTGCAGCCAATTGCCCCATTTCCATGTAAACGCACGTGTTGCGCAGCACCAGGGGGGTTAATCAACTCGCCCCTGAAGAACAAACGCCTGTTGCAGCGCCGGTTGACTTGCGGTCAGGTCTGCTTCTCTGTCGCCTCTCCCTTTTTCTGCGTCTCCCGCCAGATGTTCCTCGGATGGTGTGACCCTCTGCCTCCTCCACATCTTCTCTCTCCCATTCTCATTCCCCACCAACGCCGAATGCGACAAGAGCAAAAGAAGTACACACAGATACAACAACAAGCAGAAAAGAACATTTGGAAGAAAAACATCCCCCAATCCTACTCTGCACTAAAAACAGCACCAAAGCGCGGGGTGTCCCCGCTACGGGGGCCATAAAGAGGGGAGAAACAGAGGGGGGCTGGAAAAGCAGCAGCAAAACAGCGACCTGGAGGCTGTAGATGGGGAGGTTTGGCCCCAAAAAGCGCGCCTGTGGCTGCTTGTTAGCCTGCCGCAGTGCCGCTTTACCTAAGATAGGGCCCGCCTGCTGCGACAGCCTCCCCCTTCTTTGAGGATACCTGGGTAAGGTATGTACTTGAGAGATGCTAAAAGAAGAGGCAGTGAGAGAGCGAGAGAGAATGGAACCCCCCCTCTTAATATACCTCAGCGCAGTTGACTCGTTGCTTTCTTTTTTTTTTCTTTTCCTTCTTTCTTTTCTCTCTTGTTCCCTTTTCTATTTCCTTTCCTGTCCTTTCTTTCCTCCCATGGTTTTTTTTGTCACCGTGTTTGGTTTCCCTGCTAGATTGGAATGATCAGAGCACGCGCGCTGAGCTCCCAAGTCATGACACCACGATAGTCAAAAAACACCCGCTACACCGACGTCATCAGCGCCCACTCCATACGATAGAGGCCAGAAGCAGACAAGGCGCTCCAGGATCAGAAAACTTGCCAACATTTTCCAAATCAGGCCAGGCACTGTCTTTGGCCATCCTTTGGAGCTGGGATTCCGGGGTTTAGAAAGAAACAACTACAAGACCAAAAGAATCGCATCTATAAATCTGATATCTGCGCGCATAAAAGATAGAACTCAAGAGAGAGAGAGAGTACAAAAAAAGGCCAAATTAAAACACAACACCAAGAACTCACCATGTCGAACCTCCCCTCGCAGCATCCCACCCTCTCCCTCCACCTCACCGACCTCACCCTCACCCCGCTCATCACGTCGTCGTCGTCGCAAAGCCACCTCGAGTCCCTCACCAAACTCACCTCCAGCGCCATCACCTCCCAGACCACCGCCCAGCGCGCCAACCTCGGCCGCCCGCAGCGCATCATGGTCGAGTACCCGGACTCGGGCGCCGTCGTCTTGCAGTCCTACCTCGACCCCCGGGAATCCGGCGGCGGCAGCGGTGTCGATCACATCTCATCCGAGCCGGACTCGTTTTCAAAATACAAGTACAAGGACGAGCACGAGCACATGGCCGACGACGACGACGATAGCAGCAGCACTCGCACCCCTGACACGGCACGACCCGCCACTGTTGACGACTCCGTGGCGCCCGTGTTGATCAGCGTCGTCGTCGCTGCTACCTCGGACGATGCGAGAGAGGCGAGGCGCGCTGCGGCGAGGCTGGAGCGTATTGGGCGAGAGTTTCAGAGGGAGTGGACGGCGCAGGGCTTGGAGCAGGACACCGACGGGAGGAGCAGCAACCCCGAGTGACCTTGATGAAAGAAGAAACTTAAAAAAAAAAAAGAACAAAAAAAACAAAAAAAATTACTGATGGAAAGCATCATCGAGTGGGCATGCTGCGGCCATAGAATGCCCGGCGTCCCCCATTCGAAAAGCTTCGACGGCCGAACCAGGCGGCGTCGTGGCTTTAGACGACACACAGAAATTCTAGGAGAAGAGATGAACGGAACGAAACAGAGGCACTCTGAGCGATATAATACAGGAAAGCAGCATTTTTGTTAGAGCGAGGCGCATAAAGATGAGTATACACAAGCTAATGAGAAAGATCCCTTTTACCGTCACACAGAATCAACTGGAGAGGGTGGTAATACAAAAGAACTCGAAGCTAGCATGTTGGCTCTAATGGCGTTTAAAAAGAATAGGTCTGTATAATTCGGTGGACAAAGTCTTTTTATTTTAGCTCTCAAGATCCAAACGTTTTGTCACATCTTAATCTCAATTTCCTTTTTTTTTTCATCTATTGTTTTATTTTACTGTATTAAAGAATAAAATAAATGAAACTTCAACATTTCCTATACTCCCATGCCCAAAAATCGTCACTACGTGAAATCATATGCTTGCTTTACAACAAGCATCATTTCTTTTCATGGTTTTTTTTTGTCCTATTTTATGTACCATTTTTTATATTCTGCAAGATTAAAACCCTTGTATTTCGGTCCTTCTCCTCAGACGTTTAAATTTAGATGAGCTGCTGGAAAGCACGGTTGATGGGAGATCGAACGTTGGGGACGTCCTTCCAGAAGTCGATGGTGAGGAGAGCGCGCTTGGCGATGCCCTCGGGGGTGAACTCGAACTTCTATAGCCAATGGGTTAGCACACTATCCTTTCTTCTTCTTCTTCTTCTTTCGTATAAAGCCATGTTTGAAACGCACCTTGTAGACATCCTTGTAGGCACCAGAGGCACCGAATCGGTTGAGACCAAACTGCTCGTGAGTATATCTCTCCCAGCCCATGGTGCTCATGACCTCAATGGACAGAGAGGGGATACCGTCGGGCAGGACAGAGAGTCTGTACTCCTTGGACTGAGTGTCAAAGACCTCGAAGCAAGGCATGGAGACAACGCGGGCCTTGACGTTGTGCTTCTCCAACAGCAGCTTGGCGGCATCAACGGCGATGCCAACCTCGGAACCGGTGGACACCAGGGTGACCTGAGCACCCTCTACCTCCTGCAGGACGTAACCTCCCTTGATGGACTTCTCAATGACGGAGCCCTCGAGCTGGGGCAGGTTCTGTCGAGAGAGGGCAATGATGCTGGGGGTGTGCTTGGAGGTTAGTGCAATGTAGTAGGCGGCGCTGGTCTCGTTGCCGTCAGCAGGGCGCCAGACCATGCAGTTGGGGAGAGCACGGAAGTGAGCCAGGGTCTCGATAGGCTGGTGAGTAGGACCGTCCTCGCCCAGACCGATGGAGTCGTGGGTGGCAACCCAGATGGCGCGGATGCGAGACAGGGCAGACAGACGGACGGCACCGGCAGCGTAGGAGACGAAGTTGAGGAAAGTACCACCGTAGGGGATGATGGTTCCGTAGGCGGCCAGACCGTTCATGATGGCACCCATACCGTGCTCACGGACACCGTAGCGGATGTATCGTCCGGAGTAGTCACCGAGGCCGGTGGCCTTGGGCTGGAAGTCGACAGCCTCCTTCCAGCGGGTAAGGTTGGAGCCAGTCAGATCGGCAGATCCACCAACAAGCTCGGGCAGGACACCCTCGAGCTTGCTGAGAACAGTCTCGGACAGCTTTCGGCTGGCAATGGCAGCGTCGCCGGGGGTGTAGACGGGCAGGTGCTTCTCCCAGTCCTTGGGCAGCTCACCCTTCTGGCGGCGCTCAAGGTCAGCAGCCTCTGAGGGGTACTCCTTCTGGTACTTGGCGAACAGCTTGTTCCACTCCTCCTCGCGGGCAGCGCCCTCGGCAGAGTGTCTCTCATACAGGTCGTGGACCTCCTTGGGGACGACAAAGGTCTCCTCGGGGTTGAAGCCGAACTTGGTCTTGAGCTGCTTGATGTCATCGGCCTTGAGGGGAGAGCCGTGAACACCGTGGGTGCCCTCCTGGAGGGAGCCGAAACCAATGGTGGTTCGCAGCTTGATGATTGAGGGCTTGTCCTTGACAGCCTGGCACTGCTTGATGGCGTCCTCCATGGCCTGGAGGTCGTGGTCGCCGTTTTCGACGACGACCACGTGCCAGCCGTAAGCCTCGTAGCGCTTGGCAACATCCTCAGTGAAGGCGACGTTGGTGTCACCGTCAATGGAAATGTGGTTGTCGTCGTAAATGGCAATGAGGTTGCCCAGCTGGAGGTGACCAGCCAGGGAGCAGGCCTCGCCGGAAACACCCTCCATCAAGCAGCCATCGCCGAGGAAGCAGTAGGTGTAGTTGTCAACGAGGTTGAAGCCGGGCTTGTTGAAGACGGCGGCGGTGTGGGCCTGGGCCATGGCCAAGCCGACGGCATTGCAGATACCCTGACCCAGAGGGCCGGTGGTGACCTCGATACCGGGGGTATCGTGAGACTCGGGGTGGCCAGGAGTGATGCTGTCAACAGTCTACAGGTGGGATTAAGTTAGCGCCACTACGTCAGTTTCAACCCCTTGTTGAGCTCATGGCCAAACGGGCTTCGTCCCCTCTTTCTTCCATTTCTGCAGCGGACTCTGGGAAACTTACTCGGAAAGCCTTGAGGTCATCGATGGTCAAGGCATAGCCGAACAGGTGGAGGAGCGCATACTGGAGCATGCAGCCGTGGCCGTTGCTGGATTGGGCAGAAACGCGTGTCAGTCTCACGATCTTGCGCGGGGTTTTCTCTGTTTCCCCTCCAAGAGGGTGGGCAACGGCACTTACGAGAGGACGAATCGGTCGCGGTTCAGCCACTTGGGGTTCTTGGGGTTGAACTTCATGAACTTGTCCCAGAGAACGTGAGCAATGGGAGCCATGCCCCTGTAGAGTCCGGCGTTAGCAGCAAACCTTGGGCGGGAACGGCGGGTGCGGCGGCAGTGCGCATCGCCGGGCGTCGTTGGACAAACTTACATGGGAGCACCGGGATGTCCCGAGTTGCTCTTGAAGGTCGCATCAACCTATGATGGCAATTCCCGTCAGTCAATTGCTCTCACTGCGTGTTGCTTTCGCTGTCTGCGCATTGCCCGCTCTTCACAGCCACGTCCGTCGCTGGCTGCTCGCTCATTCATTGTCGCGTAGCTGGAGCTGCTGCCATGGAGGGGCAATGGCGGGGTAGCAGGAAGTGGGAGAAAACATACCGCGAGCAGGCGGATGGTGTTGATGGCCTTCTGGTCAACCTCTGTGTAGCCCATGATTGCGGATTGCGTGCGCTAGAAGAAGAAAATAAGGGGGTATCAAGAATAGCTGAGATGGATGGAGAGGAGAGATGGAGCAGACGGAGGGGGAGGCAGCAATATAAAGCACCTGGTGTTGCTAAACGCAGGAACCTTTTTTTTTTCTGTTGAGGGGTTAACGTTTATGTCACGGATTAGGGAGCATTAGCCAACAAACCCACCGGCTGCCCACTTTACCGCTGGCTCTGGAGCCCTCTAGCATCTCAATGACCGCTACAACCTTGATCCAAGTTGCCTGCGCGCCTCTATCGGCCCCTCTGCAGCTTCGCCCGTCCACCCGTGGCCCCTCCATCAGCCACTCTGAAGCGGCTACTGGAGCCCCGGGGGTTCGCGGCCAGGCTGCGGCAAATGGCAGACGGAGCGCAAGTTCCAGCGGGGCCAGTGTCCGCTACTGTGAGCCCGCAGCCCTGCTGTTGGAGCCGAGTTTCGCCCCTGCTGTGTGGTCAAGTGTCTGGTGTGTGTGTGCCTGTACCTTTTAGAGCCAAGGAAGAATCAGCTCAGCGGATGCAAGGCTCGACTCCGTATCACGCGTATGCGTGTTTATTCTGCATTGCAGGCCGATTACGAATTGCAGGGCGGCTCAATCCGCAGCCATTACCAACCTCGATTAAACCCTCCGACAACTGGAATGAGCGAGGCCGAGGCTTCAATGTTCTCTCTGCATCTCTACGGTATACGACCTCTTCTAGCTAAATGTATGTACCTGTTAGTCCGAATGCTTCTACATATTCTCACTGATCCTTCGTCTACATTCTAAAAACCGGGTCTTCTCCTCTTCTTTTCCCTTCTTTTTCGCCTTTGACACTGGCGATCTCTCACGTTGCCTCCAACTTCCACTTTGCCGGCAACAGATCGATCTGCTACCTACTTGACGCAATGCTATCCACCCCATTCCTCTACCTATTTAATAAGCGGAGACTTTAAAAAACAGACTGGCTGGCTGACCTTTTCTCTCTTACTGCTACGGCGAACGGCTTCCTGGATTCGGATACTCCGTTTCGGCCCGGCCTGTGACGTAGCTCTTAGCCCTTCTCAAGTGTTGCTTCCTTATCATCTCATAGTTGCCAATGGTTGGCAGCCCAATTGAAGCAACAAGCCATCAGATATGATACAACGCCTATATAACCCTACTATTACCTAAATGCAGCCTGGAAACCCCCGAGCATGCCGCAGCTCTCCAAGGTAGGTCGACAGGCTTGCCACTCAACACGGGCCTAAGTCACCCCCATCCTCCCCATTTCATAAGCAGACCCCGGAAGTTTCCTAAGCAGTGCATGCAACAATCTCACCCAATCAAGCGGGCCGGGAAAGGTGCCCCGAAAGTTGAGAGACGGCGCCGGCCGGATCGTGGGCTGAAGTTTAAAGGCGAGAGAAGAAAAAAGGGCACTTTAGGCTATTATCGCTTGGAGGACCAATCATAGCGCAATAAGCAAACACGACGCCAGAGTGAAACGATGAGTTGAGTCGGTTATTCTGCCATGAGAAGTGTATCTTCAGCTACCTACCTATGTCTCAATACGTTTACATGTAGAGTTTACTCCTTTCAAACTGTTATAAAGACTTTGATATGCATAATTTATTGATTGAGAGAGTAGAAAAACCAGGCCACCCATAGCTCTCAAGTGAAGCGCAACAGCGCTACGTATCTGTACGCCCGTACCCACTTTCAAGAATGCCGCCCAATTTTTCACTTCTCATAGAAAAACACCATTGTAAGCCTTCGATGATATATCAAGTAAACATACCACAAAATCTCCCAAAATGGTGAAAAAGCAACAACCAAAGAAAACACCCTCTAAGAAGCCACCAGCAGCAGCATCATCACCCACTCCTCTCCCACCCATTGACCCCGAAACCCTTAAAAACCAACAGCGAATTCTCACCCTCTTCTCAGACGCCTTCAACCCCGTCCTTACATCAGACTCCTTCGCGGCCACCCTCCAATCCATCAAGCAGTCCCTCTTCAATAGAGATTTTGAGGCTGCTTTTGGCTCCGAGGAGAACCTCCAGGCATACGCCGCACGATGGAGTCCCACAAGGGCGCTGTGCTACGCATCCATTTTTGAAGCCATTGCTTCGCACGTCGATGACATTGCTGCCGAAACTACTGCCGATGAGGCATCATCTCGTAATAGCAGGATTGTCAAAAAGTTTCTCTGCATAGGCGGCTGCGCAGCCGAACACATCGCCTTTGCGTCTCACCTCCAACAAACCGCCTCCAACGGCATCCTCACCCTCCTCGACGCCGGCCCCTGGGGTCAAGTCGTCGACCTCCTCCAAAAACAAGCCACCTCACCCCCTATTTTATCAAAATATGCTTCTGCAGCTATCAAGGCCGCAAACACGCCTCTTCTCGAGGACGCACAGCTCTCCACGACCTTCGTCCAGAATGACGTCTTGGTCATGGATAAAGAGGCCCTCAAGGAGCTGCTCGGCTCAGAGCCCCTTACCGTGACGCTCATGTTTACGCTCAATGAGCTGTACACCAGCGGGGGCATCGGCAAGACGACAAAGTTTCTAAAGCTGCTGGGCGAGATACTCCCGGATAGAAGCCTGCTTCTCGTGGTAGACAGTCCGGGTAGCTACTCAGAAGCCGCCGTGGGCAAGGAGAAGAAGCGGTACCCCATGCAGTGGCTCTTGGACCACACTCTTACGGACGTTCGGGCTGCATCCAAGGACTATGAGTGGGAAAAGCTGGAATCTCACGATTCGATCTGGTTTCGGCTTCCGGAAGAGCTCTCCTACCCGATCCAGCTGGAGAATATGCGATACCAGATGCATTTGTATCAAAGGAAGAGCACGTCTACGGCTGCATGAACAACACCAAGGGACGGTTTGGGAAATTTTAGGTCGATAAAAGCTACTTTGGAAATGCCATGTACATGTGGAACACATACAGGCTTCTAGGAATACTCGTCTATGCCCACACCAACTTCTTCAGCGAATGGCCCAGCTGCTCCAACAACCCGGTGCTGCGCTTCGCAGCGTCTAGCGATATAATATCGCCCTTTTCCACCAGCTTCTTCCGCTCCTCTCCCTCTTTGGCCAGCTGCCGTTCGGCCGCTAGACGCTCAATTTCTGAGCATATGGTGTCGATTTTCTGTAGCTCCGTCTGCCGTGGCCCAGCTTCGCTGACTGGCAATGAAGAATCCGTATACGGCGCCTTGAACGCGAGTTTTCGGATTGCAGGCTCCTTTGGGCCGTTGGTTCCAGAGAAAAGCCCTGCAAAGCCGGTCGGTGCGGCTGGGATCTCGCCGGTTGCTGTCAGCTTTGGAGCGTCCCTGGTGGACATTGTGCGGGTGTTTCTCCTCCGGACATCGCTTTTGCCCGGCTGGTATGACACCACGAAACCCACGTTCCTCGTCTCATTCATGTGAGCCTGCGAAATCGTGGAGGTGATATAAGCACCCGTTTTGATATTCGTTATGCTCGCAAGGGTAACTCTTTCAAAAGAAGACACCTTGTCCAGATCCCAGTCAAAGCGGCAGAGGTATATCGCAGCATCGGTCAGAAGAAGGACAACTTCTTCCATTGGCCACGATTTGAGCGCATTGGCAGTATTGGGTGTTATCAGCACCCAGCCGCCGTGGAACTCTTCACTGACATCTGCCACCACTCGCTTCTGACAAAGTTCCACCGCGCGCTCGCGCATCCTTTCCACGGAAACGGCTGGATCCTTTGTCATCATGTCGATTTCAAATTCCTCAAAAACGTTGGCTGTCACGTTGCCAAGTAGGAAATCTATGGCAGCCTGGCTAAAGTAGTCATTGACCATGCTAAGCAAGAATGAGAAACAACATTAGCTTTTGCCTTTTGACTTTGGCTGGGAGAGGAGGTCTGAGAAGAGATGTGGGAGAGGAGGGAATCTTACCCAGAATAAAGACGCGTTAGAGATATCCCAAGATCATTAAGTGCCCCCCTGTAATCCCTCTTTCTTGTCCTCGTGTAATCACCTTTCATAGCGGAAGTAGAGGCGTATTGCTTCGAAACAGCATCGCCGTTATCTGCCCACAGGGTATTGAACCAGGCCGTCTCTTGGTCCAGCTGAGCGCTCATATCTATGCCTTGTTCTTTGAGCTGAGTTTCTAGCATGTGTTTTGCAAACGAGCTCTGGCAGACATTTGTTCGATCCAGACAGTCCATACAATTCGTTCGGAGAACCCCCTGTTGTTTGCGGACCAGCTCTCCATTGCTCCGCACCGTGCTGCCAAGTGTCTCCAGCTGGTCCTTCAAGCGCGAGAGCAGGTGGCTCACATTCTCAAATTTCATACCACGGCAAACATGGTGAAAGTCAAACCACTCAAAGGGTATTTTTGCTTTCTCATCGAGCCCATCGTTGATGCGGCCAACCGTATTCTGGTATTGCGTTCCAATTGGCTCTTCGATTCCGTGTTTTTCCACCAGGTTAACAATCTGAAGCGTGCCGTAAGATTTTAGTAACCTCTCGAAATGCTGCTTGGCGGCGTTGTAGTTTGTTTCCTCAGAGTGTTGTAAGACTGGCACTGGCTTCAGTGCGTATGCAGTCTGAGTAAAGAATAGTGGAATACTGCCTCTAATCTGAGTAAACGAGTACAGTGGGGATGAAGTTTCCCATGCAGGAGACGACAGAACTTGCTCGGTTTCGACAAAATTTGCTGTGTATCCGTCTTCATCGATGCCGCGTCTGAGATATCGAAGACCAGCCCTCTTAGTTGAACGTCGCGATATCAAAGTGATGAGATATTTTCTTTCGGTAGGACGCAACTCTAGAGAAAGCCTTGCTGTTTCTGGAGACGGCGATGACGGCCCAGATGGTGTCGGCGAGAGATCAGCCAGCTCCATAGACTCCGCTCCTGGGTCATCTACCTGGGGAGGATGGGAATCTGCCACAAACGTCCTCTGGCCGACAAAGCCCTGCATCAAGGGCAAAGCCAAGGCATCCTGGCCAGCTTCTATGAAAGGCTGGACAATATGCCGATTCCAGAAAAATGTGCTCTTGACTTGCGTGTAGAGAGAGTCGTTGGGGTTCGCAATCGCCCCTTTTTCACTCGGGCTGCGCGTTATATCTAGGTCATACGAGAAGTAAAAGCTACGCGAGGATCCGAACCAGACCTGGATAGTTCGAAGCAACTTTGGTAGAAGTGCGGAAGCTGGGATCAAATGATTCTCATCTGCCTCTTGCAGGGCAGCAAGGTTAACCACTGGCGGCGATGCTGATGGCGCAAGGGGTGGCGTAGAAGTCGGCGAGTTGCTCATTCCCATAGTCCTTCTCTGGTCAGTAGTCCATCCACTCCGACTAAACCAGCGCTGCGCAAATCTGCCGTAACTGCCTCGCCTGCGGATCACGTCTTCGGCAACACTGCTCACACTGCTCCTTGGATTCGCCGGGGCATGCTTTTTGCCGAGAATTTCATCGTCCGCCTCTTCGTCTGGAGTCGCAATAGCAATTTCGCCCTCTTCATCACTACTACTCTCGTCGCCATCATTCACATTGGTGGGCACCTCTGCTCGCAAAAGAGTCGCCGTCTTCCGCACAGACTCCTCCGCATCAGCCTGCGACGAGCACGGGGTCACGGCTACTTGAGTGACGACGTAAATGGGCAGTCCAAACACCTGAGCGACTTGCTCTCGGCGCGTAATCGTTACCAAATACGTCAACCGGGATACCGTAATCAATCCTGAGAACTACTTAACATGACATTGCAGTAACAGGGCCTTTTCCTCAGCTCACCAATGACGCCAAGCGCTTCAAACCATGAGTCGGACTTTGCCGAGTCTGGGACCTGGTCGCGCGCCGCAGACGATATGGATGCGTCTCCGTACTTGATCCTCGCAGGCTGGAAAGGCTTCTGCCCTTTGGAAGACAATGGCTGGATAATGAGGCCGTCGACAGCGGCGAAAATCAACACTTTGCGCGCGAGGCCGGGCATGATGTGCGGGGTCTGCGGTCCCGGCTGACCGGCGCAAGAGAGGCCGAGAATTGCTGCAAAGGACGGGATCTAGGGGAAAGTCATGAGCCGCGGCTCGTGACTACAGCGACATTGAGGTGGCCATTAAAGGTGGTGATGTTGAATCAAGGCGAACTCAAATTATACTCGTAGTGGCTGGTGTTGAGTGGAAGTGCTTTGCGCCTGCACCAGGGGCGATCTCAACGTCATCAATTATATCCATTAGCGGTCACCCCTGGTAGCTTAGTGCTGGTAGTGAGCAACAGTGCCGAATGGTATAGCAGCGTGGATGCGCCATCGAGTTACGGCTGAGTGAACAATGGAGGGTCTGGTCTCCATATGGAGGAGCACATGGATTGTGTATTGCTTAGCAGTTATTACCTAGATATTGGACTGATGGCCATATATACTGCTACTATTTCCGCCGGCAATAGAGGGCAAGGCGTGTTGACAGCCAGCCATTGATGGCCATGCAACCATGGCAGCTAAAAGCTTCTTTTTGGCGCTGTACTAGCAAAGCCAAACACGTTGGCAGCCAAGGGCCTCAAGGCGATTTAGCTCGAGTCTTTTATTTGCCTTTATAGGTAATTGAGGTCGCATATTAAAGCCACCCCTTTATTAGACGCCTCGTATCTCAATTGTCGTTCCAAATAGCAAACATTGAGCTTTCGCTGCGATGTGCTGGCCAGCTACCCTGAAGCTGCATCCATGAGGCCATATTTTGGACGAGCACATTGATATCATATATCACCCCGCGGGTGACTCAAAAGAGGTGGAATACATCCCAATTGGTGGCCACCTGCACAAACTACACATCAAGCTACAGCCTACATCGGTATCAAAAGGCGTCATCTGTGCATTTCGTGCAAAGGCGAGATACGGTGCACAGCAATTGGTGCAATGGTTGGCCAATAGGCACAGGCCCACACGGATACATCCCAAGGCAACAAGCGAGCAATATCGTCGAGCATCGCTGGATCAATCGATGCAGAAACACCTCGTGGGGTACCACGCGAAGCCCAAATTGGCTGCCAACCTGCCTAGGTACGAGGCCAAACAGCCATTGACATCCATCGGCAGACAGAGACAGGCAGCAATGCATCCCCAGAAGGAGTCGGACGCAGTCGGCATTTGCGGGCTGCCGGCCAACTAGACAGACGGTTGATGCCACCTGTGGAGCATCTGCCCAGCATCATCTGCAGATTGCACGGCGTCAATTGCATAAGCAGGCCAGTGAGGGGTCGCGAGACGACATGATCCGACCAGAACTCGCCTACGCAATGCTGATTCACCCGCATGCATCCGTGCCTGGCCGCAACTCGCCTGTGGGCATGGCGAACAGGGCGTGATCGCTGGTTAGCGGTGGTTGACGTGGTTTCTGCTGTGCTTTGGCCCTTGCCTGGCAACAGCACCGTGGACGGCGGAGGAAGAGGCTCTAACTGGCCGACATGGGGGATGGCTGCATATTGAGCTGCGATCGCCCATTTGACAGATCTGCTTAGGTAGCGGCGGATGGTTGCTGGCATTGGAACGGCCTTCGTGACGGAGGGACGCTGTGAGAAGCTGCATGGGGGGTCCTGCAACCCAAGGTTCGGCCGCGTACAGGGCCAGGTACCCTTTGGTAGCGTGCAGCAGAGCTTGGGGCGGTGATCAGAGGCTCAGATTGGCGGATGCGCGACCAGCACGAATGAGGGGACGCTGGCAGCAGCGCTCAGCCTTATCCAGCGGTACGTGGCCGGTACATGGGACGACAGCTGGACGGAGCTTTGCTTAGCCTGGAATGACGATTGTAAGGGGCCCTGCTGCAGCCCGCGCAAGTCACTGCGCACGCAGCGCTGTGGGCAGAGCTACACACCTGCCAGGTAGCTGCGCTGCGCTGGGAGGGGGCGGCGGGCCTGGATTGGGCTAAGCGGCAACCACCTCACCTCACCTCTTCACAGGCCGGCACCAAACACTTTTTCTAGGGCCCGGCGTCAAATCTTGTGCTCTCTGTCCTTGGAAACCACCATCACCGCCGCTCATCGCCCGCCAACCCGACCCTCTGCATCATCAACGAGGTGCGCGAGGACCGCCTCCCGCTTTCTTCTCTTCTCAGTCTCTTCTTTGGCCCCCCTTTGATTGCCCCTCTGGCTGCACGGCCCGGGCTGCTGGCTCGTCGACAAAGCCTGTTTCTGTTTCTGTTTCTTTGCCTTTCTCTTCGTGTCTAGCACCGCAGGACGGGTTGGGCTCCTCACTCGTCCACGACTAGACGCTTTGTTTTCCCCCTTGCCGTTGAATACTGTCCTGCCTTCCATCCATCATCCTGCGTCTCTGCTGCTGCATGGTCTCTCTGATCTGCCACTCGCCCTCCCTCCTCCGTCCCCGACGAGCCCCATTCGTCTGCCGTCTAATCGTCTCTGCTTAAGCCGCCAGAAACCAAGATCCACCATGGCCGCTGCCCCCCGGCGTAGAAAGCTCATCGGCCAGCGACGCCGAGTCGAGGACGAGGGCGACGATGAGGGCCGTCCGGAGGCGCTGGAGCTCGATGACGACTCCCTGACTGAAGGCTCCGTCATCTCGGACGACCACGATGGCGCTGACGATAGCGACACCAGCAACATCGATGAGGTGTCACCCACCTCGCCCAACGCTCGCAAGTCCGCCAACGGGTCCGCAAAGGGGGCTGGCCATAGGGCCGCCAAGGCTGCCGCTCAGGGGGATGGGAAGAAGTCTGTGTCGGACACGGAGCTGACGCTTCACGGGCTGTCCATTGCGGATCAACCGGACCCTGACTCTGTACAAGAGGCACCGGTGGACGAGGTCTCGGTCTCGTCACCCAAGTCGCCCTCTGCCCCCGTCATCGTCAGCTCCTCGCCTACCGCGCGGCCTCAACAGGGCAATCGACGTCGACAGGAACACGAAGATTACAAGCGTCGGAGGGACGAGGATCCGGCCTTTGTGCCCAACCGGGGGTCGTTCTTCATGCATGACCATCGGCATCCGGGACCGGCTGCGAATGGGTTCAGGCCGTTTGGGAGAGGCCGAGGCAGAGGTGGCGGCCGAGGTGGTGTGGGGGGACCGTATTCCCCAGCCAAGTAAGTGAATTCCATCTCCGTTGTTGTCGCTGTCGTATACCTATCGTCATTTCTTGACCCACCCCCCTTTCTCCATGTGAGCTCTTCTAACATCGTCAGTAGTCAGCTACACCACCCCGCCGATCCTACTACAAACTCCCAATGGACGCACGACATGCACGAGACTGTCGCAGACGTGACTCCACGTCGCCTTCGGCAGCCGCCTCAAGAGGAGGGGCCTCCCAACGGCACTGGTTTCATCCCGACGTGCGAGCCCAGTGCTACTCCGATCAATAGGACCCTATCGACTGAGAAACATATCGGCAATGCCCAAGTTCGGGTCATCCTGCCAGAGACGACGACCCCCAAGGTCTTTCCTGGCATTCCTGTCAAGCAATACACGAAGCTCCCAGATCATCGCCCGCCTTTGCGTAGGGACAAGCCGGTGCGCATCTCGTTGCCGAACCACCCCCCGCGATACATATTTCCTGCCCCGGACCGATCATTCACATTCATTCCCCGCGCGCTACGGCCTAACCAGCAGCGACTCAGGGGCAGACCCCGTTCCGCCTGGGGCTCCGTCGGCGGCTTTTCTAGGAGGACGAGCTTGTTTGGCAGCTACTATGGCGGAAGCATCTATTCCCCTAGTGTTGCCGTCAGCAGGCGCTCATCCATCGTATTGCACGATAGAGATGGCGTCTTTTCGCCCACCGGATCCATCATCTCTCGTCCTGCGCTTCAGACTGATAACAGGCCTGTAGTCCGTCTTCCTCCGGCCCCGCAAACGTTCGTCCCCGCTATGGGAGTGGAGGAACCGGCAGGCCCGTTTGAATACATGGTAGCTGGACAGGAGACATCTATCGGAGATATCCCCCAACCGCAGTCGTACCCTCTTCCACAGAGGCCCAACTTCCAGGAGAATTTCCCGTCTTCAATCCCAATGCATCAGCCTCGCCCCCAGAAGAACATCTCCGTCGCGGATATAGAATCTCCCACCATGACGCAGAATGCCTCAGCCTTCCAGCAGGCCTTCCATCAGCAAGTTCCCCCGCAGATGGCAAACGGATACCAGGATTCGCACGCACGTCGTCCTTCGTATCCGACTCATGTCTCGACGGGCACCCCGCTGTCCCAAATTCCGGAGCGAGCCATACATGCGGCGCCCTTCCAGCCCCAGCCCAATGCCTATGGCCAGCCAACTTTCTATGGCCAGCAGTCGTATCAACCACATCTTCAACAGGCATACTACTATCCTAACGGCTACTCTGGTCCTAGCATGCCCGCTTCTGCTGTCACTGCGCCTCCGTTTATCCCTCAAGGGCAGCCAGGCATGGCAGGAAGCTTTACACCCCAGAATCAGGTTGAACAGCCCGCTATCGGCATGACAGGGCCACCAGCACCTCCCCACACAAACCTCGTGGCCCAAGAGGCCAATGGTATGGTTTACTACTATGATGCTTCTCAGCTACCTTCAGTAAACCCTTACCAACCATACCCTGCCTCGCAACCGTATCAACCCAGCGTAATGGGCATGGGCGGCATGGTGACGCCCAGTCCCGACGGCTTCTACTACCCCCAGCCTGCGCCGGGCATGGTCTACTACTCACAATAGGCTTGTGGGTTCTGCAGTGGGTTCTGCGGTGGATATTGTGGCGGGCAGAGCTTCATGCCTTCATGGTCTTCATGGCCTCCATGGTGATCAACTTCTCAGCGCATATTGCATATCAACTTTAATATCATCCTCACGGCCCTCTCAACATCTCACTCATTCCCACGCAATCTATTATGGTTCTTTTCTCTCTTCCTCTTGTTTTTTTTTTTTTAATCCCTATGGTGTCATGGGTTGGGTCTCCACGTATCATTCATATCCCCTTGTCGTGGCTGGGTGGTTCGAGTGCTCAAAATCATGATTTTTTTTATTGTTTCATCTTCGCGGTTCTTTTTTTTTTTTTTTTTTTTTTTTAAACGTATTGTTATTGATCATTCTCGAATTATGGATTCTGGATTGGCCAGTTGGGAGCTCCAAGAATACCTGGTGTGTGTGCTTTTCTTGTGGGTTCCTGGTTTCCTTGATGAAAAATAAATCTCAAAGGTTGGAGGGTTCTTCATGTTGTCGACTGTTGTGGCCATCACAATCGTTGTTATTTGTGTCATGGGCAGTCGGTGACCATATGCTATGGATGATAGGAAGATGGAAAATGTTTTCGATGGGTTGCTTTGTCTTTTGTCTTTTTAGTCCTGAGCGAGGGGGAGAGAAACGCATCTGTAGCTGGGAGCGGATCATGAAAGCGATACTGCAGCAGCTTCTCTTTGCTCCTTTTTCTTTTTGTTCCTGGTACCTAGTTTGGGATGTCTTGTTCGGCTGCGTGCGTCAGTATGTGTGCCCGTGTGTTCATTGTGCTGTCTCCATGGCAGCGGCGTTTCAAGCGGTGTTTTTGGAGGCATTATGTCGTAGCTTATTATTTTACTCATTAAATCTGCGGGGAAAATGGAGTTGAATTATGTGGAGTATCATTCGGTGTGTCTATCTCTTTTTTTGTCTCCTTGAAACTTGATTTGCATACATCTTTTCTTTCTATGAGCGAGTAACTTGGTTCTGCGTTTATTATGACAGGCCATGCATTGGCGAAACGACACAAAAAAAGGGGCTTGCATTTGCGAAAAGTTATGCTTCATGTATTATAGGAACAAATTCACCTCTGATAACAAGGCGTATTTGGTATAACAATCTGTCACTATCCAAGCTGAGACTGAGTACCTAGTACCTGCTTCTTTGTGACATTATTCTTTTGCTCTTGGTGAAATAGGCGAGTGGGGATTTCTGGCTTGACGTTTTAGATTAGGTAGATTCAACCTGTTGTTAGAGAGTGGTTTCCTGTCATCAACAACGCATTGGCTGTAGGAATTACGTATCCAGGCCTATCACCTTTGAATGCTACTACTTCAGAACCCGTTGTAGGGATCGTTAGCATTTGTTGATGAGGGCGTTGTTTGGCCTTATAACATGTCAAGTGTACTACCAATGGTAGCGATACAAGAATGCTTGCCGGTTCGTTTAACCGAGAATATATAGAATGGTTGATTTGAGAGCTGTTCTATCCTATGTATGGAGTATATATATGCACCGAGAGTGTAAATTTCCACTTGATCTGGCCTGTCATAATATCATGCATTACATGGAGCCGATGCTACCCTGAAAACTGATCAATGTGTGCTGCGAAACACTAGGCTACACAGATAAAGTTATGATACAGTATCATTATGACTAGGATTATTCCTAACGGAGAACTTGAGCTGAGAGGTGGAGTGTAGTGTAATGGCAAGTGATTGGTACGTTAACTGTTACATCAAGGCACATCTCCGTCTGCACCGCATTGACAAGCCTGAAGAAGCATAACTATATTCTTTTCACTCGACAGGTAAAGATGAAATTGATGTTCTAATGATCTTTTGACGAGCATGTGTTTAGTGTTCTGTGTGAATGAGACGGGAGCTTACACAGCTGGAGACTGTAGCACCCAGCTAATTAGGCCCAGCCAGCTGCATTCACTTGTGCTCGGTCAATAGAGTGAATCGGTCAGCTCTGATAGCTCCTTTAGCCAGCTGCACTGACCTGCATGTGAGCTGAAAGCGAATTTTCTGCGTTCAATAGCCCCAGTTATTCATTCACATTCATCGTTTATTGGAAAACCTATAGTATCTGTTTTTCGAATAATCAACATATAAGGAAGCCCCTCTGTGATGAGCCGGGCTCTAGTAACTTGACTCAACTCAACAACGTCGCCATCAAGTCCTCCTAGTCAGTAAGTCGTGCAGCTCGTTTGTTTTCATCTTGTACTTATCACCTCACTAACTGAACTCAACAAAGTCAGCAATGGAGGAAGCATCCGTCAGCGATGAAGCTGCTGCGCAGGTCGGAAGCGAAAGTCTATACGCCATCCAACCCATTCCTGGCAAAGGACTTGGCCTGATCGCCACCAAGGATATTCCCAAGGGCACTCGTATCCTTTCGGAGCTGCCTCTTTTCAAGGTCTCCCCTGGTGAATCTAACCGCCAGATCCTTACGGATCACATCACCAAGGCGCTGAAGGACCTGGATAAGGAGAAACAGCGGGCGTTTCTGGATCTTCCAAACGTCTACGGCTTAGACGATGGCCCTTTCCTCGGTATTACGAGGTCTAATGCGATGCCTTTGGGCCCCGACGCTCCTCAAGCTGGCCTTTTCCTCGACGCAGCTCGCATCAACCACTCCTGCCGACCTAATGCGCATAAGAGCTGGAATGCGAACATTGTACGCCTCACAGTCCACGCACTTTGTGACATCAAGCAAGGACAGGAAATTACCATTTCATACTTGGAAATCACCAAGATATATGTCGTGCGTCAAGCACTCTTGAAGCGTTTACTGTTTGACTGCAAATGCGAGCTCTGCTCAGCGCCGCGGCACCGACGCCAGCAGAGCGATGGCAGAATTCACGCCGTCGAAATGGTCGAGATGGGGCTGCACATGTACTTCAGCGAATCCCTTTCATATTTGCCTGCTCATGATTATGCAGGCGGGCTCACTTACGCTCTCGGCATGTTCACGGAACTCAAAGCAGAGGGCGCCCGTGATGCTCGCTTCCCGGGCGTGTATCACACCGCATTCAAGATATCGGTCAAGAACGGGGACAAGACGAGGGCCAAGATTTTCGCCGAGAGAGCCTATGCTGCCAGAGTCGTTGTGGAAGGCGACGACAGCCCATTGGCCGTGGAATTGGCACAGTTTGTTGAAGAACCTACACGACACCCGCTTTACCGACCGAGTGCTGATGGGAAAGAGGTTGAGCTTCCTCGAGAGTTGAGTGCGTCCCAATTCGAAAAATGGCTTTGGAAACAGCGCCCAGATGTTGGTGAGGAAGAAGACGAGGATGAAATCGAGGAGTCTGAGTCTGAAGATGAGGACGACGACGACCTTTGATAATAGTGAACACTAGCTCAGCAATGGTTTGGGGCATAATCTGGATATGCCATCTTGGATGCAAAACTCTTTATCAGAGGTAGAGATTGCAGGCGCTCAGTTTGGCTGCCATTGTTCCTGATTGGGTTGATATCAGTTTACATACAGTTAACAAATCTTATTTGCATTTGCCATTTGTCTTCTTTTTGTTATCTTAGTGACGTGACCATGTCCGCTGACCAAAGCAGCGCCTGCCGTAGGTGATGTGATTGATGTACGAGTGTAAGTCTTTAAAAAAGATGTTTAGACTGGCGCTGGCTCAAATACGTGCAGACTGACTGTCGGCACCACACAGATGCTGGCCACATCATATGGCAGACGTGAATCTATCATCTTGTTGAGCCAAAGTGACTGCTGACGCCGAGACAAAGCTCACACTGAAGAAGCCGGCTAGGCGCATCTGGACTTCCATAGTGTGCACTGCAGATTAGTGTGACGATGAGCATGTATCCAAATAAATGTCTAAATACTGAAGCAAAGGCCATAAAAAGAAGGCCAAGACATTGGATTGGGATTCTTATCTGGAATGCAGTATGAACTACTACTAGGTACATGCCTATGCATCCCACTTATATCCCGATATCAAGTATCTGAATGCAACCTCTCCCACCCAAACAAGGACCCATAGTTGCAGCCAGGGAGTTCAGCCGACCTGTGTCTCTATCTCTCCCTTGCTTTGCTGCTTGTTTGCTTGTTTGAGTAATTGACGGGGGGACCTAGGTTCGCCGGGATGTAACAGCTTCGGAGTACGGATATGGGCAAGGGATATGGGCAAGGGATATAGCGCCGCAAATAAGGAGCCTTGTTTGCACATCATGCAACCCCTTCTGCGAAGAATCAGGCTTTACCAGCCGTCCTTGTGCAAATCCAACGCATCACAGCTTGGACTTTTTGTCCCTCCAGCCTTTCACCAATCACCGACGGACGCTGGAAGGATTCTCCGAGATCCCAGGCTCGGTGTCACGATATCTTGCCGCATTCGGGCCATCACGCGCACCGAGCGGAGCCCTGGCCGCTTCACGAAGCTCGTACGAGTGCCATGTCTGCTTGTGACAGATACAATGCATTGTACACTTGGCTCTGAGGAGAGCATGTACCGAATACCTGCCTACAGCCCGGCACCCTGATGTGGGATAAGGGACATGGAAATAGAGCTCTGGGTATGCTACGGAGAACTGGATATCATACGCAGTACAGTAGCATCGGGTGTCGGGATTATCTTTGCCTTGTTTGAGGCCACCTGTGAAGAATCTGCTCGATCTGACTCGTATGCATTACTTCATCCATGCACGTATTTGGAGACGTCGTTTGACGATGAGCAGCTCCGCCGCCACAGCCAACAGCTAACATTGTTTGTAGAATGTTGACTAGTCTTCGGTGAGTAGTCTTCGGGTAAGCAGCAGTCCAGAGCTCAGACTTTTTCGTAATCGGCTCTTGTAAAGCTAGACGGCTGACCACTCACATTGCTCACATCATAGACCTAGTATATGCTGCCATGGCGGCCGATGGAGCCGGCCTGGGAGCTGGGACAATCATTAATCGTTAACCTTATCCGCCACAACGAGAGTAGCATGCAACTGTAAGGGAGGCAGCAGCAGGCAGTATGTATGTAATATTGACGGGCTAGACGCACAAGTCATAGCGCGAATTGAGTTGGAGGGATGGAGGGACGGGTGAATGATAGGGCGAGCGAGAGACAGGCGAGAGACAGAAGAAGCTGGCGTGGCTCCTCTGCAGCCTGGCAATTCTGCTCGAGGGTTTCGCTGCTGGCCACTCATCTGTTTGCCTCGTCCGCACCGCCATCAGCGTCCAGGCATCCGCCGCCCACGAATCTGGCCACAATTGGCGAAACAGAAGCTTCGTGATGGGGGTTTTTGAGTT
Organism: Trichoderma gamsii; assembly: GCF_001481775.2. Classification (NCBI taxonomy): domain Eukaryota; kingdom Fungi; phylum Ascomycota; class Sordariomycetes; order Hypocreales; family Hypocreaceae; genus Trichoderma; species Trichoderma gamsii. The sequence goes on along the minus strand of NW_020171341.1, from coordinate 314,576 downwards.
GCCTACCAGGCGTCAGCCAACTAGCAGTATAAGTGGTAGTCGTTTCGAATGGAATGGCCGAGGATACCGCAGGCTTGGGGCTGGACCGGAAGACGCACGGGTCACCAAGGTGAGAGAGCGCAGCTTGCAAGTACAGGCTTGTACTCGGTACCGTCACCAGCCAGGCTTGGCCCTACTAGTAGTAGTATTGATCGCCTAGCAGACTGCTCCAAGGAGGCAGACGCTGCTCGACAGCGAATCAGCGGGCACTGCATCCCGTGTTGTGGTGCTGGTCTGAGACCGCCAAAAGTGCCAGACGTATTCACTGCCAGCTTCAATCTTGTTCTGGGCAGCTTCGAGGCTTCTGCTGCTGCTGATGTACAGGATACGCCGTGCATGCCAACCTCTAACGCCTCAGATTTGCCTTTGGCCGCCTCCCGGGGGCGTCTTGAAGTCATGCACTTGGCCGTCTTGGTGCCGGAAATACCTGGGGCTAATGGCGCCATTGGCCGCTCGCGACCCACCCCCAGCGGTTTTGCTTGTGCTCCAGCCCAGCAGGCAGGGATTTGTTTCGTCACTTTGGCCAGCCAGAGCGCAGACAGTAGACGATGGCGCATGGCGCACTGGCCGTTTCTGTTGCCTCGCGCGCTGCCATCTTCTCCGCACTTGTCACCGCTAGCACTGTGGCGACCTGAAGCTTTAGCGCAGTGGAATGGCGATTCTCTTGGCCCCAGCCCTCCGCTGAGCATCGGCGCCATCAGCGCTGTGATGCTGCGCTGCAGGCCAGCTGCGGGTACTGTACCAAGTACCGCTGCGGTACCTTTACTGGTTGCGGCTACGCGTCCCTGCGCGTCCGTCTGCTGGCCTCTATCGCTCGCTTTACTGGCACCAGACTGTCACCGTCACTTGTCAGGTACTGGGTACGTTGTGTTCCCAGCGCTGCTCGCCTCCCAGTACTACCCGGACGTTGCAGAGACTTTGCCCTGAGCCGGCCTGCAGACGTCCTCGGCAGCTCCACTAGCAAAAGGTTCAGCGGCTGCCTCCCAGTCGGTGAGGCCAGAGCCGAGCTTGCCTGCCTGCGTCACAGCGCATCATGTACTGGCCGCAGCGCACGGGAGGGGACCGCTAGGTAGCTGGTACAAGCGGCCAGCAGCCCAGAACACCCAGAATGCACTGCGGCCTCTCGAGGTTCCGACCGGCTCGCCTAACCCGGTCAGCCTGGCGCCTTTTGTAAGAGCTTCGCTCCCAACCACGCAATCGTCATCTCTCCTCTCTTTTCCTCCTCTTCATCAACCTCCTCCCAACTCCATCACCACTGCAAAAAGGGTTGCATCGCCATTGCATCGCTCCTTGATACTGCCATCTGTCCTTTTGTCGGTGGCCCGTATAAAAGAACAGCCTGCTTTCGATAGCATCGACTCAAGGGGGAAAGTTGTTATCGCGTGAGTACAGCCCACCGCTTCGTCACTGTCCTCGGATTGTAGTATTTGCATCCTGCTAACAAATCTGTCATCACAACAATAGACCGCCATCATGGCTTCTAACCCCCAGCCTGGTCCTGAGACCATGGTCACCCTCAAGGTGACTTTTGAGAACACCACTCGCCGAGTCAAGATGCCACTCCGTGAGATGACGCCTCACGTTCTTGAAAACAACGTATGCTTGACTAGACTTTCATCTTTCCCACTATGTCAATCATCAATCCTTGGGTAGAATGGTGACGCCGCTTATCTTACATTTATCATGGTGACTCCTAAGATGCCAGAGGTGCTGACATTACATCCAGATCCGAACCTTCCTTCGCATCGCCCCCGAGGCCCAGATGATCGTTGAGCGCTACTCAGACTCCGCCAGTGCTTTTGTTGTTCTCGACTCGAGTAATATGCCAGTCTACAAGCAGCTGTACAGAGCCGCAAAAGCCAAGTCAAAGCTGAAGCTGCGTGTTTCGGTTATCCAGCCACCACCAAAGACTGCACCAAGGCCCGCCACAGTGGAAGATGCGCCAGAGGCCTCAGCAGCAGAGACCTACGAGTCCACTGAGAAGATAACTCCCACTGAGAGCGACGCATCTCAGTCAACATCAGACTCGGCCACAGAGATGCCGACGCCATCTACGGTTCCCTCTTCGATTACCCTTCTCTCGGGTGTCGAACTGCCCCTGCGACCTGCGTCGCCTGCCCGGCCTGCGGCGGTCGACACCACCACGGTCGAGGAGACGACTGAAACCCCTGTCCCTGAGTCACAGCCGGCAAACTTCGCTCAATCTGCTCCTTTTGACCCTCAAACAGTATACTCGTCGTTCCAAGAGTACTGTGACCCAGCTCTAGCCCTGGCTTCGGCTCCGGCTCCGGCCCCAGCCCCAGCCCCAGAGTCGTCTCTTATCATTACTCCCGCTCCGTTTGCTGTCTGCTGCAACAACTGCGAAAAGACAGTTGCGGATGTCCACTATCACTGCCAGACTTGTGATGATGGCGATTTCGATCTTTGCCAGGCCTGTGTTGATCTGGCAGTCAGCTGCTATGATGAGAACCACTGGCTGATTAAGCGGACCATGATTGACGGTCAGCTCGTCGCTAGCAGCACCGAGAAGATTGAGCCCAAGGCCCAGGCCAAGAAGCAGGAGGAAATCCCCATTCAAGAGGAATCAATTCCTGCCCCCGAGAGAGAGGAGTTTGCCGTTGAGACCACTCACATTGAGAATGCTCCAGTGCCATCTATTTGCATGCCAATTGTTGCTGAGCCTCTGAGAACCATTGATGTGGCTCCCGCATTCTCTCCAAGAGTTCCATTCATTGATCCTGTAGGTGCCCGATGGTCCTGCTTGGGCAACATGCGAACATGCAACTGCTGTGTTCAAGGTATGTGCACTCTAACAAACTAAATTTTGCCGTAGAACTCGTCATGCTAATGAATCTCAGAACTTCCCGAGGCCGAGTTCCTTCACTGCACCACTTGCGAGGATTTCGATCTCTGCCAGGGATGTTTCGCCAAGGATGCCCATGGCCACCACCCCAAGCATGCCTTTATCCCTGCTGTTGCAGGTACCAACATGCCACACCACATTACCATCAAGATGGGAGCTGGTCGCAACCAGGCTCACCACGCTGTGTGTGATGGCTGTGACAAGTACATCACTGGCGTTCGCCACAAGTGCCTGGACTGCCCAGACTGGGATTACTGCTCTGAATGCGTTGTCAATGCTGCCTTTGTCCACGCCAGCCACCGCTTTGCGCCCATCTATGAGCCTCTCGCTGATGTTCATTCTTACGCTTGTGCTCAGCCTGTGCACATGGGCATCTGCTGTGATGGACCCCTGTGCTCCAGCAACCAGGACTATCCCACCTACATCAGAGGCATTCGCTACAAGTGCGCGGTCTGCCATGACCTTGACTTTTGCGCAAACTGCGAGGCTAGCCCTGCCAACGAGCACAACAAGACCCATCCTCTCATTAAGTTCAAGACGCCTGTTCGCCACGTTAGCGTCACTACTACTGGCGAGCACCAAGATGGCAAGCGCATGCCTCCTATGGGCGACCGCGCCAAGAACGCCTCCAAGCCTGCAGAGACTTCGGGCGAGAGCAACTCCATCAACACCGTGCAAACCGTTGTGGACGTGAAGCCCGAAGAGCCCAAGGTTGAGGAAGCCAAGATGAAGGAGGAGTCCGAGTCCGAGGTCAAGGAGGAGGTCAAGGAGGAGGTCAAGGAGGAGGTCAAGGAGGAGAAGGTCGCCGAGGTTGCAGCATCTGTTAATGAGCAAGACCTCCGTGCCGTCTTCCTTCGCGACTCCGTATCCGATGGCACCATCATGCCTCCCAACCACGTCTTTGAGCAGACCTGGGTGCTTCGCAACGAGGGCACCACTACTTGGCCTGCTGGCTGCTCCGTCAAGTTTGTTGGCGGTGACTACATGGGCCACGTTGATTCCGCTCACCCCGCTGGTATCTCAGAGCTTGTTTCAGCTTCAGAGTCAACAGTCTGCTATGCCCCTCTCGCCCCGGGCAACGAGTTCCCCTTCACCGTGCTCCTCCGCACTCCTGCTCGCGCTGGCCAGATCATCTCCTACTGGCGCTTGACTACTCCTGAAGGATTCAAGTTTGGTCACCGTCTCTGGTGCGACGTCAGTGTGCGAATGCCCCCGCCTGAGGCTCTGCCAACGACTACGGTCGAGGAGCCCAAGAAGGAGGAGGATGCCCAGTCTGGCAGCGTCATGATCTTCCCCAAGCTTGACAAGGAGTCGCCTGCCGCTAGCATGCACGCAGAGGTTCAAAATCAATCTGTCGCTGCAGAGGAGAGAGCCACGGAGACCGAATCTGTGGCCGCCAGCGGAGGAGAGTATGAGTGGGACGGATCGGACGACGGCTTCATGACCGATGAAGAGTACGATATCTTGGACGCTTCTGATGAAGAGTACCTGGAGGATCGCGAGAAGAGAATGAGAAAGTAACGGAATGGCCTTGTGGACAACAACTTTTGAATCGGAATATGGGGAATTTTTTTTCTTTCTTCTTTGTCTTTGGCATGCGCTTCTTTGCTCTTCTTCCCTTGCCAAATGGGCCACAGTACTGTACTTCCGTTTACCCCTTGTTATTGGGACCTTATTCCCGCTGGTCGTCATAATGCCATGTGGCTTGAGCCTCTGTGCTCTTCAAGGCCCGGCACCAGACGACACAGATAAGAAAATCTGGCAACACGCTCGTTTGATTTCATCTATTAATTGTAGGATTTGATTAGGGATAGGTCATGAATATTTACCGATAGTATTGCTAACTATTTTGAAAACTCTTTCATTCCGTCGCGTGTCTAACTGTCTATCCCTCCCCCCCCCCTTCTTTGTTACTTATTTCATTCATCACTTGTAAATCAGTGAGTGTTCCGTGATGCTCTTGAGGCTCTCGTGCATCGTGAATCCAGGCAGCAAAGGCGAAAATCAAGTAACCCTCGGTAGGTGGTACCAAAATGGTACTTACGCGCCGTACGTGCAGCTCCACAGCGTGATTGGCTGCATCGGCGACGAGCGAGGGTGCGTCAGGGCAAAAATTGCGCGGGCAAGTGACGTTGTTGGCCAGGGTGTGCCCAGCCAGCTGCAGCGCAGAGGGTGTCCTGCCGTGGTAGCAGTGACCTCAGGCCCAGGCGTCACCGGATCACCTGCGTCGGCCACTTCCAGTAGCAGCCGGCGGCTTACCTAAGTGACAGGCGGATGGGGAAGCCGATTTTTTTTTTTTTTTTTCCCTTCCATGTTCCCAGTTTTCGCCTCAGGCCGCGTGCTTAACCTGTACTGGAGGGGCGCAGAAAAGCGGGTCGCGAGCGTGCCCCTTGTGCTGCCAGTGGACTAATATTTACCTGGCTTGAATCGCCCCTTGCCGCGCCGCCCGTCTCGTTTTTTTCCCTCCTCTCTGCTCTGCGCAGGTGCCGCAACAAGCTGCGGGCCATCCTCTTCGACTTCCCTCCCGCCAAACCGTCCGCCGGTTGTCGTGTCAACTCTGTGGCAGCGACCTGGACGACTCTGCGAGCGTTTGCATCTGATTCGGTGTTGCAATCGCGACGAGGTTTTTCACAGTCTTTTTTTTTTTTGCTTTACTCGTTTGCTGTGAATCCCCGCAGCAGCTTGTGCTCGTCTGCGAGTGCTTGCCCTCTGACGACTTTTTTTTCCCGCCCGCCGTCTTTTCTGCACCCCTGTGGCCGTTTTCATCCACCGACCCTTGACGCGACCCAGCACTATATCATCGTCGCGCCTCTTCTCTAATCGCCTGCCCTCTTCTCTTGTCTTTGTTTTCTCCTCACATCCCCTACTGCCTCCTCCTGTTTCGTCGCCGCCATGGTTACTTTCGCCCTTCCCGGCGAGTACGACGCCGCGGATGCTGGAAGCAGCACTCCCATGTCACGTCCTCCTCTGCCCTTCGCGAAGCGCACCTACGTCGCGACGCCATATGCCCACAAGCGCCTGGGAACGCCGCACACAGCTCCGTCGCGCAAGCTGCTGATAAAGCGCGATGAAGTCTCATCGGGCGCCCTGAACCGAAACGGCATCTCGTCTCGCAGCAACCTCTTCAAAGCCTCCGTCGCCGAGGACCTTCCGACGAGCTCCTTCTCGCCCAGCATCCCGCAGAGCACGATGAAGAAGGTCTTCGCCCCCGGCGTGACTCCCGAACCGAGTCGCGTGTATCGCGAGTCCACTGCTCGTCTGACGCCTCGCGGCCTGGCCGCCCACTCCTCAGACAAGGAGCTGTTCAACATGCGAATCTCATCGCCACCCCCAGAATTGACCGGCGAAGTCCTGGCAAACAAGGTGCCAAAGGACTGGAACTCTAAGGGATCCATCTATGCCGATCAGTTTTTGGCACATCTCTGTCCTCCAGACCTCGACGACGAGCAGCGTCGCCAGTTCTTCTGCATTCTCGATCTCCGTCGACTGAAATATGCCGCCAACGAGATCTTTTCCAAGAAGACTTGGAAGCTCAACATCATGAACTTCGCCAAGGAGTTTGAAAAGAGTCGAAGCATCATTCTGCTTCGGTATGGGCTGTACGAGTTCCAGAGCGTTAAGCCGTCCAAAGAAGTTCTCAGGAGATGGCGACGAGAACATGGCCTGCCCGATCCCGAGGAAGAAGAGGAGGAGCAGGCCAACGGCACGCCGAGCAAGTCAATGTCCGTCAAGAAGCGCAAGGCTGATGACGACCTTTTAAAGGAGACTGCTGATGCAACTGAGAATGTGGCAACAGCGACCAAGCGAAGGGCTACTGTCAGCGATGAAGGAGAAGAGCCTACTGCCGTCACTCCTGCTCCTAACAAGAACAAGAGAAAGACTGTCAACAACGAAGGGTCGCCCGCCAAGTTGCAAAAGGCTACTCCATCTACCGCCAAGTCGCTCTTTGAGAAGATTGCCAGCAAGCCGGCTGCGACTCCCGCATCTCCTCTTGCGTCTCCCGGTTCTCTGGCTGCGGCCTCTCCCGCCCCGTCTCCCACTCCTTTCAAATCGGCTGACAAGAATGCCGCCAATGGTAAACTGTCTCGTTCGGTATTCAACAACTCTTTGAACAACTCTTTGAAGCCCCCAGTCAACGGCAATGGCAACATATTTGGCTATCTGTCCGATGCCAGCTCCGCAAAGAATAGCGGCATTGAAGCCGATGCTGAGAGTGAATCTGAGTCTGATGAAGATGAAGGAGACATCGAAGATAGCCAAGAGGGCGGGCAGAGCGATGAGCCTAGCGGCGCAGCCAGCGGCGCAGGCGACGTTTCCTCTCAAGCTGGATCAAATCTATTTGGAACCAAAACGTCAACCGGCTTCGGTACTGGTGTATCCAGCGCTGCTGGTACCAGGGATAGCACTCCAGGCCGCAGCCTCTTTGACCGTATTACTAAGGATCAAGATGGGCAACCAGTGCGAGCCGATGAGTCTGCCGACGAAGTCGCTATCAAGAAACCAGCATCGTCCATCAATCAGACCTGGAATCCCACGACCCAACCCCTCAAATTTGCCCCTACCTCAGCCGCTACCCAGAATGGTTCACTTTTCGGTAAAGCAACCTCCACTTCCAACTCCACCTCCATCTTCGCGCCCAAGAGCACTGCACCATCCAACATTTTTGGAGTCTCCAAGCAAGACCAGAGCTCCAAAGCAAACACGCCCATTTCGGAAGCCGACCTGGCTGGCGAAGAGTCTGATAAGGAAAACGACTCTCGACCTACCAAGAAGGTCTTTTCTGAACCCAAGGTGTCTGCCATCCCAAGCACTGGCGCGTCGCTCTTCGGTCTCAAGCCCGCTGCGGCTGAGCCCGTCAAAGTGAGCGAGCCTGCCAAGCCTGCAGCTACCGCCACCACCAACTTGTTTGGCACCATCGGAACTTCTGAAGCAACCTCGAAGCTGTTTGGCGATGTCAAGACATCAATGCCTTCGGCCTCCACGGCTGCTCTGTTTGCTCCCAAGAAGGAGTCTGAGAAGCCCAAGGGCAATGGACTCTTTGGCAACTCGGATGCCGCAAACCCGTTGACTGGCGCGTCTGCAGCTCTCTTTGGCATCAAGCCAGCGACGCCGGCCGCAGCACCATCTCCTGCTCCCCTATCCGCCCCTTCTCCCGCCCCTACTACCAACCTGTTTGGCACTGCACCAGCAGCACCACCCGCAACGACCACTCCAGTTACCTCGACTAACTTGTTTGGTGCCGCAGCCGCAGCCCCTGCACCTACATCCACGTCCACATCTCTATTTGGAGCCAGCACCCCTGCCTTCAGTTCTGAGCCCGCCAAACCGAAGCCTGCCTTGTCCTCGTCCACCAACCTGTTTGGCACCGCTGCTCCCGCGGCAGCGCCAACCAGCTTGTTCGGTGCGCCGAGCGCCGTGCCCGCCAAGAAGGATCCTTCTCCTCCGGCTGCGAGCCAGCCCGCCGCTGCACCTCTGTTTTCCTTTGGATCAGCGGCCGGTGCAGGCCCTAAGCCCACTGAGACTTCCCAGCAAGCTGCCAAGTCTCTATTTGGAGCGGCTCCAAAGTCACCTCCCGCTTCTTTCTCGACCAACAGCTTGTTTGGTGGAAGTCCCATGAAGCAGGACGATGCATCACCAGCAAAGAAGCAGTTTACTGGTCTTGGCACTGATACTTCAGCGCCACCTCCCGTTTTCAACTTCGGCGCAGCAGGCGGCGCAAGCTCAAATTCGAGCTCCAACTTGTTTGGTAACTCGATGAACTCTGCTCCTGCTCCCGCTGCGGCACCTCTCTTTGGTGCGGCCCCATCCAACACTGGATCTGGATCCGGATCTGGAGATGGCAGCGGTGGTGGTTTCAACTTCAACTTTGGATCGGGAGGAGCAGGACCTTCTAGTGGATTCAGCAATCCTTTCTCTGGCAATGCCGGCGGGAACTCGACCCAGGCCCCGACCGCGGCTCCTGGAGGCATGTTCAGTTTCGGCTCATCCACCCCGGCGGGAGGTTCTGGAGGCTCCGGAATGTTCCAGTTTGGTAGCGGCGCCGGAAGTCAGCCCTCGCAGCCATCAGCGCCTCTGTTCAATGGCGCAGCCTCGAACACGAGCGTGCCATCTTTTACTGCGACGGCTCCTTCTGGTCAGCCATCATCCATGTTTGCCTTTGGAGCAAGCCAACCTTCCTCCGGATTCAACCTCGCACCGCCAGCTGGTGGCTCCTCGACCACCGGGACAAGTAAGTCTCCTTTTCCGCACCGGAAAATCGCGCCGCTAAAGCGACGGGTCTAGACTCTCCATTCAACCTTGGGGGAGGCTCTAGCTTGGCAACCACACCTGCCGGCGGGACTCCGGAACCATCGACCCAAGTGAAGACGAACAGCAGTGCTGCTGATAATAATGACGAAGATGGCGAGAAGCATGAGCAGATTAGCTTGACAGAAGGCGCAGACAAGGACGAAGACGTTTTGCACGAAGTTCGCGCAAAAGTACTCAAGTTTGTTCCCGCTGGTGAAGCATCAGATGCTGAAGAGAAGAAGTCGAAAAGCCCATGGGCCACCCAGGGCGTGGGAGCTTTGCGCCTGTTGAAGCACAAAGAAACTAATGCGGTGCGTCTGCTTCTGCGCGCGGAACCTAGGGGCAATGTTGCCATGAACCGGTCTGTACTGCCTGATTTATCTTACAAGGCAGATGAAAAGTATGTGAAAATGACTACGTCGAATGACAAGGGTGACGGCCTCGAGACCTGGATGCTCCAGGTGAAAACGAAGGATTTGGCCAAGTCATTGGCCGAGGCGTTGGAGACACACAAGGCGTTGAACAAGAAATAATATGGGAATAACAAGTGCATTTTTCTACGGCTGGTTGTTGTTCACTAGGAAATGGGAGATGGGAAGTTTGGGGGGCTGTCCAATTGTTTTTTTTTTTTTTATCATTAGCATTGCGGGCGTTAGAAAGCTTGAAACTCAGGCAGGGGTTTGCCTCGCCTGTTTCTTCCTGGCTGGGGTTTGGTGAAAGAATGAAACTCTATATATCCCAAGGATTAGCCATGCCCTTTTGATTATGATGGTGTAATAACTGGTGTTTTTGTATCTTTAGGGGCGCGCACTACTAGGTACTAGGTGTGCTGAGGGAAGGATGATCCTAGATTTAAGAAACAAAAGTCTAGCGTTTGTACAGTAAAGAAATATTGTTTGAAGTTGATTTCTTCATGTGCCTTGTATCTATGTGTTAATTACTATGAAGTCTGTCGTGCTTGAAAGTGTTCTATGAACTCGCATACAGGAAGATACAGAAACTACACGAATTATGGGACAATTCAGCAGCTACATACAGGTCGGTCTGGCAGTCTCGTGGGGGCGGGGAGCTCGCTATCGATAGCGGTACTTGGGTAGCTAAAGTTGCGCGTGGCGCGTCTGCGCTCGCTATAGTTCCGTAACTAACCAAACCTCTAAAACACCACAACAGCTCTGGGTTGAGAGAGAGCTTTGCATATCAAACGCCAGCAGCTATGCCACGGTATGAGCTCCATTGCCGAGAAAGAAGATTTCCTGACCGATTGAGGCTGATGTGAACCCTTTGTTTAACAATGTTTTTAGCGAGATTATTACCGTTCAAGCTGGGCAGTGCGGCAACAGCAGTAAGTGCCAGTCATGCGCTTCCGACCTCCCTTTCTTGTTTTCTCCTTGGGCATTTTGTTTTGTTTACGCGCGGCATTTGAAAGGCTGCTGACGATTTGGCCCTTAGTTGGCAGTCAGTTCTGGCAGCAGCTATGTCAGGAACACGGAATTAGCCAGGACGGCAACTTGGAGGACTTTGCGACAGAGGGCGGCGACCGCAAGGATGTGTTTTACTACCAGAGCGACGATACGCGATATATTCCCCGAGCGATCCTGATCGATCTTGAACCTCGAGTATGTCCTCTTTCGCGTGTTCAATTTCTTTCTCCTGCTGCGGGCAGGTCAATACTGGCAGCAGACAGGGAGAAGACAAGAAAGAAGAGATATTAGAAGTGGCTAACATTGCTTCCTCGGGAATAGGTGTTGAACAGCATCCAGACGGGCCCGTACCGAAACATTTATAACCCGGAGAACTTCTACGTGGGCAAGAATGGAATGGGAGCGGCGAACAACTGGGGTGATGGATATCAGAGCGGTGAGGCGGTTTATGAAGATATTATGGAGATGATTGACCGAGAGGCGGACGGTAGTGACTCGCTCGAGGTAAGCATGCAAATATTTTTGCTTTGACAGGGTGTGTATGTGCTGACGGGATGAAATTAGGGATTCATGATGCTGCATTCTATCGCCGGAGGTACGGGATCGGGTCTGGGATCGTTCCTCCTGGAGCGGCTCAACGACCGGTTCCCGAAGAAAATCATACAGACTTACTCCGTCTTTCCCAATACAACAAACGCGCCGGATGTGGTGGTGCATCCTTACAACAGCGTTCTTTCGATGAGGAGATTGGTGCAGAACGCAGACTCTGTTGTCGTCTTGGATAATGGTGCCTTGTCGCACATTGCCGCAGATAGGCTGCATGTGCAGGAGCCCTCGTTTCAACAAACAAATCAATTGGTAAGCTGGGGGAAGACATTGCTTGAAATACGCTTGCAGTACATGGCTAACTGACGTGTTTCAACATAGGTCGCAACTGTCATGTCTGCAAGTACCACAACTCTACGCTATCCGGGATACATGCACAATGATCTTGTTAGCATTCTGGCCTCGCTGATACCTACTCCGCGATGCCATTTCCTCATGACGGCCTACACGCCATTCACCGGTGACCAGGTTGAGCAGGCCAAGACAGTCCGTAAGACGACGGTGCTGGACGTGATGAGGAGACTGCTGCAGCCAAAGAACCGCATGGTTTCGACGGTACCGGGCAAGAAGAGCTGTTACATTTCCATTTTGAATGTGATTCAGGGCGAGGTGGATCCGACGGATGTGCATAAGAGTCTGCTGCGTATCCGGGAACGAAAGCTGGCCACGTTTATTCCGTGGGGCCCTGCCAGTATTCAGGTGGCGCTGACGAAGAGGAGTCCGTATATGCCAATGAGCCATCGCGTGAGCGGGCTGATGTTGGCGAATCACACAAGCATTGCTACGGTTCGTACATCCAGATATCGATCTCATTGATTTCCCCCTTGTTTGATGAGATACTTCAATTACTGACTGACACACATTGGTACAGCTCTTCAAACGAATATTAAAACAATATGACGGCATGCGGAAGCGCAATGCCTTTATCGAGGGCTACAAGAAGACGGCGCCCTTTTCCGAAAACTTGGACGAGTTTGACGAAGCAAGGCAAGTAGTATCTGACTTGGTTGCAGACTACGAGGCAGCAGAGGATGCGGATTACCTGAATCCCGACAGCGGAGAGAAGCCCACCTCAGCCGATACGGATAGGCGAATGGCAGGAGTGTAAAAGAGGTGGAGGTGAGCGTTTGTTTATTTCGCTATTTTTTTTTGTGTCAGTACTTGAAGGATAGGTGCCCTGACGAAAGTGGGAGGTTTCAAGTGGGCTGATGACGAAAGACATGGAGCGGCTGGCGTTTCGGACAAGGAATTAACGTTGATATCTATCATTGTTTGCTTTACTTTTTTTTATAACTCGATTAACTGCTATGACGACAAATCTAAGCATTTCTGACACTCACCCAAGGGTCTCGGTGGGCAGTGTGATGCAATTGGCGCCAGGACTTCAATCGTTGAATGGGCCCTCTTACCCACCTATTTTACTTTTTGTAGACGTGTATAACATCACATACTGTAAATTTGAGGTTGAGATGGCAATATGCGCTGATCTCGAGTGGGCAATCGGGTGAAATTGTGGAGAAGTATGCCCGGAGCGTTTTCTGCGGGAGGGTCGCGAGTAATGGCGACGTCATTGAGGCGAAGGATGGGTAAGGATAATCGCGATGAAAAGTATATAAGACGATTGGAGAGTGAAGATGAGATGGGACAAAAAGTAAACCAATCTATTACATCTGAAATCAATTCAATTGCATATACGCAAGAAGTATAAGTCTACGATACCGTAAGTTGCAGCGTTATCATAGCACCGGCACTGCTCATTGCTCACACTGCATGCAGCCTTAGAAACAATCTACTACAACTCACCGTTCCATCACCAAACACACACACCACACAAAAAAAAAGAAAACAATGTCTTCATCTCAGAACAAGTCCAAGGAGCAAAAGATTGCCGAAGTCCAGGCGAACCTGCCTCTGCCCGAACAGCCCCCCAAGCCCTCAGACTTCAATTCGGCAGACATGCGCACCACGGGCGTGGGATCGGGGCGCATCAGCGGCAGCGCGGGCTCAGATGCGGGATCCGAGGCGGGGCTGAGGGGCCCGGCGGTGAAGGCGAGCGAGGAGATTGACATGAGCAAGATTGGAAGGGAAGCGGTGGAGAAATAAAATTTCCTGTTTAATGTATTTTAGCAACATGAATTTCAACGGATTATGATATTGATCGAGGTTGCAGCACGTGTTAGTGAGGTAAATTGTAGCTGTGAAACGCGCAGCCTTGCCGTGCAGGAGGGGTTCTTGTAGCGGGGGTGAAAGCACCCTGATGGCAATGCGCTGCCTCTCATTGGCCGCCTTGCAGCTCTCTCCTCTGAAATTTTTAAATTCTGCCCAACCATCGCCAACACCTCTCTCTTCTCTTCCCAATTCATTCTCTCCTTGAATAACTTTTCATAAAAGAAGGCGGTCTTTCTAGTTTATGTTCCGTCGCATCCTGACCAAAATGGCCGAATCAGCCCCCAAGCGCCTCAAGACCGACAGCCCCAGCGTCCTCGTCGGCACGCACAGCGGCCACTTCCACGCCGACGAGGCCCTCGCCGTGCACATGCTGCGCATGCTGCCCACCTACCGCGACAGCAGCCTCGTGCGCACGCGCGACCCCAAGATCCTCGAGACGTGCCACACCGTCGTCGACGTCGGCGGCGAGTACGACGCCCAGCGCAACCGCTACGACCACCACCAGCGCGGCTTCACCACCACGTTCCCGGGCAAGAACACGAAGCTGTCCAGCGCGGGGCTGGTCTACATGCACTTTGGCCGCGACCTGATTGCCCAGAGCATCCAACAGGCGGCGTCCAAGACTGAAGCTAGTGCTGCCGATTCCAGCTCAGACGTCGAGCTGCTGTACAACAAGATTTACGAAAACTTCATCGAGGCCGTCGACGCCCACGACAACGGCATCTCTCGCTACGACCGCGACGCCCTTCAGGCCGCGGGCATCGAGCAGCGCTTCAGCTCCGGCGGCTTCACCCTCGGCGCCATGGTCGGCCGCCTCAACCCTGCCTGGAACGACCCCAAGCCCGCCGACGCCGACGAGGCCCAGCAGGCCGAGGACCAGCTCTTCCTGACGGCCAGCCGCCGCATCGGCGAGGAGTTTGAGCGCACCCTCGACTTCATGACCGGCGCCTGGCTGCCCGCGCGCACCATTGTCCAGCAGGCCTTTGACCAGCGCACAAAGTACGACGCAGAGGGCCGCATTCTTGTGATTGAGGGCCAGAGCGTGCCCTGGAAGGAGCACCTGTACACGCTCGAGGGCGAGGGCAACCCGTCCGTGCTGTACGTGCTGTATGCCGAGAGCACTGCACCCGGCGCCAAATGGAGGATCCAGTGCGTGCCTGAGACGCAGGACTCGTTTACGAGCAGGAAGCCCCTGCCCGAGGCGTGGAGAGGGTTCCGTGATGCTGAGCTGGATGGCGTTTCTGGTGTTGACGGCTGTGTCTTTGTTCATGCGGCGGGCTTTATTGGCGGTAACAAGACGTTTGAGGGTGCCAGGGAGATGGCTACCAAGGCATTGGCATTGTAATATAAAGGTGAAGGGGTTTATAATGACTTTTAATGACCACCAGCGTAAAAGAAACCATGTCTAAAGAGGAACGAAAGAACTGAATAAAAAAAAATTCAATAAAATTTGAAATCACATCTGATTTTGTTTTTCCTGTGTGTATGCTAAATACGTAAAATATCCTCTCAAGGCAATGTCTCAACCGTGGCAGAGCATGCAGACTCTTTCTTCCATTTTGCCCTGCTGAATCGACAACCAATAAGCAAACTCAACATGCATGCACAGGAATAAAATAACCAGAGCACGAAAATGGTAGATAGATTGAAACAATAGCGCCATATAATAAAAAGGCCACGGCAACGGCAACAGTAGCAGTAGTTTGAAACCCCCCTTTCTCATCGTAAGACAAGGTACATACGCAAAGCAATGCAGTTAAATAAGCAAGGCAAATCGGTCAACACGAAACATGTAAAAATACAGAAACAAAGAAGAAGTAGAAAGGAGCAAAGTCCAAGTCGTCGTTTTTATAGTTTCAAATAGTTGTTCTTTTTTGAGTTTCCTTTTTTTTTTCTGCGCAAAAAAAAAAGTCATGGCGCCTGAGGCAATAGAAAAAAAAAAGGAAGACAAAGTTTGAACAATTTCCCTTGCATCCTCCTCCCCGTTCCCTGATTTAAAACGCCAGCGTGTCATGTAACAATAACAGTAAAGAAAAAGCAAGCAGAAAGTAGGGGAGAAGGAAGGCAAATAAACTATAGGCTCGTCATAAAATAACAATTTTTTCATCCATCTTCGAAATCAACTTGTCGTGTCAATTTCCACATCTCTCTCCTTGCCCTTTTCCTCATTCTCGTAATGATACCCTTGTGACTAGATAGAGTGGGATGCGAGAGACCAGGGTAATGATGGTAGACAGTATCACCATTCTGCTTATTTGATTTGATATGGCAGCTATTTTCCCGTGCCTCATCTCATGTCTCATATCGCACTCCTTAAATCAGAAACGGCTGGAAGAAAGGAAAAAAGATGGCTTCCTTCGCTGTAGTATCCTCGTAGTCAGATACCACAGCATGCAATCCTCATACGTAAGCGGGATATAGATTGGATTTCCTGGTCATGCTTGTAAAGGGTTTATTGTCGGAGCGGCATGGCCTCGCCAGCAGCAATCGGTGTTCCGGCAAGTCCAGCGGCAACAGGCTTGGCCTCTTCCTCGTCTTTCTTGTCGTCTCCGCTCAGCGTCACCTGGCCCTCGGCGGATGTCTCTCTGTTCAGGAAGCTGCCCTCTTTGATAGGACTGCCGGCCTGGATGCCGGGAACAGATCCGCGGTGGGCGTGGCCCGGAGCGCTGGTGCCGCCGCCGTTGGTAGGAGATGTCAGGTGCGGGATGTTTTCGGGGACGGGGTGCTGCGAGCCAACGGCACCGGCGTCGTCGCCCTTGCCAGCCTTGGACATGGCATAGTCGCCCGAGTCGAAGTATTTGCGGTCTTTCAGGTGCTTGGCGAAGTGGTCGGATCGAGAGGGAAGCTTGCCGTAGAGGCGGAAGAGCCGTTGCTCATCCGGGGTGAGCGACTGCAGCAAGAGCACAGGCAGCGAGTTAGCAAATGCAAATCATGGTCATTGTAGGTTTCCGCAAGTGGTTTCTTTTCGACACAAATTCTCTGGCAGAAGAAAAGGCGGTAGGTAACTGGACGGAACAGCTCCAGCACCTCTGTCCGTCCTTTTCGGTCACTGCACTTTACCCCAATGCAGGCCGCGTTGGCGAGAGGAGGGGTAACAAGACAAACGTAAGGACAGGGGGGCATCTCACGTTGATGTCGACCTTGTTCTTCTGGTGAGGGTTCATGGTCTCTTGGAATGTGAAAAAGCAGGAAGTTCGGATCGATCGCTGTGTCCTTTGGACGGCTCGTCGCACAAAAAAAAAGAGGCTATCGGGTTTGTAGGTGCTCGAAACAGGCGACGACTCAGTTGTGTGGGCTTGTGGTGCGTGTGCCAGGCACAGCTGAATTGGCTCTTGGTCACCGGCGTGCGGGGGTTGCAATGGGGTTCTCAAGGTAGCCCTGGAGAGCTTCCTTATTGTCCAGGAGGAGGGAGAGAAGAAGAAGAAAATGACGACCTAGAGGGTAGAAAAGAGAGAATGAAGTGTCGTTGATTTGGAGGCACCAAATGGAAAAGGTCGAAAATAGAAAGTAAAACCAATCGAACAAAAAAAATAGTCGGTCCCTGAGTCTTGTTCTGACCCAGCAAGGTTACTAGATCTGGGCGCAGGGGATGGGAGGGGGCAGAGAGCAGGTGATCCAGTTACTGGAGGTCACTCAAGCGGCCACTGGTTGGTTCGGCAGTGACCTGGAGCAGCTGCGGTGGAGGCGCTGCAGCTGTAGCTTGGATGTGCTGCTGCTGTTGCTGCTGCTGCTACCAAGCTTGATCTTGTCACTGCAACTCTCGGAGTTGTCCTTTCAACAAATTGTACCTCGCTCCGTTTTCTTGAAATTTTTTATTTACACTCAGTAAATTCCTGCTTTTTATTCATCTTGTAGCTTTTCATCCAGTCCAAAGTACCGCAGAGCATCCTGCGGGTATGGCCAAGCTAGCTGCTTAGTACCTGGGAGATACCTGCCCAACAGTGGATTCTAGCTTCGGCCAAGACGGTATCTGCATTGATAGGGCATCCATCTCCCAGGAGATAAAATACCTCGGTTTGCAGATGAATAAGTGCATGTTGAACACAGAGAGCACGCAATTGCCATTTAGGGACTCTTCTTGGTAAAAAGCCACAGCAGCGGTAATGCACTGTGCCATTCGTGTAAGCCTCTCTACCTCAGTTGAAGCTCTTACTCGTACAGTGCAAAGCATGATGCACATCAAGGTACAGTACGTATCGCTCCGCTGTGTCGTCACCAACAGAACCTCTCGCTCTTAATCGCTCTGAAACAGATGGGGCCACAAGGAAGTCATTCGTTCCCACAAGGGTCCTGCAGCAGCTTTTCTTTGTCCAACCGCCTGCAGTGACTGTCGCTCTGTAGATACTGCACCCACTTCCGCTCGCTGTATCTCTACCTCTTTCCTCTGCTTCCATCTCATCATCGCCGTCTACGGCCAAGCACTCGTGACACAATGCTGGATTATGACGTAACCGCCCATGTCCTCCACCTCGGCCAATCATGACGTCGTGCCCAATCCAACTTCATGGCGGCCAGAGCGTGTAGTCTATAACAAACGATGGATGGTGGGAGTCACAGAATGTGGTGGTAGCCGCACACTCACACTGACATTACCCGGACTAATGCAGTAAACGCATCTTTGCTCCCCCTTTCTCATACAGCCTTGGGATTCGGCCAGCTCTGCTCATCATCTAGGCTTGAAGAGGGCAAAAGCTCAAGTGCTTCCCCACATCAATCCGCGTTTGACGGCCAAAGGCTCACGCAAAAGCTTGATCGCCGAGCCAGTCACAGCCATCTGGAGGCGCGAATCCCGCGAGTGGACAGCCAGTCAAGTTGCCCGGATCTGAGGAACCCCTCCCTCTCCGGGCTGTCCTTTAGAGTCTTGGTCGTGCGTGTGCAACCATGGGCGGGCCAAAGTCAATTCGAACGGCAGAACGCATCCCCTTCCTATCACCTACGGACATTGGTACCGACAGCCTACTGCCTATGGTCTTGACCATTCATTGGATTGATTCGAGGTTCCGGCTCTGACAGGTACAGTCGTTGAAAGCAGCTCGCACATGGCGATAGAGTTTCATACTTGCCTTTGGCCTAGATTGCCACAGAGATGGTCGCATTCCTTGTTGGATAGTTGACGTCTGGCTGGTTCTGCTGGGCTCGGGGCCAATCAGAGGCAGCATCGACATCGTTCCACAGCCGGTAGTTGGTTATGCATGCAACCCCTTCTGCGTCTTGTACGACTTGCTATGCCTCTCAAGCAGCGAGTTGCATTTCGGCGATAAACATGGCTGATACTCATCTTCAGCGTTGCTTACCAACTCTCTTTCGGTCTGCAAACTCCGATGCGGAGAACCGACTGTGCTTTGAAAGCCAGGAAGGAGTCTCCGCTTCGTCAGCTTCTCCGCGAAGGATGCGAGGCGTGAGCATGGCATGGGCATGGCATGGCACGTTGTGGCATAAATACATGGCGGCGGGGCAGGTGAACCGCGGTGTATTCGGTGAAGGCAGCATGGACCAGACGGATACCTTTAGCTTATGATTATAATTGACTAATCGTAACAACAATTGGCGAACAGAGACATCTTAGGAGAAGATCAAGGCAATTGTAGTAGCATCTCTACCCAGACATGCTCTGTTTCATGTATTTCTTGATGACGGTCGTGAACCGAAGTGAGGCACCTCTTGCCGAGGTCTGGCGCGGCTTCTGTAAGAGAGACACTGAGCTGCAACAGCACAATTTCCCCAGATTAGATTATTCTATTACTCTTCGCCTCGGAGATGTGCTGCGCAAACATATGAAATGCCTATTTAGTATTCTGCAGTTTGGCTGCCCTGAGGGCAGCATATTGGTATATTCCATGACGCAATGCATCCGTTGCATGTTGCCATTGCCAGCTGACCTGGCAATTGGGGGTCTATGGTCTCAAAAAGCGAATTATTGATTTCAGTCAAGGCATCCCGGCTTTCTCCTGAGACTAATATCGTAACTAATAGCCTAACTAATACCTAGATTAGGATTGTTCAGATGCCCTGGTTGGCAGCAGCCAAAAGGGGAACTCTGGAGCCGTGGACTAGCCCGGCGGATAACAGAGGAGAAAGACGCCCTTTGCAACTGTCAGTAATACGCTCAAACCAGTCCACGATGCTGCACTTATAGGCATCCAGGCTTAATTGATTACCCGCACAAGGCCACTAAGAGGCATCTCGCATGCGGACTCCGCCCTTTTCTGCCTTGCCCGGCTTCAGAGCTGCTTTGTCCCCCCGACAGGCCGAGTGCGAGGAAGCGATGTTCCAGCTCGGCTTGGATTTCTAAGCTTTCACAAATCCTAGGCCCCTCGAATCCCGCCCTGGATCCACCACGACCATGTTGTTACGTTTCTAGTTGGGCAAAGCGGAGGGGAGGATTTTATCTTTAGAATTTCATTTGTCTCTTCTTTTTAAACTGCTTTTTATAGTCCTTCATGTCCTTTTTAGGGCGCTAGAGCGCCTCCACCCGCCTCAACGGCTTCAGCTTGTAGATCCAGAAGACGGAGTCGGAGAGTGGGAGAGAAGGCAAAGAAGAGGCTTCACAAACAGGTGACACGGGGTTGGACAATCAAACAGTTAAACAGACGATTGCTGCAGTCATTTGATTTCGCATCATGTAGTCTATCTTGCATACAATTAATTAATTGGATGATGCCTCGACATCAGTTTTTTCTTACCCGATTCTGACCCCCCGTCCCGGTGGCGCGCCTTCCTCCCGGAGTGGGGGTCTTCGGGTTTGATAAGTGAAAAAAAATCTCACACTCTCTACATAGATAGTGCATCTCGTCCGTCTCCACGGCATCGCATCGCCATCTCAAGGAAGTTGCCGGAGACTCGTCTTGTCTCATCGTCGAGCCAGGGCTTGTCTTTAGCTGCCGACCGGATTACCGATCTCCAGGGATAGCGTCTGCTTAATAATATTTCGTCCGGCATTGGGGCTACACGAAAAGCAAAGCCTATCCAGCTTGTCGGACATTTTCAAGGCTTGTTTTGTGCCTGCGGATCCGTCCGAGGAGAAGGAAAAATCGGCTCTCTCGTCTATTTGTTATTCTTCACATCCTCTTCTCAGAGTCTTTGTCATCAGGATCATCGCGAGTCATTACTAGTGCCGTCAACGACATACTTCTTCCTCATTTAATTGCTCTTCGGAGCATCCTGCCTTTAGACCTCTCATCATCTCACTCAGTCGCTTGCGCCATGGGTCTCTTGTACGTCGCACCGAAGCATGTCTGGAGAGTACTACTTGGCTAATCAAAAGAATTCATGAGCAAACAGAGCACTGGGAACGGCATTGGAGTGGCCAGAGGCCAAGCTACGCGCAAACCAAGTGAGAGAATGGGGCATCAAGGTTTGTTGCCATTGCTTTGCTCTTTCTGGCCCGGTTGAGCGGACGCTGACGTGATGATAGCAACTATTGGAGATCTGGAATAAAGCCAAGGGCAAAGAACGAGATGCTCTGCTATGGGGCGATGAGGTAAATCTCACTCACACCAGCTTACATGGCAGTTTGCTCTCATCTCAACTTACTAACAATGCTTTAGGTCGAGTATCTTGTTGTGACTTACGCAGAGGATGAGCCCAAGGTGCTCCTGTCTCTTCGCCAGGCTGAAATCCTCACAGCACTTGCAGCTGACAAGGAGCTTGCTGAAGCTGGCTGTGTACCTGCGCTTCAAGACGAGAAGCCTCCTGGGAAGCCAAGGTAAGCTATAATGCTATCAGTCTCACTCAGCTTCCGAGCAGTCATCTAACTGGCTATTGTAGCAAATCCTCCAAGACGTTGCCCGTCTTTCATCCAGAGTTTGGCCGCTTCATGTTGGAGGCCACACCTGGAAAGCCATGGGGTATTGGGCTGAAGGAACTCTTGGATGTTGAGCCAGACATGAAGCTCCGCCGAAAGATTGCCAAGGAGCACATGTTACCCACCGAGTTCCCCATTACACTCACTACTTTCCCCCAGATTGGCGTTCCAGGCCAATTCACCTACCCATTCTACCCTCCCTCTGGACCCAAGCTGCGGTCACAGTTTGTGCCAGACGAAATCGCCAATCCTCACATCCGTTTCCCTACCTTGGCGGCTAATATCCGTTCCCGAAGAACCCGCAAGGTACAAGTCAATGTGCCCATCTTCCACGACAAAAATACCCCCAACCCCTGGAAAGACCCTACCGTCAACTTCGACTTGCACAACTGGCCCGAGGACGATGACGTGCGCAACGGAGCCGCCCCGGACAACTTCATTCACATGGATGCAATGGCTTTTGGAATGGGAAGCTGCTGTCTTCAAATTACTTTCCAGGCTAAGAATATTGTCGAGGGCAGAGAGTTGTACGATCAGCTGAGCCCATTGGGCCCCATCATGTTGGCTTTGACTGCAGCAACTCCCATTTACAAGGGCTTCTTGGCTGGCACTGATGTGCGGTGGAATCAAATTAGTCGCTCCGTCGACTGCAGGACACCAGAGGAGCTTGGTGAAAAGGTGAACACTTTTTTCTCTCTCCTTCTTTCCCTTGCTTGGAAGCCAAAACTGACATCGTTGTGTAGCCCCTCAAGAATGACCGTTGGAGGATACCAAAATCGCGATATGCCTCAAACTCAACGTACATTTCTACAAGTCCACGACTACGACCAGAGTATCTCGATCCCGATCTGGTGATTGACCCTGAGATCAAGGCCCAGCTTATGGAAGGCGGCATGGATGACCGTCTAGCTACTCATTTTGCCCATCTGTTCATTCGAGATCCCATTGTCATTTTTGAGGAGGACCTCCAAGAGCTTGACTTGAAAAAAACTGACCATTTCGAAAACATCCAATCGACTAATTGGCAACACATGCGTTTCAAGCCCCCGCCAGCCGACAACAACATTGGATGGAGAGTCGAGTTTCGGTCCATGGAAATTCAAGTGACCGACTTCGAGAACGCCGCCTTCTCAGTCTTCATGGTTCTAGTCACAAGAGCTATCCTCTCCTTCGACCTCAACTTCTATATCCCTATCAAGAAGGTGGACGAGAACATGGAGCGAGCTCACGGCGTGGATGCTGTCCTCAAGGACAAGTTCTATTTCCGCAAGAGCCCCTTCCCACCCCGACCATCCCGCGCAAACACCGTCTTTGGCGATGATAGTCGACCAGGCTCCGCAATGCCCAGCCGGCCAGGGTCTCCCGGAGCTCTGCCTGTTGAAGAGGAATATGAGGAGATGACAATCAATGAGATTATCAACGGATCAGTCGACGGAGACTTCCCAGGACTGATCCCCATCGTGGAAAGCTACCTTGACAGCATCAACGTAGATGTCCAGACCCGGTGTGAGCTGTCAACTTATCTCTCTCTCATTAGCAAGCGAGCTAGCGGTGAGCTTGACACGGCCGCGCGATGGATTCGAAATTTTGTCGACGCTCACCCCCGCTACAACCATGATAGTGTTGTCGACGATGCCATTACCCACGATCTCATTGGAGCTGTTGTGGCCATTGGAGAACGGGAGAGCGCAGGCCATGGTTTCGGCGGATTAGATGTTCCTGGACTGCCCAAACTCCTCGGGAAGTTCAGAAACACCGGCCCTGAGGTGACAACGTCAGACAAGAGTGTTGGCTCGCGGAAGAGAAAGAGTGAATGGATAGAGGGAACGACTGCCGAAGTCGGAGCATGATGAGGCATTGAAGCCTGGAGTTTGGACATAGCCTGCCGAGAGCAGGCCATCTCATTGGATACCAAGCATAAAGCTGTTTTTTCTTATTTTCTTTCTTCTTTTTTTCCTTGACAAGAATAACAGAATCGACGCCATCAGTTGCTCGTGACGATTCTTTTCTTTTCTACATATAGGCGATGCATCTACAGCTAAGATTCCGACTACCTACGAATTTACAATGTTACAGTTGATTGAACATGAACATTCTTTCTTTTGATTCACCGGGACTGAGGATGGGAGGGCAGTTGGACGAGAATTCGATGGTATTGAGAGCTATGGCAATATGGTGTGATGCTGCGGAATGCATCAAAGCGCAAACTCAGAACGTTTTAACCATCAGTGAACTTGCAGAGCTTGCTGTTTATATATATATATATATATTTCTTTACTAAAAGAAGTCGGCTTCTACAAGCTACCTAATAGATTACATTGTGTATATATTTAACGTATTGCGTTGTACCTTTGCCGTTATTAGACTATTAAGCTTTGATGATTACGTTTGAAGTCATTCTCTCAAGAGACAGATTTAGACTTGTGTAAGAACAGTAGTCTTATACTGCTGTTAGGGCATTAATATATAGCATGATATAACTTCTTCCAAGAAGTTCTCGTAGCTTAACTTACTCATCGAAGACTACACTTTTTCATTGTTGATTAGCAAAACAGACGTCATCACACCAATATGACGGAGCTTATTATTTCAACTTCATCGAATGCAATGCTTGCTCTCTACGGTGACGATACAAATTATCCTCGTCGTAGGTTACCTAGAGGATGTGTTGGCGAGGCTCCCCCCTACGGGCGCAAAAGGGGGAATATTTTGTTTCTTCTCGCAGTAGATTCGCACATTTGACAATTGAAGATCAAATCTTTCAGCTGCACTGTCATTCTCTCCCTATTTCTCTTAAACATATCTCCATCCTCTACGTCGTTGTCTCTATTCATTCACTCGCGGCTTCATTATCTCAGCTATTTGATGATGACGGATCGTCTTATAAGCATATGCACCGTTTCCTGGTTAGGTGATATTAAGGAGTAATATATAGGTAACCAACAAGTCTCAGCAAGTAGTTGCCGGGTTAAAAGTTCACACCTGCTCATACTCTCACGATAGCAATGTCTCTTACACCCATTCAGGCTATTGCATCTCCCCAGCCATAATACTATAGTCACACACTTCCATCACGCTACGATCAGTTCTCATTTCTCAGTTCTCAGTTCATCTACAAGGAAAGACACACTACTTCCCGCAACCTCTTCGTAAGAAAAGGCCCCAAGAATAGAAAAAACCCACTACCAGTAACCGAAGTAATATGATCATCGGCTGTTTCTCAACTGAACACTCCAACGGTGACTGTCTCAGAAAAATTGCCGTATACAGCAAATGGACATTGCCGAAATGAAAAAAAAAGAGAAAAGTAAACACTACTACCCTTATACCGCTCTCTATCCCCCTGTTGATACTCATACCAACAACAGGCTGTGCGTATCCCTAAACCGTGAGATGTCTCACTTTGTTGCTCTTGTGAGGTGTGTCTTGGGAAGTTAACGCAGGTGACCTGTAATCAATATCATTATCTAAAAGCCCATAATAATAATAGAGACACTCGAGAGGGTGCGGGATCTGAGTTAGTACATACCAGTAGTGCCCATTCTCCCAAAACAGAGTTGAGATCAGATCTGCCTATACCAGCACTCTTTCCGCCGTGTCCTAAAATTCTTCTCGCCCAAAGGAAAGCGCTCCGTACATCCAATCAAATCAAGAATCAATTATTAGCCATAATAGTTTTCTAGCGTTGCGTCCTCATCTCCCTTTTCGCCCCATTAACATCAAATAACTAAAAGAGCTAAGCAAGGTGTAGTTCTAGAAAAAAAAAAAGGCACAGATCGGTTCGCGAACACGGCAAGTTAGCGCGATCAATAATCTTTAGAAGGAAAGAAAAAAACAAGAAAAATGATCAAAAACAATCACTACGTGTTAGCTTTCCCGTCAATCCAAATGTCCGATACCCGAGAGAGAGAGAAAAAATCACAAGACACGCCCCCCCGAAGATCGGGAGAGGCCAGTTTAGGGAGAGAGTTTAGATCTCCGGGGTTCCCGTTACCTTTGAGAAAAAACAAGCNNAAAATTTAAAAAGAAAAAAAAAAAAAAAAAAAAAAAAAAAAAAAAAACCCCACCTGTTTACTTTTCCCCCCAACCAAAATTCCCAAACCCCAGAGAAAAAAAAAAAAAAAAAAAACCCCCCCCCCCCCCCCCCCCCCCCGACACGATGTCTCCCTTGCCCTTAAGATGGGGCCATTTTTACCGTCGGATCCGAACAAACAAGACTAAAGTGACATATCGTTCAGCGGTAAAGGCCCCCCTTTTTGGAGTCTCAGCTAGAGACATCGCCGTCTAGACGGATCTTTTAGTGGAGAATGTTATTTTGTGTGTTTTTTCCTCCAATGTAGGTTGTCTCAAACCAAGGGCTGGAATGAGGGGCCCTCTCCCGTCTGGATGGTTAGGATAATGGGAATAATAGTCGGTCAAGAACAGGCCATTCCGAGAGGGCGTCTGCGTGTCTCGGGTAATCGTCTCATTCTGGGTATTCGTATGAATTCGTATAACCTCTTTTATTTGTTCTCTCTCAGCTTCTACTCTTGATTTCACCTAGCTTAGGTAGTTTTATTTGTCTTGTTTTGGCGTGGAGAAGAAGGAAAGTGTCAGCTGGGTACAGCTTGAGATAATTAGTGGAGAATGAAAAGAAGAAGAAGAATAAGAGAAACAGAAAAAGAAAGTGTCTTGTCAGGGGCATCGGATGTCTCTCACTGATGTCTCATTCTGCCGTGTGCGCCCGCGTGGCATTTGGGCACGCGATATAAAGGCAAAACACATGATTACGTACCAACATATCTGTGCTTTCACTCGATATCTTCTTTGTTTTCATTTTCTCAAATTCTGTATCAAAATCATTCCTCTACTCTAATTTCGGAAAGAATTAGATCAAGATACAATCTCAAAAAACACTCCGTTAGTGGGTATCGTCATAGTGACTGCTAGTCATAGGCTGGGTATAAACATGAGATGAGATACGGATCAGCACCCAACGAACGTTGCGACGACGTACTAGTAGATAGTCTAGTTTCTCCCCGGAACTTACCGCTCTTCTTGTCTCCTATATGCAGAGTACCCTGTCTGCATATCACGATTCCGCGCAGGCTAGTTAGTATTCTTCAACAAGGAGGCCAGGCGTCAGTTGCGGCTTTCAGTCGGCTTAGTTGAACTAGAGCACACTACCATCATAGTTTGCAGTACTAGTTAACAAAAAGGGGGGATACGAAAAGAGAAAAAGTATCTCGTACGATGGGAATATTGCACGGCTTAAACGGGGCGCTGCTTGGCGACTTGTGGAAACTTCAGTTACCGTGTTTGCTCTCAGTTATGGCGCACTCTACTTGTGCGTTTTGGGAAACAAGGCGTCTTCACACCGTAAGCACTCTCAAGACACTAGTAGATTCCGAGGGCGCCTACGGGACGGTAAGATGACCAGAAAGTACTGGATACCCAGCGATCTTGTTAGCCAAGATGCTAAGTGGGCGCGTGTACGTTGAGTTGCTGCTAGATACGGCGCGGGCTGAGATTGAAGTGGATGGAGCGTGCGTTTTGTCCATGACAGCCCAACTCCACATCACGCAAAAGGCGGAGTACCATACTCAGCCGGACAGACAGGGTAAAGGCATGAGAAAGGACCAGGTGAATAGCCCAATTTCAAAGGGGTGCAAGCTCGTGATCTAGAGCTGGTAGGCGATATATGCTGTCACCAAAGGAACTAATTCCGGTATATCGAGCAACAAGAATAAAAAACCACCAGATCTCACATCTAAACGCAATCTCGCTCTCTGATGGTCAAGATCGGGAAAAGGAAGGGGGGGTGAGAACATGGCCGCCGGGAGAGATCTCACGGCAGCAGCAGAGCTCCTGATCCTGATCCTGATCTTGATCTGATCTGGCGCACTGTAAGTTTAGGGGCGATCTGCGGTCGTCTATTGGTGGAGAAGGCACTCGCCGAGAGGGGAAAGGTGTGCGTCGTGTGCGTATCAAGATGGCGTGAGCCTATCCGGCGTGTGGACGGTGCTGTGGATGAGTGTTTTCACGAGAAGTAGCAAGTAGTGGTAGCACTACTGAATACCCTGTATGTACTATATGCTATTAGCAGTACCATCATTGCTCCGATTGCTCTCTCTGGTATATCCCAGAGCTGGATTAGACGCAACCGGCCCCTCTTTCTCTCTCCCTTGCCTGTGAAATGATGCCCGAGCGGAGAAATCTTTCCGGTTGCTCATTTTGGCTCAAGCGCCATGTCTTGGATCGCTTCAGCCGCACGGCCGGTGCCAAAGACGTCACCGCAAGGGAGAGGCAGCGGGGGCCACGTGCCGGCGTTGCTGTCAAAGGGGGAAGCCAGAAAAGGGAATGAGGACGGAATGTTGTGGTGACCGAGCTGCTAAACATAGCAGTGCCAGGGAAACACTCTGCCTTGCTGCAAGGTATAAGTGCAAGGTATAAGTGCAAGGTATCAAAAACATAAGCAGCGCAGCGCAGCTGGGTCTGTTTCCGGGCAGATCCGCCAGTCCACGGTGCGGCTGAAGGTGTTGGCGCCCATCGAACCCGAGAGGTTTGTTTCGGACGTGGCCCAGGCCGAGCCAGTAGCTGATCCCGCCGAAGCTCCATGGGGTCTGGCTGAGGGAAATCGGCGAAGTAGTGGGCTCCCCGTGTTAGTGTCGACTAGCTTTTGGCCCTTGTGTGCGCCTTGGATGCCCCAGATATACGTAGGAACATGGCACGATTTCTATCCTATCTGTCTGGGGTTGTTTGTCGTGGATACCTGCGCCTCGGCTGCTTTTGGTGTATAGGCGTATACTAGTATTTGTAAATTACTTGCCTGTAGATGCACTGACAGCTGTGAGCGTTGCCCGAGCCCACAGCATGTCTCTGCTGTCGTCAAAACTCCGAATCCCCTGTCCAGTAATCTGAGTCGATCTCACTTCCCATGTGCTCAAGCTCGACATCGGTGAACCCCTTCCCAGCAGGCGCGAAAGACGAGGTTTGACTCAGATGATGCCACCCCCAAATCTCAGAAGCGCCCGCAGGAACCAATGGAAAATGGGTTGAGACATTGCTGCAAGCACACGCCCCCGGGCCCCGAATTCCTGTCAATTTCGGGTCAGATGGAGCATCGGGTTCTATCCAAGGGAAGCGTTGATCTTTCTATCCTACTTTGCCCATGGCAGCGGTTTGGGTGTATGTAGTAGTTGACTAGGTACTGCTAGTAGTAATAGTAATAGTAATACTACCAGTGAATGTTACCCCGTAGTCGTGGTTGTGAGAGCAATTCTGTACTCTGTGTACTAGACTCTGTCCCCTGTACTCGGTAGCATTCAACACAACATGCGATGCTACATGAGCATGTGCTGGCCCTATGGACGGCACAGCAAACGGCCAAGTTCCGGGTTGCACCAACGACAATGCGTGGCCAGCTCCGCTTCTTCTCTGCGTTTATCCGCTGACCGGCCGTTTTATACGAGAAGTCGTCGATTTGCTCGCCGTGTATCTCGAGCACGAGCCGGCGCGTGTCAGTGACAGCCGCATCCGGCGCCAAGTCAGTATCCAGTCCCTTTTGCAGTTCCGTCACTCAAGGATGGAGTCACCACCACCATGACTGTCATATCTCAGATTCCTCCTCTTCTTCTTGTCCTTGAGATTTCTCGTTTTTTGGCATCAACCGAGTCCCTAATTTCTCCGAGACGGAGCAAGGGTGACGATCCTCTTTGCCTTCCCTTCCCTCTACTGTTTGCTTTTTCCTACACCGGCTGCACGATGGTGGGGAGGGCCGCCACGAAGGGCTGAGGAGGGGGGCTGAGACTTTTCCAGGCCCGCGTGGCTGGCAACGGACTCACATGGTTAATTGCAAGGAGGCCATTCCCGGTTTTGGAGGGGCCAAGATTGGTTGCGGCACTTGCGGCATGTTCAAAGTGGCTTGACGGTTGAAGTCTCATTGCCTCGACCCGACAAGGTTGGAGATTGGATTGGCCTGGATTGCATGGTTCGATCTATTCTAGACAAGGAAGACAGTACGAGTTCTAGACCAAGTACTTGTAGTCTGCAGATGCATGGATGCCTGAGCGTGTTTGATACATTGCCTTGTCTGGGCATGGATAGCATCGTGATACTATCTGCCCGTCTCCTCTGTGTCTGTTCTGTCCACTGCCGCCTACTGACATAAGCTACTGCCACCGGAACACTCACACGTAACTCGCTGGTTAAAGAGCTTAGATTACCTGCTTGTACCTAATCTACGGCTCCAGTCACTAGAGAGCTGCTAACACGATGGAACTAGCAGCTCAGTTCGATAGTCGATGAAGCGAGTGGCGGAGGAGTGGATCGTTCCCAATCGTAAAATGATCTGGAATAGAGGAGGGCCCTTTACTGGGACCCAGCACGACGGGGGTGTACCAATCACCTGGGAGACCCAGCAGCAGCTGGCTTTGCAGATTAGCTTTCAGGGCCAGGAGGGTCTAATACGGGAAAAGCGATAGCCGTTGCGGTAGTATGTGTCAGTTACGATGGAGGAGGATACCGCTACTGGAGGAGTAGATGGCTCGACACCAGTAAGGGGAAACCGCTGCCCCCGGCTCTCTCACGAGACCAGAGGAAAGGCGAAAATCAAAGAGAGACTCCCCCCCCCCCCTGCGTGTCTGTCTCTCTCAGCTCGGCCTTTGCTGCCGCTCAAAAGCCGGCACGATGCATCTGCCCACTCCCTTTTGGAGTTGCGCAAGGCCAAAGCGAGGCTGCTGCGGCCATCAAACGGCCATCCACATGATTGATGCGCGCGCACACCTTGTGTATATGCTTATACTACAGCACCAGCATTGGCGGCACTGATGCTTGTACAAGGACGCAGTGGCAGCCTCCCATGGAACACTGCCTTTTGCTCGTTTGCCTCACATCGCATCCCTCGCCCGTCCACTTATACCCACTCTTTACTTCAGCAGAGCCGTCCAAGCAACATCCCAGCCGGCGTCGTGCGGCTGTGGCACAGTCCTGGCTGCATAGCCTGCGTAGCTGCATATGCCATGATGCCCAAGCGTTACCATGGCTTGGACTTGGGCAGCGGCCGGCGCTCTCCGGGACTTGACGGAGATTGAGATCAAGATGCCTGTGACTGACGGTCAGCGCCGCTTTCTGTTCTGCGTAACGAGTGCGATGCAACCGCCGTCGCCGTGAAGAGGCCGGCCGCAGGTCGACAAGGGGGGGTTTGCAGCTCTCTCCATGTTTGTTCATCACAGTCGTCCTCTTGTGATGCTCATCTGGGCCTCCCCTGTACGCAGGAGTGTCCAGTCTCTCCATGTGCCAAGTTTTGCTGCATTTGTGTTGTCCTTTCTTTTTTTTTCTCTATCTTACAGCATGCTACTAGTAACTGCTTGCTTGGTACAGCTTGCATTAGCAGTGCTACCCTACCCAGGGGATGGTGATAAGTCACCCAGATTACTGCTATTCTTGACTTGTCGCAATCTATCTCAGGCGAGCCGAGCAGCATCTGCTGTGATAGCAAGCGGAAACGGCCAAGCGTGCGGGTACCCATGATCGCTGCAGGGTACTCCGTCTGTGTTGGTCATCGGCTACGATCGAAGCCGTGGATACCCCCTGCTTGGCTCTCGATGGCACCCCGGCCCTTATACTCGTCCGGTAAGCATCTTCGAGTCGATTGCTGGCAGATAGTCGGGGACTCGGCGCAACAGCCGCTTACTCACAGCTTCGGGTGCAAGCATGACAATGCGCTGCTTTGACCGACGCACAAGCACATCGCTGCCATGATCTGTAGACAAGGGAGACCAGGAATGTTCACTTGTATCTGCCGGCAGACGCATCATCTCCGTCAACGCCGACGGATTGTTGCTGCGGCATAGAGCGTGCGGGAACGGGCGTCAAAGAGTCATGCTTCACTCCGCAAAAAGACGCCCAGTTCCATCGTATCAGCAGATTAAATAGCATCAGCTCAGCTGGAACCCCATTCATGTACTTTGCACTGCCTATCAAGGGAGACACCCCAAGCTCTTCCTGACGCGCCACAAAAAAAGCCACTTGGACAGGGGATCGTGTCGTTTGCAACAATCACATCCAGGTACAAAGTACTCGCGCACTGCATACCAAAAACGGATGTCTATGCTTTCCAAGATTTGTTTTGTTCTTGTCTCCATTTTTGATATTTTGTATCCGGCAAGCAAAGAGCACTTATATCATGCATGCAAGGTAAAGTGCATAAAGTAGACAAAAGAGACAGAAAAAGATTGACTGCAGTTACGCATAGTGCATTTCTGTACTCCGCAAATAATACGAGCTTGACGCCACAGCCCGGCTACCTTGCCCTTTTTTTGCCCTATTGCCCTCTCACATACAATCAGTTGGAAGCAAGATTTAGCTACGGCAGCTAGCCTCTATACATGCCAACGCACCCAAGAGTGTGACCTGACCTGGCATATTGGAGCTTTTCTCCTCTTGTGTTGATGCGATGTTGCAAACTCGTGGCTGTGTCTCTTAGTGAGGCTGTGTTTTTACTGGCTGTCCTTGTTTTAATGTTTATAGGTTTGTGGCTTGGGATGTTAGACAGGCAGATATGGTCATTGCCTCTCTATATCTGGTATAATTCTAGTTATCCATCATGTAGCACAAGCCATGTATGTGTATCTGTAACTGTCCACTACGCATCCCACCGTACCACAGCGACTCGTCCAGCAACACCTTTTGTGTAGAAAGCTTTTATATATGGATATATATATTCATATATATATATATATATATATATATATATATATACCTGGTGTGTCCCGTACCACATTCTTGTTAACAAGTCTGTGTGCACAAGTATCTAACTGCACAAGATAGAGAGAGAGGCAAAGACAAGAACTAGCAAAGAAGAATAAGAACAAGACAAGCAAGAGCCAACGCACGAGCACCAGCGTATCACAAAGCATACACACACCACGATGGAAGACACCATGAGACTAAGATTCCGCGTCCTTGTGTCCGATGAAGTCCAGCAGGCTCCCCGCCTGTCCGATCTTTCCGCGCCACCCTCTCCAGCCTCGTGCGACGGTGAGGTTTGGAAGAGCACGCCCCCTCCTTTCACCTTGCACGTGTAGCAGAAGAAGAAGTGTACACAAGGAGGGAGAGAGAGAGATGGTGAGAGATGGGTAGAGAGCGAGAACGAGAACGAGATTGCAGATACCTACTCGCTACCAAAACCTCGCAGTTAAGGCGGAGAGCGAGAAAAGAGCAACTGACCACTTGTCTACCGTCTCCTTGTTTCATGCATGCATACATGCTTGCAGCTGCGTTGCTCCAAAAGCCAAAAAGCCGTTCTTGTTTCCTCAAATTCTCGGCTTCTTCCAGCCCACTTACACTAAAGGCCCAGCCCCATCCTTGAACTAAAAAACCCTCGGGACCAATTTCCGGCTCGCCTTGCATATCTTTGCATGCATCTTTTTTAGCTCTCACTTGTTTTTTTAACTCAAAAAAACCACCAATAAAGAGAAACCCCCTTGCACGGTTTGTACCGGGCCTCATTCCCGACCGCGTGGCTTAAGTCTTCGGCTTTCTTCCTTGCTTTGATGAGATGTGACTGGTTGGGCTCTCTAGCTGATGTGACTTGTTCGTTTTTTTTTCCCTTTTTTTTTTTTTGGAAATGAGGGGAGAAGGGTCCGGCTTTTTCTAACGCGGTTATGTACATGTATGTGCTAAGAAGAAAAAGCAAACGCCATGGCATGATTTTTCTTTTATTTGTAGGGAGGGCCAAGCAATGAAGTTGAGCGATAGCAAAAAGTTGCTTTTTCTAAAACATGGGACCCTCCTCCTTGTACTTGGACATTTTGTCTCAAAAAAAAAAAAAAAAAAGCATGTCCATGTCGTGGCAATGCCGGTTCCATGTTTTCCATGTGCATGTACCTGCTGTACTCCCATTCTATCATCGGTGCACAATCCAGATCCGGCTAGCAGTGCGCCAGCTGCTGCTCTGTGCTCATGAATATGTGAAAAAGAAAAGAAAAGAAAACCACGCGTTAATTACGTTGGTTCTTTACGAGAAAAGTTCAAATCGGACATTGCGGGGGCACGGCACGACCCCCCGGCTACGATGATGCTGCGAAGCAAAGAAGAGCGCTAAAAAGAATGCTGTCCCTTAGCTTGGAGTCTTTTTTTCTTTTTTTTTTCTTTTTAATGAGAATGAAATAATAATGGCCTGGTGTTGGATGTTTGCGTGTTGGGTCTCTGACAAGAGGGAGCCTTCATCGAGATGGGACGACGTGGTGTAAGTCGAGACAAAACCAACAAATCCCGATCCGAGCTGCAGGGATGTCACGGCTTGTCCCAATCAGAAAAACGAGGCCAAGAACCGAGAATGAGGGAACAACAAGCAGAGACAAAAACAGAGACAGACAGACAAGCCGGGACAGATACATAGAAATGGTTCAGTTACACACATTGCAGCATGTACGTACCAGCATCTTTCTCTTTCTTATCATTGTGCGTCTACCCGCTATGGCTCTCGTAATGGTGATTGGTTCCCCTCCCTCCCCTTTTCACTTTATCACATTCACCTTTCATTTTTTTTTTCCCTTGTTTCCTCGCCGTTTTGTTTTCTCACCACTAGCACCAGCACTCTCCAAACTTCTCTCATTTCCTCATCCGTAGGGCCATGCATATCCGGGCGCTGCAGCTACCCGACAGCCGATCCGTCACTTCTCACCTTTTCAGCCGCCCATTCCACAAGAAGCAGGGGGGGAGGCTTGTTGATTCGCCCAACAGCTTCCAGCCCAACCCGTTGGTTTTTTTTTTTTTTTTTTTATTTTCTTGGTCCCTCTCTTTGGTTCTCGCTAAAAGCGCACGAGCGTTGTAGCAAAGGAGCATAAAATATCACCTGCATGCATGGCTGAAGGATTTATGTGACAGAAAAGACCAAAGTATCTCATGCAGTACATATGCGAGGGAGAGGCATATATAGGAGTGGCAAATCGTAGGTAGCAGCAGCAATACGCAGTAAGCATCGCTAAATAGCTCCCCGTTTTCTTTATTTTGTTTGTTTCTCAGGTTAATGAGCTCCCCTCCTTTACGATGCATGCAAGTCGGTTGCATTATTGAACATGTGCATGTGATGGCTCTGTGATGACTCCTGCATCGCCCTAGTCATTTCCTTTTCATTCCCAGATATACTACTATCAATACTACCTACCTACGTACTGTACACTTTGTGCCAATCTCTAGAAACTGAAGATGGGAGTCGGAAAGCCAAGAATTTTGTCACGCCACTATGGCAAACATGAAAAAAGCGCAGGGGCGTTAAAGCTGAAGGCCGTTGAAGCTGAATAGCCTGAGTTTCGGCCGCCACCCGAGTCAAGTAAAAGGGTAAAGAAAAAAAAAGAAAAGAAACAGAATGGCTGGGAGTAGAGATCTAGACCAACGGACGTAAAACTCTAGCATCTTGGATAATTGTAAGAAATAAGAAAATAAAAAGAACCTAATTTACGCACACGTACAATTCTCCCTCTCGGCAATTATCACAAAGCGTCTGGATAGTTAGATCGTAGTACCTACTAGAATCTCGTCTCGGATCACAACTCCAATCTAGTCTCCTCCGTTGTCAAAAAAGACTACCTACCTATCTCACAGCCCTATCTTCCTACGCATCAGCACTAAGAAACAAGAAAAGAAAAAAAAAAATGCCGCCCGTTGTCGTTCCCACACACCCCCTCGAAAAGAACACAAAAACAGGTATTTCCAGACGGGAGGGCTGCGCTTAAATTTCACCCTTCTTTATACCCGAAACACAGCGTCACCCCCTCTTTTTCTTCCCTCCCTAAGATCTCTCTTAATTTTTGTTCTAAATCAGACAAAGTATCTTCCCCGACCCGATCTCATTAGTAAACCCAGATGAGCCAATCATCGTGCGTATTACATAAAAAGCTTACTTGTACACCTTTGCCCATGACGCACCTGATTTGAGAGAAAAATGGGAAACGTTCAGTGCATGTTGGGGAACTGCATTGGCTGTAGTCAAATGCAAAGGCAAGCAGGAAGAAGCTGTAGTTGACGATTTAGTTTAATCTTATATGTGATTCATATTAACGCTGAATGGGGATATTATTTTTTTCAAAAGTTTCCTTCTCACTCTGCCCTTGCCAAAGCGGTAAAGGTAGCACAGAGATAAAATCAAGTGTCATCTAAATAAATAAATAAATAAAAAAAAAGAAACCCAAAGCTAACTTGGCATCATTGTCTCCAAGACAAAATCTCATCATCAAAGGTGAATGTTGCCCAGACCCTATAGTGTATATTATTCAACGCCTGCAATGCCATGATTATTTGCCGCCCAATCCCAGAATCCCGTGTTCAAAAACACATGTACAATAAAAACTCTCCATGCAGGCCCTCGGCAAGAAAATGGGTATTTTGTTCTGCAAAAAATGTTTGTCAAGAAGATAAAAAATGTTGAACGTCTTTTTCGGGGTCATCAGCATGCTCTCCGCTCCGTAGGCTCCGCCATACAGATAAAACAAAGAAAGAAAAAGAAAGCCACCATGCAACGGCCTTGGTAGCCGCGAAACGCGTAGAGCATCTTGTCAAGCCCTCTGGTGCTGTCGCCTTAACTTCTTTCCTCAGGCTTGGGTCGTAGCGATCTTGCTTCGAGTTGACGTTTACGCTCTAGTTTGGCGTAATGGAGGCCGCAAGCGTTGCAAAGTGTCCTGGCACCATCAGGGCCACGCCTCCATTCTGGGGTATCGATACGATTGCAGCTGTGGCACCGGCCAGGAGGGGCAGCACGCTGTAGCTTGTTAGTACGATGCATTGAACAGGTGGCAGCCCACAAGTAACAAGGTTCAAAACTTACACCGCGGCGCTTTTTGACTTCTGTCATGCCATATGGCTGCTTCATTGAGTCGCCATACATTTGAACGTCCTGGTCGTCGTCATACGGGCCCTTTGGTTTGGCGCCATCGCGAGCCCTCTCGCTCTGGAGCGATGCTACGATTACTTCTCTGCATTGTTCGAGAGATCGCTTGAGGTATTCGACGTTGGAGAGCATATCGCTCACCTCCCGCTCAGTCGGAAGGCGCTCGGGGATTGGCTGAGATCCATGCTGCTCCTGCGCAATGCGTCCATAGGCTTCTGCAAAATTGAAAATCGTCCGCGAGCAAGTCCCAATCTATAATGGTCCATTAGCGGTTGCGCTCCTTTTTTTTTTTTTTTTTTTTATTAGCTCCGTGACAGTCACTCACTCTACTTAGGGCCTCCTGGTAGCTCCAGCTCTCAAATGATCGCGATGATCCGTTGTCATATCGGGCTCTGCCGTAGTCGGCCTCATCAAGGTGTGTGGGCGCCGGCCGAGGGTCATATTGACCTGAGATGTGCGAAGCCGCATGGCCTCTGGGAGAAATCTGATAAGGGGGGAGCGGCTGCTGTCCTGCCGGGAGCGGTCCCGTCTGGTAAGGAATAGAAGTTGGTGGTGGCGGCTGAGAGTACACGCCATTCAATGAATGGCGATCAGAGGGCTTTGGCGGTTCAACCATGTGATGCGGCAGAGGATGGGCGTCGTGCTTCATCGGAGGAGTCGCACGGCGATCAGATACAGGGGGCAGACCAGGTCGGCCACTACTGAATGGCGGCCTGGGAGAATCCGAGTACGCGGGGTGGCTATCCTGTCGAGGGTAGGCGGCAGAGTGCAGAGGCTGAGAAGAGTGCTTGTCGGCTTCGGGATACTGTCGAGCCGATGAAGCAAACGGTGAGGGCAAGCTCGAGCCGGGCTGGAGAGGAGCATGCGCCGGCGGAGGATATTGCCCGGGTCGCGCACCAGAAATCACCTCTGAAATCGATGGCAGCGACTGGCGAGCCGAAGACTCGTTATCGGGGGACGGTCGTCGAGGCTCTGAGGAAATCATATTGGCGACGCTTGGTCCAGACGACGGCTGGTGAGAAGAGTAGTTGGATGGGTATGACTGAGATGGGTAGTGGGCGTTAGGGGCGAGAACTGAGGCTGCTGCCATGACAGGCTGGTCCTGATACCGTCTGTCGACGGTTTCTCGTTGCTGCGGGTGTGGATGGGGAGGCTGCGATGGCTGATGTTCAAATCGCGTAGGAGTAGAAGAAGGACCAATACTGGAGAGAAACGAGGGGGAGTTGTGAGTTAATAATTCCACAGATTTAGAGGGGGGGCGTACGATCAAACGGCTAGGCCTGGAGGAATGCATGAGTAAGAACGTACCTCTGTCGGGCTCCAACGTCACCCGCTTCCATAGCGTGTGTGGCAAGCAAAAGATCTGGCGCAAGTCAGGGTCGTCGATACATCTGACTTAGCACAAATGCTAGGGGCACAAGAAGCGCTGGGTCTTGCTCGGCGTCTGCGGTGGAGTGGCCACTGGCCTGGCGACTTGGAAACGGGGCCGAGGATGATCGCAGCGGACTCGCATATGTAGGCAAGGTATGGCATATACCGTACAAGTATCAGAGAGTAAGCAGGCCGGGCTCAGACGTGGGGGGCCAGCAGCGATGAGTTGGGATTAAATACTGGCAGAGAAAGAGGGCAGGACGAGGGAAGCGAGCACAAGGCTATAAATGACGATGCTAATACAGACCCGTCGCCGAGCTGGCAGGCCTGTTTCCCAGTGCGCAGCAGACCGGGGGACCCAGGCAGAGAGATCTAAAGCGACCTCGTGGTGGCGTCGAAATTGGGTGATGGGCGTTCCTCAAGCTGAGCCAGAACGGAGCCTACTCCGTACACCTCTGAGGCCGTGGCCAATGGCAGGGGCCCAAAGACAGCCTTCTGAGATGGGATGCCCTAACAAGGCCCTTGGCCGGCCCCAAGACAAGAGATTGGGGACAAGCAAGATGAGTGCGAGTGGGGACCAGGACCCAGGCAAATCCGCGGTACTGGATTGCACTTGCTTCTGCGTCCGAGCTAGCGACTGTGGCCTGGGCGGTCAGATACATTGGAAGTGTTTAACGTGGATGTCGGGCCAGGGGGTGAGCCTACGACTGCGAATTCGAACCTTGCTCGTTTAGCGCCGGGAGGGGTGAAGATGACGATGGGCAAGGGCGGGAGTGAGGGCTGGAAGCCGTGGAAAAAAGGAAGACAGGACGAGATGCGGTGGGCCCTCTGCCCTTGCTAGCCACACGCCTCGTGCTTCATTCCAAGCAGCCAGCCAGTGCGGTGACAGGGGCGGCTGAGATGCAGACA
This sequence comes from Trichoderma gamsii, assembly GCF_001481775.2. Classification (NCBI taxonomy): domain Eukaryota; kingdom Fungi; phylum Ascomycota; class Sordariomycetes; order Hypocreales; family Hypocreaceae; genus Trichoderma; species Trichoderma gamsii. The sequence continues at coordinate 276,237 of NW_020171341.1, read as the reverse complement.
GCGCCGTCTTCTGCGCAGGGAGGTCGGAGGCGTGGTCGTAGGCACAGGTCTGATATGTACGATGCGATACGATGCGCCGCAGCTCTTGGTCGTCGGGACCAGGTCGCAGCATGCGCTTAGGGCGTGCGCCGGGTTTGATTTGATTTGGCTCGACTTGATCTCGATTCGCGCCCTTTTGACGCCACGATATGGAGTGTTCGCGCAGCAGAATCCCTCTTGCTGGAAGGTACCTGTTTGCGGAGCTGAGGACGTCGACTGACACTGGCAGCCCAGCTGATGGGGACGCCCTCAGTCAGCCATTGCTTGTCTCTTGCGTTTATACAAGTAGCAGGTGTATCCAGCAATGGTTCAGCCAGCCCTGCTTCGATGGCCCAGCCAGCCGCTTCGAGAACAGTCGCAGAGATGGGTCGTGGCACCGGGGAGATGATGCATGAAAAGGACGGAGCATAAATGAGATGAAATGATCAAATCATGGAGAAGCAAAATATGACAACCAGGCCTCTGCTACAGTATGACCACAGCAGGTAAGGTACGATGAATGTACGATACGAGTCTATGTAGTAGGTACCTGCCTGTCACTGGTTCCTCCCTAACCTATCTTAGCAGCCTGCGAGGTTAGATGCCCCGTACTTGCAACTTTTTACGTACCAACGGTGCAAAGATAAATGAGATAAAGCGGGAAAAAAAAAACGGAAAGAGACGCCAGGGGCTTTTTGGCCCGCTTCCAGACGAGATCAGCAGAGATTGTGTAGGGGTGCAACAACGGGGAAGGAGGCATCGGCTCTAGCCTAAGCCACTCTGGGGAGCGCACCTGCTCATCCATTCAGCAGCCTTCATGCACGGCCTCACCGCAGACACATGGCGCCACGTGTGTCTACAGGATGTATACGGTACGCGTCCTGTGCCCGGAAGTTTCCTTCGTTTGAGCACCAGCAGTTCCGATGAGAACGACATCGCGTACTTGCATGCACGCGCAAAGCCAGCGAGCCTTTCCTTTTGTCTCCTCTTTCTTTCCTCCACATCAAAGCATTTGTAAAGGAGAAAATTTGTCAGGAGCAGGTCATCGCAGATGCTGGGCAGCCCGTGTCAACTGAATCGAGCACATACTAGTAGGCGGTCGGGGCCTTGTACTCAAAACCTATAGAGTACTCGCGTCCCGTGCTGCGCTTTTAGCACTGAGATGCCTACCTAAGAGAATCAATGCCTACGGGAGCTTACAGGTACAACCGACACTGAGTAAGGCGGTGCCCCAGGGACTAATTAAACCTTGCTACTCCATATCGCGCGGCACAGTGAGATGTGCCTGTCTCATCGGCGCGATCAGACATCTACGATCACGAGCCCGGCGCGAAAAGGGTCGAGGCCCTGCCTTTACGACAGGATGACGCCCGGCTACCGACATCGTCAGCCTTCGCTGCTAAGCATGATGCTGCCAGTAAATCCACCACCGGCCACTGCATTTGCTTACCAGTTCTGCTCACGATGCTGCAGACACCGCGATGAGGATGAGGCATGCAATTGGCGTGTAGCTGGAGACGCCTGATCATTGCGAAATCCAGCAGTCGCTGCCGGCTGCACCCGTTTGAGCACAAGTGCTATCGTCATCAGGCTGTTGCGAGATCTCGACAGACCAAGGAGCCGACAGGGAGGATCGTGCATGCATCTCCATGCAGGATCACAGCTGACCACTGCAACCGGTAGCAGCAATTGTCGCCGGCCGCCGGCGGGATCTCAAACGATCCAAAACTCTCGTCACTTTGCTCGTCATACTGTGCTAGTCCTGCAACCATGACCGCCGATGCGCTCACTTGGGATGGCTTTGGGGCAGGGGACATGCCAGATTTGCGGTCCCCAGAATCGGGCCTCTCAGTGCCGTAACTGGAGACTAGCAGCCTTTGACCTGGATAGCTGAGTGGTTCCGTCTTTGCCTGTGTCAAGCCGTTGGATAATTGTCTAATCCCGCGTATAGGCTACAAACGATCATACTCCTGCTGCGTTACTGGTAATACCTACCACTCGTGTGCCCGGGTCCATGACCTGCTTATGCTGGCGCCATCTCATTCTGCCCGCTGTCGCCTGAGAATCATTCGTTGAGGATGCTGGAGGGTGTCGATGCCGTACAAGGGACAACGCCTCCCGGTCGGTCTGGAAGGAAATTCCAAGACGATGCGACGTAAAATCATAAGCGACAGATTCTACTCCGTATTCGCTGCACTGTCTCTCACTCTCTTCTCTTTTCGCCCCCAGTTAGCGTTCTCTACCGTCCTCAGCAACCGCGTTTTCCTTCGACCGGTGCTCCTAGTGGTATTCGCCTACCAGGAACCTTGGCGCCATGTATCTTGTATGGAGTGGTCTCTGCGGTAAATCTGGCCCCCTTCGCCTGGGGTCTTGGTCACCATGCATCGTGCTAGTATGGCTTCAGAACCTTCAATTGGTGGGCCATTGTCCTAAACTTAGCGACGGCCGCAGCTCAATGAACCCAACGCCCCTCGGTCAGCGGTCTACTAGTGGTTTGCTGCTGTTCACTTCCTTCCATATCGTGGCTAGCAGGATCATCCCATGCAGGCGTCCCGTCGATTGCGACGAAGAATGTCATGACAACGCGAGCCTAGTATATTTGTCTACTGAACACGAGACTCAGGCAGAAAGGAGCACCACCACAGCCTGACGAATTGCACCGTTGTGTGGCCAAGATAGTCCATCTCCAACAGCTGGCTAAATCTCCAACCCCTTCGGTTTTCAGAGCCGACCCTCTTCCTTCAGCGGCTGGCTTAACTTGGTGACATACCAAGGGAGCCACTCCAAACATGCTACGGACTGCTAATCTATCTTGGCAAGACTAGGCAGTATTGCTACTGCAAACTAGTCTACGAGAATCATCTGCTCCGTGTGAAGTACGAGGTATTCGTATTAAGCTACTGGGTGGCCACCATTTCGCTGTCTAGCTGCACACAGGCTAGAAGCAGTGGCGCTCCGATAGCTGCGTGCGGGTGGCACCCCGTTGCAACCGCTCGCTGCCTTGCAAGATGGCGAGATGGCCCGTCGACCCAATCTCGCTGAGATATTGCTAGCTTAGATCAGATGCCTTAGAACTGTGGATCTGGATCACGCCAGGTCAGGCGAGCCCTGGCTCTTGGCTGGCTTTACGCAAACACTTGGAGGGTTAGAGTCAGTGTCAACCTCTCGCACACTGTGCTACTCCTCAAACTTTACCTCTATGACATCCTGAACCACTGGCTGCTTCAGCAGGTTGATTGGGCAGCTGGATAGCCTCAATCGACGCCGCGTTGTTTTCGGAGACAAGGTGCCAATGCGGTAATCCATTTAGACATCACCTATGCATCTTGAAGGAGGCCCTTTCGCAGAAGCGTTGCTGCCACGCTATTATCAGCCTCTCCAAATTTAACAACCACGTTGTGGCTTGTTCGTAACACCTGTGCAGCCGTGCCGTACGACTAAGGCCTGCGCGCAGCCGATGTCACCATTTCAAAACCCTGGATAGCAGCTGCAATTTCAGCACGGGTCCAAAACCTCAGCCCAATCTCTCATCTCGAGGTATCGGCGGATCATTCTCCTTTATAAGGCCCTCTTTCTTTTGCAAACCATTATGAGCAACAGTGGGTCGCCGAGCTCCATTAGGTCTGTAACTTCTCTGCAGTCTCTCAGAAAAGGTCAAGCAGCACGCCGTTGACACAAAGCTATCAAACTGCGAGGACATCGCCCCTCTTTTTACGTAGCTATTCAGCTAGCTCCCGAATGTCCCAATCCGACTCTACAGGTGCCATAGATATCAGCTAGCATCGATTTCATGAGCTATATCCAGCTCGTTCGGGAACCTGGTGGCCGCTGAGCGTCTCTCAGGCACACGAAGGAGCAGCAGAATCCTGGTCACAGTGCCAGCTCTCGCTCTTTACGGAAAGGCTACAGCATAGAGTAACATGCTTGTGCACTAGCTTCGATCTTGCCTCAGCGACTGCTTCTCAACTGCTCGATCTTGGCCACTCTACTCTATGATCGATCATTCATTTGCTTTACCTATATGATGTGCAGTAGGTATGCTGCGCAAAGCAGCTTGCATGCATAACCAGTGAGCCGCTGAGTCTTTTCATATGGCTAATTGCAATGGTGAATAACAAAGGCTGACTAAAGCGTATATGGCTAATGAATTCAAAACGCAGATGCCTCAGAGTCATATTCCTATTCACCCACCACAGGCCCTTGTGGCGCCATTAGTCCGCTTGCGAGGCCCGGAAATTTAAATGCTTTCAAGCATAGTTCCATCTTGTGTTTGCTGCAGCAAGTAGGATCGTATAATACGGCTGTGTCACCAGCCATTGAAGTGGCTATGGTGAGAGAAGTCAGGAGAAAGATACTCCGGCGACTTCCATCTAAAACATCAATTGGGTCCAAGTCCTTCGGCTTGAAGGTTGTTTGCTCTCTAAGCTGATTCTGGGCCAAGGGAAAGAGGCCCTTTCTCAAGCTTGCCCACTGCTTCGAGACAAAACGGCTTGACCAAGACCTGCAATTCAGAATCGCCTGCTCCATCTGGCTCATCCAAGCACGTTGCAACACAGGCACAAGACTAATTTCGGTGTCATGAGACGGACCAAAGCGGGGTTTGATATATTACTTGCTCGGTCTGGAACAAGAGCTTTTTCGTCTCGCAGACGGAGCTGAGGCCTCAGGTGCGGGATCTTCCACCATGTCCCAGCAGGAATCTGGTCAATTCAGGGCAGAGGGAGGTTTAGATTTGACGTTGTGTTAGCAGGGACCCTTGCGTGGCCGGATCAAGGCGTTCATTCCATGGGCGAATGGAACACCCCACAGGTGTCGGAATCGCACGTGGCGTGTGCTTCTAGCTCCCAGGCTGGTAGAATCGAATCTTCTTCCTGCTCCAAGCGCAAAAGGCGCCAAGCTACTGGCAGTCCACTTTTGACTAAAGCATCGTCAGCCATAGCGTCGATTTTGTCTTCCTTACTTCGTGATGGATCGATCAAACGGCGTCCCACTCAAGGACCACTTTTCAGATGGTTTTTTTTTTTCTTTCGATCACACGCACATGCGCCGAATCTCAACGCCCGACACGACCCTTCTCCATCGCGAGCCGGTTTACGAGTCAACGAAATTAGCATGCGTTAGCCTACCCAGGCGACGCATGAGAGCCGCTCCAAGCCATGTTCTCGCCATCGTACATGCACGTCCCGCGAACAGTCACATCCAGTGCCGTGGTCTCTCTTCTTTTCCTGCTGCCATTGGTTCTCACAGCCCTCTTCTCATGTAGGCATAGGCCTGGGTTACTGTAGCATACCAGTCTGGCGAAACTTGGCTGATTGGTACTTCAGAATGAGAAGGGGGAACAGTGCGACGCTTGGATCCAACACTAATATGGCGACTACTCGGGGCTATACTAGACCGCTGCCCTGCGGCGAGACCTTTGAGATCGGCCGTCAGGCTGCCCGGCCGCTCATTAGCAAGCGAGGATCCGCTAGAATAATAATAGCACCTCTCAGCATGGACCTCGCTCTGGTTCATCTGTAATCGGCATGTTTCTTGTCTAAGCGAAGGACAAGTCCCATCCCCGTCCCTGCCCCTTTGACCACCGGTATCGTTTACCCACAACGGCCATCAAACAGCGGTGCGCGCAAGGCAGACAGATGTTCGCACTGCAGCCCTAATGGTGGTTGCAACGCTGGCTATGCCGCAACAGCGGGCGGACAATCTCACAAATCAATTCAATTCATGGCCATCTATAAGCCGTGTGGTGTGACTGGTAATCTGGGCATCAGCTAGCGCGCCGCACAAGCTTGATCAGAACAATGGGCCGTTTCCAAAGCTGGCATAACCCTCCGAACAGCATATCCGTACGGATCCTACCGCATGTGAAGTGCAGAGCATAATGTATCGGTTACATACCAATATAACATGTGCGCATATGTGGGCTACCATATCCCAATAGGCCTATCGAACGCGTTACGGAGTACACTGTCTATAGCTATCTACCTATCATTATGTTGCCGGCAAATGCAGCTCTCGCACTTTCGGGACATTGGCGTGGGATCAGTTACGCGTACGGAGTACCTTCCGCTCATGTCCATATTCGCTGCACCTCCTCTGACATCGGCTCCCCTATTTTGCCCCCATCCACACCTGTTCCAAGTCCTCATACGTGTTGACTGAGATTATGAAAAATTCAAGCAGCACCTCTCATCAATGGAGCCTCGGCGTTACTACTTTCCGCATTAGCAGCCAGGTAAGCACACGTCTGGAAGTATCAAGAAGGTGACCACGTATAACAGGGTAGAGCTATATATGTATATGTAATCGCCTAGCCTTGTCCATATGAGCTTACTGTACGGGAATACCTACCAGAACAATCAGCTGTATACTGGAAGGCTGAGAAGCGATCGAACTTTGCAGACTGACGTCGGATGACACCCACCCCAGCCTATACAATCCCCTCTCTCGTCTAGCATCAGAATCATTGGGCACGCATACTAATACTGCATGCTCTCTACATACAGGTATAGCCCGATGAGTTGACGGCATAGATACCATTTTCTATAGACTTGCCTTTGGAGTGGAGTGCGATCACTGGCTGCGAAATACTTTATTCACTTTAACTGCTCTGCAAAACTCCTTCTTCCTTTCGTGGAGGTCCTTCGTATACGCATTACCCTGCAACTGTCAATTTGCTCTCACTGAGCTGAATCCATCACATTCAACTAGTGAGTGCTACCTAATCTAACGAGGCGACGCTAGATGCCGCCGCGAGAGGCCTCTAACTCGCTTTTGCAAAACCCTGTTTCAAGACAGCTAGCAGACAAAGTGGTCGTCATGCATAGTTGAAATCTTTTGAATAGATGACAAATGATAGACTGGAGATCTGGACACGGCTGCTAGTACAGATACATTGAGATGCAGCGGGGGTCAAAAAGCTCCCCCAGCCACCCTTCCATACAACTTGGGGTCAAGACTAAGAGCTACGGAGCAGTATACCGTAATACCTCGCAAAATTCGTCTGTGGAGTAATCAGCTAACTGTCCATATACATATATAATTAAGCGAGAGAAGCAAGGAGATCCACAGGCGAATTTGGTGAGGTTATACGGTATAGCAACGAATTTAAAACGCTAAAATTGGACGAAAGCTCGAAAACAAAGGGGGTATTTCTTCTCCCAGGTATTCATAATTCTACACCCCCCTTCGGCAATGGCCGGGTGAGTTGATACCTGCTGCTTGTTCAAGCACGACTCCGAATTCTAGGACGGCGCAACAATCAGGTGAATTTGTCGACCTGTTATATCAGATGTACTCAACCGACGCTGCTGAGTCGTATGCTGCATGCAATACGACAAAATACAGGACGGCATCTGGGTTATCAATGTCAAACTGCAGTATTTGGAAGGGGTGCATAGAATAACCGATCGTCTCATCTGGGAGATCGACCGTTCCAGGATGAAGCATATTTGTTCTCATATGAGCTCGATACTAGGTATACGTATACGTATACCTATTGCACTCCCAACTTCTTGCTCACTTCAAACGCACGTATTAAACACTCGGGTGCAGGCACTGCAGCGTCGGCGTGAGATTTACGCTCCGTGTGACTGATCGTACAGTAGATGGATCAGATGGGCCGATTTCCTGCTGCGAAGGGCCTTGGGAGTGGCTCTAACGATAGACGATGGCCTCCCAAGAAAGACTCTGCTGCTGACCATTCCAGGCTCTTGCATCCTAGGTTGCACATATCAGAGGCCGCACTCTCGAAATAACGTAGCTTTATTTGGTTTAATACCTATATAGTATCTTGTGATGAGGGCCTTTTTTCTTCTTCTTTTTTTTTACTGTACTGTAGGCTGCAGGAGGCATCTTGAGCCTAGATTTCCATGCCGGTCGGGATCGGGGTCGATGAAATGACGGATAATCTGAAAAGCGCTGGGGTTCAAATTCTGGCATGATGATGTCAAAGACCCATGGCCATGGCTCCGCTTCCGGCAAAATAGGCCTGCAAGCAGCCTGCACAAAGGCTGAAGTCGATTGCCCTGCAGGGGCTTCTTATTCACACACCAGCTTGATGGACGATTACTGTTATGGGCTAATGGTAAGTGACCTGGAGTCAAAGAGCTCCATTCATGGTCAATACTCAAGTGTGATAGATCACTAATGGCATCTAGGACCATCATTCATTCAATACCACACAAGTAAGCCAGATGCTGCGTGAGTGGTGGCGGCCGTTTTGTGTACGGGGGATTTATTTTCAGCCATTTGAAAAGCGCGGCTGTGCCCGTCATATGTCAGCCGGACAATGTGTGATCCTACTTGCAGACATGTCATCATCAGAGTTTCCGCTTCTGAGCCAGACTGGGGGCACATATTAGGCCTAGGACGCGTGAGTAGAGGGAATGTGATGTGTAGGAAATGATATGATAAGAATGTGAAAAAAGAAAATTGCAAATACCACCCTGCCACTCCGTTCTCTACGCTTTTTGTACAAGCTGGTTATATTAAAAAGAGATACGGAGATGGCGAGGGGCCCGGAGAAGAAGATCTCTGAGTGGAGGGAATATACTAATACGGTACGATACGATACGATGAGTGTGGATGGATGCGGGTGTGCGGGTACATGTATGTTTTTGTAGCATATACCTACTTGAGGTATATGGATGCAGAGAAGAGGTACTGTAGCATCGCTGCAAGCACAGTTGGGCTGAAGGGTGCCTGGACAAAGGTGCTGCATGACGGCCCAGAAAGAGGGAGAGAGAGAGCCCAAAGGAAGAAGTGTGTGCGACCATTTGGTTCATTTGACGCCGATGACAGGTTGTGTGGTTGTGGTCGTGCCCAAAACAGCCAAAACTCCAAGAAAATCCATTGGCCTACATATCCGGTACTATGGCTTGCACAGAGACGTAAAGTAGGTACTGCTACCAGGCTAGCAATTAACGCATTTAACGCACTATGTACTGCGCCAACAGCATGCATGGGATGGAGGCGGCTTGGCAGAGCATCTGGACGAAATGAATGAGATTGGATTGTTCATGCGTCGCCCCAGCCATTGGCCTCTAGGCCAGGCTCTTTGCAAAAAACTCACGCCACTTTGTTGGGTCTGTTTTATGAGTTCTTTTGTCTCCCATTTCTTGGCTGCCTTGATTTAGACTGAGATCCATTCGAGTTTAGAAGGAAGGGTGTATTTAATATTCTGTTTCCATTGAGGAACCTATATGAGGGGGTGAGATTTTGAATGACTTTGTTCATTGGCTCCCAGTTCCCTTTCTGCTGGGTTTTTCGAATGGGATGCCTCCGATTCATAGGTATCTATGATGCTCTACTCTAAGCGAATTACCTATTCGGCTAGTCATTCATTTACTTTGGGAGCCAGAGATTGGCTATTCTTACGAGAACTGCAAAGATGCAAAAGGATTACTTGTCAAGTTACCAGCGTCTACTGCATGTGTGTAGCCCTTCCCGGTGTAAATGCTACTGGGATGTGGTGGTAGATTCAATGTAGATGCGCGGCAGGCTAGATCGATGGCAGTACCTGTCTAGTACTTGATGTGGCAGCAGCGATATTTTTAGCATGGCCTGGCGCATCTTTATTTGACGTTTTATTTGATGTTGCCTTCGATTTCGGCATGTACAGTACGACTGACTCCAGGTGCCTTTTCGAGGTAGAGCCGTCTTATGTCAGGCAGATCGGTGCGCGCACATTGTGGACAAACTAAGCAGCTGCCATGGGGATGATGGGAAAGTGCAGGAGCAGGGCGCAGCTTCCCTCATCGCCATGCTGTAAGTGGCAGGAAAGCGCGACTGCAGGATACCCTCCAGGCAAACCAGTAGGGAAAGAGGCAGCGTCTGCGCCGGATTTCCCACTCCCACGCCATCGCCGTGATTTTGGTCTTTGATCTTTACTTCTTCCCTCCTTTACCTCCCCCAGCTCGACACCCTCGCCCGCGACCTGCGTCTACCAACCTAGGCGAAGCTCGAATGGCAGTGCCTTTCGCGCGTCGTCGAGCCAATCTTAACTCCTTGCCGCGAAAGAAAACAAGAGCCCAGGCAGCGTCATCCTTGGGCATTGACTGGCTCTGCGGCCACCAATCGCTCCATCGTGGCCTTTTACGAGATGCATGAGTAAGTTTTGCCCTCGGCTTTGCTTACCTTGCCTAGATTCCTTGCCGACGTGACAGGTCTCTTTTTTTTTTTTTTTTTTCCCTTTCCTTTCTTTTCCCTTTTGCCTTTCCCCCCTTCAAAGCTTTAGCCACTTGGTATTCAGGAGGCTCTGTTAACCGTTAGACAAGGGGGCAAGGGGGGCCGCTGATACGACGCCGTTGGTACCTACTCGTCGCGTGGAATAGCCCGGGCCATCGACGCCGTCTCCAAGTTATGGGTCGATCCCCATGTCGATATGCTACGGCAGATTTCCCCCATTGGGACTGGCAGATTTGGAGAGATGCCTCGCTCTCGTGGTATTCGAGCCGTGTTACTTTTGCACGCTCTGTGACTCCGCATACCGACAAGGGGGAAAAGCACAGCTCCTTCCTAAGAAAAGAAAGCAAAGGCGAAAAGGACAATGGGGTTTCTTTGCTAGCGGAACTTCGCAGTCCTCTCAACGGCTCTCCTTTTTGACCGATGAGTAATGGCTTTCTCCTGAAACGATGAACTCGATCAGATCTCGGTGATTTTACACTTTCGCACTCAAGCCAGATACATGCATGGGCACACGAAACACTGCTGTACATGGACGGATAGGTGCTGCGTACAAGTGTGTACTGAAATCACAGCATCATTTGCAAATCGGTACCGACCTGGATCGGCGGGAGGCTATATCGACCCACCTACGCGCTGGCGATGGGCTGTGATAACTTTGCATGCGCAGAGTTGCAGTAGTAACCCTCCCACTCGAATGGCAAACAATGAATGCTGGCAACTCAGGCGCCACTAGAGAAATCGACTGGCACACGGTCGATAGCGTGATTCTCATGCGCCCGGCTTCATGTTTGTAAAGCGCACACCAACCCCCGCTATTTCGAACTAAAGATGCGACGAGGCAAAGATGCATACAAAGCCAGTGGAAGATGACGCCAGGATATCCTGATAGCATCGCGGCAGCTTTCCATTCCCTTGGTGCTGGAAACAGTAGCTCCAGACCGACTACTACCAGTACGAGTAGTGTGCAGAGTACGGGATCTCTACAGCCTCGCTTTGTAAGCCTTCCTCTTCGTCGATAGAGCCCGCGGACCTATTTCTCCTGCTGGCCGCTCAGCCTTACAGCATCAGCACAGCTAAGGAGGCTCGATGCTACGCTCCAGTTTGATGGAGCCGGCGACGACACGAAGACAGCCGGCATTCTCCCATCTCTGATTCGCCATATGCCTGCTAGTACCTATCCTTTGAGAATCATAAAATCTCATCTGAGACCCAATCGGGGCTAGCATCCCGCTTTTCTCGGACTGTCTCCGTCGCTATTCAAGCATAATCAATTTAGGAGTAGTGGCTCGATACGAAATACCACTCATCGGATACTGTAAAGGAGCAAGGAAGTCGGCTTCGACTAGAAATGGTATGTCCCATGTACCATATACGAATTACTACAAGCATCTCGCAGTCTCTCCACACGCTTTAATGGCGTCCCCACTTTACATCTATCGTCATCTGAAATCGTACCATTATTTACGGCGATTTAGGTCGGCCGTACAGTACAGAGCATGATACCCCGGTTCATGGCGGCTGGGACTCGATTCTAGCTGGAATAGCTGGAATATGGGCTCCCTGTCGTGCCTGCAGGCGACAATCATATTGTACAAGTACATTGGACTCGAATGGGATGCCTACTGGGTACTATGAAAGCGCTGCCGATTACGATTGGAGCATAAGAAATAACTGCACCTTCATTCACGACCGCTCCGTGCATGATTGGTCAATTTTAACCACCATAACGCAAAAGGATTTCATGCACGCAGCACTTTACGGGTTGTCTATTGCACAGTCAGAAACAAACAGTATGCTGATACATTCAGCCCAAAACGGGGCAAGCAGACGATATGGAATAGGAGGCTGTACTACTACTACTGGCAATATCATTACACGAAGCTGAAACAGAGGCTGCAATGCTACGCTCGACACAACGCAGGCTCTTTTGATAACACGCTTCGATTTGTTCCTAGATCGCGCACGAGGACTTGAAAGATCTCGCTTCTACTGACAAGGACAAGGGACGGACCGGCATCATCAGCTTTGGGACGCGCTTACTGGGGACGGGAAAAGCCTGATTCTCTGACAACTTCGTCTTGCGGTCGACAGCGGTACTCGTACATACTGCCGCCTCGCAGCGGTCAGATTGGTCGATTCTCGGCCAACCTGAGTCTAGATTGGCCATTAACCGCGTCTGCTCACGAGTTCGCCGACGGGGGGTGCAAGGATCATGCACGTTCTAGTCACTTGCTCCATACCGTGCATGCGCAGCCCCCGAAACCGAGCGCCGACCTTATCGAGACTGCATCTTGACGCTTAGAACGTGCATGTGCGTACCTGTACGTATGTACGTGTGTATGCGCACGCGCGTTTTATATGCAAGCCTTCAGAGGAATCACACAGCCAAAGGCAGCTATTACGCACTGGAAGCTTGCTGGAGCTCAGGAGGCGGAGCCTCTCTTCCTATGCCGTTGTCTCTGTCGGCTATAAGCAAGCAGCTCTTTTCTCTATGAAGCTGCCCAGTGGTTTTGAAAGTATTTCCGGGTTATACACCCCAGTATAGCCTAGGCTTACAGCGTGGATGCAATCGGCTGCCTGGTGCGATGAAGTGACAGCTTTAGTCCAATGCCACGGAGACGGTGACAACAACTGTTTTAGTTTAGCAACTCAAAAGAGAGAGACAAGCAGCCTGTGTGGAATCCCTTGGTCCCCATTGGTCCTCAGCAAATCCCCATTCATCGGCTCATTTTTTGCACATGCGAGTACCAATTAGTCGACAAGCTGACATTAGAGATTGACGGGTATCGGCGACTACCATCTGCGTCGGTGATCTATCCGTGTTTCGCGATTGGGTCTGCCCTAAGCTCCTTCGTCCTCTCCTGGCAGTGCTGAAAGATGATGATCGGGGCTGTTGTGGCCTCAGATTCGCTCCTTTCAGGTGGATTAGAAGATCACACAGTCACTGCCGAAGCAGTGGATGGGCCGTGCCGTGCCGACGCTGCTTCGCTCGCGCTCTGGTACGTGGACGAATAGAACAACTGGTTCAAACTAAAGTGCCTATTCGTATGTATATCCCATGTGACTTCACAAGGTTTCTGCCTAGCCATGCAGCAAGTCCAAGGAAGCGAATCCCATCTTGCTTATAGTTTTACACTACCGGGACGATAAGTCTGGTGCTTCGGGGTTCATCCGCGCAGGTTATCGGCGATGTAAGGGAGAGTGCGAGAAGTATTTGCCAAGCCAAGGTATATGAGAGCTGTCCAAGTACGTACGAATATGGAAAATGGAATCGTGCTGGCTATCTTGAGCCTTGGACCTTGTACGCTTCCTCACGTCTGGACAGCGCTTGAGCGCTTCTTGTTTAACTCCCCGGAGTACGCACCGCGTGGTGGTATTGAGTACTACAGTACGTCTGGGCAACAGCTCCACCTCAATCTTTCTGTCGACATTTCCTCAAGACACCCCTTTCCTAACCCCGGCCTAGGACATAACTGCCGGCCGCTTACGCGCGCAGCTACATCACATCGGAGCACCGAATTAGTCCCATCTGAAAGCATCATGTCACATCTGATAGATTCTAGATATCCTTGCCTCAGAACCTGGTGGCCTGAGCCTGATACAGAGCCACCCTCTGCGGGCCTTTTCTTCTTTTCCTTCCTCTGGCCCCCTACTGTATGCTCGATTTCCGCCTGTTCAAACCCACCTACCCTTGCTCTTCTCTTTGGGCCAAAGATCGCAAAGTACGCAGGCTTGTATTAAGAGGGTAACCCTACCTCCTTGCGAGTCTATTGAGCATCTCACACTGCCTAGACCAGTATGCGCCTAGGAAGGATACTGACAGGCGTGTACGGAGCACCCTGTACAGCTTGATCCTTTCACAAAAGGGCCAGAACGTGGCAATGTTGTCTACCCTGGCGTTCCCTGCCCCTTGTAACTCGTGGGCTCTTCCGAGATGGTACTATATTCAACAGCTTTTGCGAGCGATGGATGGAACAGTTTCAGCATTTGTTGAAGGGAAAGAACCGGCGATAATGCGGGCGTGTCGCGAGGATTCATCCAGATGGTTGGTAAGGTAAGGTATCACCTACAAGCATTACCGCCACCATTACATACGCACGGAGTTGCAAGATGTGAGATCGCCATAGCGTGCTACACCACTAGAGCATGCCTACTGATTTAATTACCAATGAAAATATGGGGTACATGGCAACTGATCTGTGGCCATTGCCATTCCGAGACACGGAATCTAAATGGAGCGGCCCAGATGAACAACCTCCAGCCGCTAGTGTGCGTTGCGAGGGTTCTAATATTACTAGCTGCGAGAAAATCGTACGATTTTTCACCCGGCGTGGGGAAAACGACATGTTTGTCCGAGAATGTCTTTGAAACCTTTGGTCGTCCTTTTTCCCTCGCCAGTGCTATACAGTACAAGCAGCTCCTCCGGACACCGGCAGCCCTCGTCATTCCCCGAAGGAGTGTCGTGTCTGCCGGAAGCCGCTCTCTTACAAGTACTACTTGTATATGCAGCACTCTACTGTACCAGCGATATCTCGGCTTTGGTAAAGGGGCGTCTTCGAAATCGGCTTTGCCGAAAAGGTTCTGCTTGGGGACAAGGATGCTGGCCGACTTTTGAGATCAGTAGTCGAGGGCCCCCTAGCAGAATCTTTTACCAGCATGGAGGCGTTGGAAAAATCCCAAGGGTGGGCCTCGGTGGTGCTGCCCGCTGTCAATGATGCCGATCGCTTAAATCTAGCCGCACTGTTGCTCGTTACAAGAAGATTGACTAGCTTGGGTGGACTGAGGACGGAGTTCAGTCCGGGAGAAAAGAATAGGGAAGGGGACAGCCTGAAGTGGCCAAGCAATTTGCGACGGGTAGCCACTTTTTCTGTTTCGAGCAGTAAACAGTTCATGCGATCGTCGATCGTGTGACTTGTCCGCGCCCGACGCCGGGGGGAAGGGGAGTCCCTTTTTTATTTTCTCCTTCTCTGGAAGCGAAGCGATCTCTATTCGCAATTTAGAGCGCGCCCACTCCTCCCATTACTACTCGATCATCTATCTAAAGCAGCCGGTCTCGCCCCATATCGGGGCAAGCGACGATGCCAAGGGAGAGAGGCAGAAAACGGTTTACGCGACCCAGGCTTTTGGCCATGCATTAAGCGTAATCTCGTCCGCGACATTTGGACAATGGAGGACCCATATCGAGACCACGATGGGGGACTATGTAGTCTATGGGGAAGAGAAAAGAAGAACGAAGAGAAAAGGATGACAAAACTCCCATATTAGGGCATAGGTAAGTACTAATTAGTGTGTGTTGCCTTGTTGAAGTGCGTATACCTAGTAAATTCTCCATATACTGACAGCCAAGAGGCGTGCAATTGCCGGCATTTCTTCCGACCCTCCCTCCTCTCTGGCAGCGGAGTTTAAACAAGCGTGCGTCGCATTGGAGATGATATAGGCAGTACGGAGTATGTGATAATGCTCTATGACATCAAAGTTGCTTTTCTCTGTTTTGTTTTGTTTTCCCCTCCCCCCCCCCCTTTTTTTTTTCATTTTCCACTGCTTTGCAGCCTACCTATTTGGAAATAGAATGGAGATTACACTGAAACTGCCGTGCAGAGAGAGAGAGAGAGAGAGAGAAAAAAAGGCTGCCAAGATGGCTTGCGTATACGAGAAGGAGGAGCAAGTATACAATGTACGACTCATGGCTGAACTCGCAATGGGGTCGCGGGAGCTCCGGGGCGCAGTTGAATCATCATGACCAGGCATAAACTCGGCCGATTTGCTGATATAAGAGACCAGAAAAAAATAAAGGCCGGTTGTACAAACGCGTGCTGTCTGATGGGTAGGCAAGTACAGTAAGCATGCAGTAGCCAACAATAAACCTAGGCGGTGAGACGTAGTCTGGCATGCCTACCTGATTGCACGAATTACGGTTCACAGGCGGCCGTCAGCTCAAAAGGCAGGTTGCCCAATGAAGCGACTAGAGTACCTCAAAAGTGGTGAATACGATCGGTCCAATGGCAGTAGTAGTACACTTTTTGATCTTCCTTTTAAGCTTTCTCCTTATTAGATGGCTTATTTGGAAGAAACAAAGATCTAATATGCTGTAAAATGTGAAGTAGTAGTGGCTGCATATACATCATGCAATCTTCGCAAATGCTTTATGTAGCTTACTGTACGCTTTTATGACACGTTGATGGACATTGTCATACTTGATCTGAATCTAAGATCCCATTTTCAAGTAATCATGATGGTAGTATTGCTTTTACAAGTGCATCGTCCCGTTCAGGGGTAGCCGTCTGCTGCTGCTCCCCACGTAAAACTTGTACGTGCCCTGCTGTAGTTGCCACTTCTGTCTCTCAACGCTCCAAACGCTCAAGTCCCTTCTCGTGAGATGGAAAGTTACTGCTTCTGACTGGTTAGGCTGTAAGAAGGGCTTTTCAAACCCACGAAGCTGCTTCGTTGGGGCTCCCGGAATGCCAACATAGAGCTGCGCCACTTCTGCGCCGGCAACGCTGCCTGTGTTCTTGACATTTACGCTGACAGTGGCGATTGCATCCCAGAGATCGGTTTGCCCGCCGCTTACGATGGGGCCTCCCGGCCAGGGATATGTATTTGCCCCCTCGATGTAGTTGATCGATATGTTGGAATATGCAAAAGTGGTGTAACCAAGTCCAAACCCGAACTCGTACCGAGGTTCGATGCCCTTTTTGTCAAAGTAGCGATAGTCGAGATATATTCCTTCGTTGAAATCGGCCTGGGGGAAGTTTGCGAACTCGCCTTTCGGCTGTGCCGGATCAAGCACATCGCCGTAGTCGGATTCATTTTTCGCAACTGTGTATGGGAGTTTACCAGAGGGACTTGTGTCTCCATAGAGGAGGGAAACGAGCGCAGGGCCGCTCTCTTGACCTGGTAAATGGGCAAAGATGACTGCTGTAACGTTTGGATGATCAACAAAGCCGTCAACTAGTCGAGGTCCTGCATTATGGAAGATGACAACCGTCTTGTTACACTGATCCGCCACCGATTTGATTAGTGAATCTGAATAGTCATCCCGAATCGCGGGACGATCAGATCCTTCAGAGGCCCACGCATTACCAAAAACGATGCAGGCGTCAGAGCTAGGCTCAACAGATGGCCGATCGGAGATGAAATCGTTGAACACCGCCGTGCCATCTTGGTATGCCCTCATTTTCAATGCTTCGAATGGAGAGATGGCGAGGGCCGGCGTGATGGCGCCAGAACCACCACCGCCAAACATGGTACCATTTTCACCGAATGCGGGCCCTCCATTCTCTGAAACATAGTTAGAATTAACCGCCTCCTGACCTGTAATCCAATTTTGACTGAGTAATGAGTTTGAAGATGGGTTAAAGCCGTCTGGAGTCTTGGCTGAGTAGCCAAAGAGGGAAAGCATGCGAGGTGACTTCAAGGGCAGAGTATCCTTTGTATTTTTGACAAGAACGTGCCCTTCAATGGCTCCATTAAGGAGAACTGGGGCGGCAGCTGGATCTCGCCCATCCACAATCTCATGAGGATCAAGGACATTGGAAGGCATGCCGATTCCGGGCTTTGGAAATGCTTGGTCTTGATTGAATTGATACCAAGAAGCAATGACTCTAGATGTGTGTTAGCGTCTGTGGACTTCAACAGTCGGCACTATCATTACCTCATTGCCATATCTGTCACTCGAGACTCGGGCAGTGAACCATTCTTGACAGCTTCAGTGAGATGATCGCCCCAGAAACCACCATTCGAAGGCATGGCTACATCGAGGCCAGCTTTTGCAGTAGCAACTCCTGCGTGCTGTGCACCCCAATCAGAAACAACGAATCCCTGGATTCGAATGTCTGGTTAGTATTGCCGTAATGGTAGCGAAAGGTCGTGGTGAAGTGAGAAATAGGAGACTTTGAGTGAGAATTTTACGTACCTGGAATCCAAGTTCAGACTTGAGAAGACCATTCAACGTCTTACTATTAGAGCATCCATACGAATTGTTGACCCGTTGATAAGAGCACATGATGTTTCCGCTACCGGCTCTTACAGCGTCCTGGAAAGGCCTGTCGAAGATGGGCAGTTAGTGTTTGGTTCTAGGTGGCTTTTAGTAGGTGGCAATGCTTACCATAGATATACTTCATGAATAGTTTTATCATCAATGTTGGAAGATACAGCAGATATATTTCCTTC
Source organism: Trichoderma gamsii (assembly GCF_001481775.2). Lineage (NCBI taxonomy): Eukaryota > Fungi > Ascomycota > Sordariomycetes > Hypocreales > Hypocreaceae > Trichoderma > Trichoderma gamsii. Next base: position 257,865 of record NW_020171341.1, on the reverse strand, counting down.
TGGATTCCTGTTGGTTTCTTGCTCGTTGCCGATGTAATGCTGCAAAACACTTGGGATCAATATTGATCGTTTCAATTCTCCTAGTTGCGCAAAGAATGCTTACCTTGGTACTGGTGATAACACCCTGCCCCTGTATGCCAGAGACAGTCTGAGCGACCAATTGTCCAGACAACCATGGGTCGACAGAGAAGCCTTCCCAGTTTCTGCCTCCACGTACGATACGCCAAGCAGGGCCAACAACGGGACCAAGCAGGACATTGACGCCTTTCGTCTTGAACTCACCGCCCATGGTAGTGCCACGCCGGAAAGCCAAGTCCCTGCTCCAACTATAGCATGGTTAACCCGGCAATGTTCCCAGTAGAATATTGAGCTTTAAGACGGGGAAGCCTCACCTAGCACCAACATGGATACCACTTGGAAAACCGCTGACAAAGTCTGTGTTGCGAAGACCATTACCGGCGTCGCTGAGGCACATGCCCGGAAAGTGTAGACGCTCAATGGCAGGAATATTGCCAGAACATGTAGAGTCTTTTGTGACGCCTGCCGTCAGATTGACCTAGCAAACAGGGAGTTAGAAGGAGAGTTAAGAATTAATTACGATGGCATGTTAGATTCCGCCGCGTCTCTTGGCCTCACCTTTTCTTCCAAAGTCATCTTGCCCACCAGCAGTTTCGCCTTTTGAAATGCTGCCTCCCACTCGTTGCCGCCCACCATTTCGGCTGGTTGAGCGAACGATAGGATTAGCATAGTATTGAAAGACACCATATTCCCTCCACAGGCCCTGTTTTATGCAACCTACGTGATGGGTAAACCGGCGGTGACTGGCCATAAAAGTGAGAGTCGTCCGTGATGGCATCTTGGGCCGCGCTTATGCTTATCAACTGCGCCAGGCCCGCAAGCAGGGCAGCCCGTCTGATAGCAACCATGAGTTCTGTCCAAAGGCAAAACAAGAAGAAGTGTCAATCACTGGAGGTGAGAAATATGAAGCTATAACCGGCAATGCGTGTTGTACAATGCAGAGTAACTGAAATCGGGGAAAGAAACACTCGCTCGCTTGCAAGCTTTAAAAAACCAATATCGGGATAGGTATTTGCTTTCACTATCGCGAATTCCAACTCTGCAAGAAATAAAGCAGTGCCATGTCACGCAGCAACGACAGCGAAACTAAAATGACGAGGATGGAGAAGGGAAAGAAGTGCAAGAGACGCGACAAGGGGCAGGGGAAAGACGTTGGTCGATTGTTCATGCTAGCAGTAGTAGTTTCGTCCGAATATCCAAGACATGCATGTATGACCAAAAAGCTCCCTTCAATACGGGCCGCTTCAGTCTCCGCATCCCACGCAGCTCGGGTCACCTCCTCATCCATTCACTGACAAATTGGGCAGCGGCTGTTTAGCAGCGGTTTAGCAGCTGTTGTAGGTACTCGGCCAGCTCACGGTACCCGCTAGATGCAAGAGAGGGGAAAGAGAGCGAGAAAGAAACCTGTATTAATGAACTAGCTGCTACGGAGTAACATCCGAGTCGAATGCAACCGCAACCGGCAGTTTGTTGCCATGCAACCGCGCTATTGTTGCTGTTTATGGGCTTTTGGCTTCTTTCGATCAACATGGTGGTTGCTGCTTTCATTTCCCCGCAAAATGAATGCGGGAAGGAAGACGCATCATTAGCCCGATTGGCGAGGGGGGCCGGGCCAATAGGAATTCAGGTTGGCGGTTTACCCGTGTTGTGGGGACCGTTATGACGATTGGAGTGTCGATGACGCAAGGAAAAAAGGCCTTGAAGATTGCTTCGTTTTTGTGCGGCCGTGGTGATCTATTTACGGAGCAAACACGAGATACTACCTATTGCCCGCTGGTAATTAGAAGAGGGAAAAAGGGAAGGGAAAATGAAGCATATATAAGGGGTGTATAGGTTTTGAAAACACAAACTTGGTATTGTGAGTGGATTTGACTCGAGAAAAAAAAATATGAGCAAGTAGCAATTGCACGTTTCGATCGTGCGACCTCCGGGTTATGAGCCCGGCGCGCTTCCACTGCGCCAAATTGCTTTGTGACTTGCTTGGGTTAGAGCGGGCCGTAATTGGGTCAAGAAGGTACAACCAATTCGAGCAAAGTACCTACCTAACTGAGCCTTGGGATATAGCAACACCACTCAGACTCAATCCCAAAAGGCAGAGGAAAAAGATGTAAACCAATATTTTTCTTTTAGTTTTCAATGCAAATTTAAAGCAATAGATTAAATCCGATAGCTAATATGTGCATGTCAGTGTTTCAAGATAGATCGTACAAGGGCAGTGCAATTTCCTCGGTATTCATTAGCTAGGTAGGCTTCAAACAGCACTTGTTGCCTATCAATCTACCACGTGCTATAAGCCGCTAGCACCATCTTCACATCAACCAAAAAAAAAGAGGACAGCAATAGGCGCTCTTCTCTGTACATGCCCACGTAATATTGAAGACATATAAATTCAAAGAGCGAAAGAGAGAAAATTTTAAAGAAAAAAAAAGGTTAGGTATCACTGAAAGGTTCAAAAAATAATAATAACAAAATCCACCAATATCTTTCTCTTATCCAAAAAAAGATGCCCTGGTTTCCTTTTTCTCCTCCCCATTCCATTCCACTTCAGATCCTTCCCCCATTCACTTCACTTCCAGTCTTAATAGCGTGTAGTAACAAAAACAGACGTCTTGCTGCCTTTCCGTCCATCCTGCAATAATCTTCTTCCCTTCCCCCCCCACCCCCCGTAAATGGCCATGACTACAATAATAATAAAGGAAAATAATAAATAACAGTAAAATAAAGGGTAACAAATACGGAAGAGTGTGACATATTCCCCGCTAATGTATATATGTTAAGACAAAACAACGCAAATAGCAGCCGAGAGCTCTCACTGCCGATGAATAATGAAGGTGAAAGCCGTAAGATGCCATAATCATGCATGAAAAGGTGCCCGAGTCGAGTTTGGGCAGCCTAAACCGAAGGAGTCAACTTGTATGTGTTTCTGTCGTTGAATCAAAGATCGACACCCCGGCAGATAATAATGAGAAGAAGAAAAAAAGAGGTAAGGCGACAATGATAATAATCAGTACTTTGGCAAATTGAAGGCCGCTTCAAATAAGTAACCTGAAAAGAAGAGTTGGCAAAAAGGTTCTCAGCGCGGTGCAAAACGAATTAAACAAAGACGATGAACTGGGGTGTTTATAGTATTAACTTTTTGAGGTTTCTCTGAATAATCATGTCCTGCACGGAACCCATTGTGATTTTCAGCAAGTTTGTGTCAGTGGCGTTGGTGAAGTGGCCGTAAATCTCCTTCTCGGGGTTTCTGCTTAGCGCGCGGAACTTGTCGAGGAAGTATTTGCTGGCCGCCTTGTAGTCGTCTTCAGGTCCGTGGTAGTCGGTGAAGCCGTACTTGGAGATCGGGCTCTTGGGCAGCTTCTCCTTGAAGAGATCCATCTTGTTGAGGAAGAGGATCAACGACGTCATGGCGAACCAATGTGAGTTGGAGATGGACTCCCACAGCATCAGAGCTTCGTTCATTTGGTTCTGCAGCCGCCTGCGTTAGTTTGTGTATCCTATCATCGTAAATATCAATTTGGGCACTTACGCCGTCCTTATCCTCAACAAGGCACTGGTCATAACCGCTGATGGCGACGAGGAAGAGCAAGCAGTTGACATTCTCGAAGCAATGGATCCACTTCTTTCGTTCTGACCTCTGGCCACCGACGTCAAACATGCGGTATGTCAACTGACCTAGATCAAAGACAGTTTCTATGATACCTGTTGTTCTCAATCGAGAGCGGAGTAAGTCTTGGTCATTTGGTACATAACCGTCGGCCCATATCCGGTCGATATCGGTCACGAAGCTGAGCTGGGGTTAGTCATTGCCATACATGTTACTTAGAGAGAGATGATAACGAAATGAAAAAAGAAAAAAAAAAAAGAAAAAAGAAAAAAACCTCGCAGTAGCTACTGGAGCGTTAAAAGGAAAGCAGAATTAGAACTGACTATGTGAGATTGTCGTGCAGAGCGTATTCGTTGCCCTTGGCAATTGCGGCCATTACACCACTGTCTTGCCATAGCAATTTGATAGGCTCTAGGTAATCCTCGGGCATCTTGCTGTCTGGGCTGATTTCGGCATCGACCAAAATGTGCGCCATGTGTTTCTATAAATAACATTTTGTGTTAGCCATGTTTCATTGCCATGAACCGTGTAGCACGCCGTCGTTCCTCCTCAGGCTACATCTTGCATCCGTGAACGACGTAACACAAGAATAAGCTTGTAAATGAACGCATATGCATATCATAATAATATGCCTGGGCGCCACACCAAGAGGCAAAGATACTAACCTCGTTATCTGGGCTGTCGTATTCGAATCCCATCTCGGCCATTGCCTCGGAGATGGTCTTGAATGACTGTACAATGTTGTTGAAGATGACCGGCTTGAAGTCCAGCCTCTCGTTTTTGTTGAAGCCTTGAGCATATATGAGCTTCATCTGCTTCAGGATGGTAGATTTTCCTGATTCTCCAGCACCTATTAAGACAAATCGCGTTAGCACATACGATATAACGACGCCATTAGCGGTACGTATAACCCCATTTCATTTCTCTCCCAGTATGTTCTTCCCAATATATATCTCTTATTTTTCCCCCTCTTTCTTTTTTCTCTCCTTGTTTGGCGTGATTGGCTGAGATTGACCAAGGGAAAGCGAACATGTCGCAATCAAGACTTACCCAACAGCAGCAGCTTCACCTCCTTTGCCATGCGCTTCTCATCTTGGCGCAGGACCTTATCCAGCTCCCGAGAATGAGCCTCGCCATCCTCGTTCTTATTCCGAGCCCCGAAGCACATCGTCGTGGTGTGTGGCCACAGATTGGCCGTCGTGGTGAGCAAATGCCGGAAAGAGGATGCAAAAGCCGAATTGCCGTGGAGTCGCGTTCACGGAAGTAGCGCTTTGCGGAAAGTCTTGAGCCAACGAGCAGCAGACTTTTCCTTTTTCCTTTCGATGTCGTTTTTTTTTATTATGCGCAAACGTGAACGTCCGGGACGTCACGATGAGAATTGCAAAAGAAGAAAAAGTCGTCGCTTAGCAACAAAGGTTGCCGCCGTGCTGCAACAAGCGAAGGTATGGCAACGAAAAGCGGTGCTTCCAAGGCTGCCTCTCTCGCTTTCGGCCCCCTATGTTTCGCGATCGTGGTCAATATGCTGCGCAAGAAGCCCCTGTCAATCTCCAAGGTCCCTGTCGACCCGTCGCTCTTGCACGAGTGATGTCCGTCAATCGTCGCTGTTCGTCGTCGATCGGGCGCGGAAGGGGATTAGAGAGATCAGAGCACAGATGGAGAAGAGAAGAAAGGCAGCACGGAAGAGCAATTCCACCGAGCAAGGCCACAGCCAAGATCAAGCCTTTGCCAGCAACTACGTACTGTACTGTACTAATAAGATAAGCAACGGCGGAAAAGTGGCGACCAACGGCTAAGGTTCAGACGAGGAGGAAGAGGAAGAAGAAGAGGAGGAAAAACGAGACGCGAAGATGCGGCAGAATCGGGATTCGCTCGTCCCCATCCGCAGCCGGGGATGGCCAAATGCAACAGCAGCCTGTTTCTGCCTCCGGGGGATGGATTTCTTACAGGAGTCGAACGAACCTGTATTGAGCAAGCTGCCGCTGAAGCATCCAAGGATGGCATTTGGCATGGGGGTCCCGGCTCAGTGAACCAGCCCCAGCCTGCAGCGACCAGGGCCCGTTCTAGTGGCTGCTGCAGCCGAGCCTGCCATTGAGCTTCTGTTCGAGACACCAAGACGCTCTAGCGGCCTTCGATGGCGCTCTGCTGGGGGGGCAAATAAGGGGCTCTTGGTGGACTCGGCAGGGCGGTACTTACGCGCTACTCGGCCGAAAGCCAGCCGGTACCTTGAATCGGCGCGAAATTGGAGGCGTCGGCAGCGTGCATTGACAGCATTGAGACGGTACCGCTCTAGCTGGATATGCGTAGCGCTCAGGTTCTGCAGCGCAGGTCAAGCGCAGAGTAGACGGTACTGTCAGTCATGCAAGTGGGCTCTCATCTGGGAAGTACCAGCTACGCACTCATGACGTGCCATTTGCAGCGCAGCGCAGTCTGCGGGAGGGGCGGAACAGAGAGGCCCGAGGTCGCCAGTACCGGGCGGGCCAGATGCGTTGCCACGGCCCAGGTACTCGCTACCTGCGGCTGCGCACTCCGCACGGCTATTGACCTACCACCTGAGAGCTCTTCATTCTTCAACTCCATATTAGTGGTCCCTGCATGCAGCGCACACGTTTTTGCACACCAACTTGGCGAGACACGGTGGTGACTACCGGAATGGCGGATCGAGACGACTCGTGGCACGGGCGTGGCATGACATGAAGAGGTCTGGCTATCCCTGCATTGGGCCATGCGGAGACTTGTGGTGATATGATATCACGAGAGAGAAGAAGAAGGGACGAAGAAAAAATTTGCAGCAGTGGAAAGCAAAGTACGTAAAAGTCTGTGGAAGAAGGAAATCAGTTTTGATACCTTGGTAGGTCCAGTCTACAGTACGAGTAAGAGTCACGAAGGTGGTTCTACAGTACGGTACAGGTATATCGCATGCTCACAGCCATAGGATAGGCCATCTCTTTGCGCATCGCTTCATACTGGCTGCACGATTCCTGTTTCTGTGAGCACTTCTTTCTGCAGCCATGTGTATGTACGACGTGAGCAAGAGACGGCTGCAGCCTGCTGACGATTGTGATTCGCAGGATTCATGCGCTACGACTTTGCGCTGCCACCCCAAGAAGACAAACTGCTAATCAATGGGGACGGCAACTCCAGACAAAAAGGCAAGGAAAAAAGAAAGGAAAAAAGCTTCGTGTTTGATATTACGCTACGAGCTTTACAATGCGCTCTCTACCAGTCGGGCACCAAGCAATCAATATACCCATGACAAAAATCCGAGTTTGCACCGCTTGACTCGAAAACGAGTCTACCAAAAAATTATTATAATCGCCCTTGAATTCTTCTCGGGATATAGAGCGGTAGTAGTGATAGTGCGGCTAGTTTAGGTAGTGCTGGCTTGGTGCGGGTAAGCATGAAGATATCGGCTGCGTTATGTAGGGAGACGCCTAGCCAGTGCCTCTTTGTTTCGATTCGGGGGGTTGAAGATAAAAAGTGACATCTGATGACGAAGGATGCAAATCAATGCCCATGACGCCAGCGTTCCACTAACCAACCTCGCCCGTCTCAGCCACTGCAAATTCGAAACCGCGTGGCTTTTCTGTTTTTATAAAAATACCATCTTAGATCATTTCAAGTATAGCATGCATAAACACCTCTCCCGGAAACAGAAAATTCTGTTCTTCTCTTTTTTTGTAGTGAAGATGCTACTTGACGCGGCCGTGGCAAAAGGCGGCCCGTGCCAGGGGGAGGCTCTCCGCCTTCGCGTGCTGAGTGGAGTTGTGTGTGTGTACATTGAATGGAACACAGCATGTAATGGAGATGCGGTAGATGCGGTAGTTCGGATCAACTTTTTATAAGAGCCTGCTGATGATGGGTACATGTATGCTAGCGAGGGGGGAAAAAAAGAGACCGGCCGGTTAATGTCGTCTTTAGTGGCCTCCTCTAATCACAATTAGCCTGGGTTCTTTTTGCATACGAGAAGCCATAGCATTGATGCGTATATATAGCTCCTATCTACTGGTATTGCTTATTATATAACTGCCATTAGGTTGTCATAGTGCGCGGCATGCTAAATAGCAGTACCTGCTAGGCACGTAGCGGCGATGATCCCTTCTGCATCGTGAGTGAGGCCCGAGATAACATGGACTCCATCTTCTCAACGGCGCAGCGCAGTGCCCGCCCAATCGCCATTCGCAGTTCCAGTCGGTGGAGGCATCGGCCGCAAACGGAGATTTAAGGTTAGGTTTCCATTTGTCTCGCATCCATCCTCCGCCGGCCTCGTGGCTTCCAAGACACTTGGGGCTGCAGCGTGGGCTCGGCACTTTGAGTGGCCGTGGAGGAGGTGGCAGGAGAGGAGTCGTCGAGGTGGCATTGCTGCGACCTCACTTGGGAGACGGGCCTTGCTCGTGCAGCAGTGGCATTTCACACCAAGTTGAGGAGCGAAGTAGACAGATACAGTGTAGATACATGAAAACGGATGCGAGTAAGTATCCGTGCAAGTTATGGTGCAGACTCCACTTACTACGAGGTAAAATGTCACGAGTAGAGAAGCGTATGTACATAGTTGAAAACCAAACTCACAAATGCTCGTCTAGTTTCATGGGTATGCAAGTGATTTGCAGCATTCTTTGCATCTCATGCCTAGTACTTAGACCTATATCCATGGATGCTAGCAGGACGATCTCTTGGGCAACTTTCTCCTGGCGAGCGTGCAATTACAGGTGCATTTTGCCAGGGCCGGCCTAGTCAATGACATTTAGTCTGAAAAATGCCTCGTTGGGGTAAGTGCAGTACAAAATGCTGGCAATAATGGAGAACTCTGTCGTATTGGGCTCCAGTGTCTGGTATATTGCTGAAGCCGCTAGCCAGTAGTACATATTGCCTCGAGCACAACAATGGACTCGGTTGTAGTCCGTAGGTCGCAAGCCGGATGGTTTCCCGCTGCTGCTGCTCATGGCTCAGCCCGGACCTTTGAGTCCAGTCCAACAACTGTGCAGCAGTAGCGTGTAGGTATGTACAAGTATGTGCAGTATGGGCAAACTGGCAAACAAATGACAAACAAGAGCAGCAAAAGCAAACCAACCTCCTTCTGGGTTCGTGCAACCCTCCCTGACGCACGTTTTGGCTCACTTGGTGTGCTGCTGCCAACTCCCAGGCCTTGTCACCTGTCAGCTTTTTTTGCTTTTGCCTTCTCTTCTTCCCGCCCCCAGCCCTCGACTCGAGGCCTCATTTGGTTGACGGCACCAGGAAAACCGCGTGGCAATTTCGCAACGTGCTCTTGGCCTGACTGGCCTAGTTTGTGACATGTCAAAGCCTGGGCGAGAGAAAAAAGATTAGTGCGCCGATGGCGGGCCATGTTTGATTTGAAACATCGGCGCCATGGCCAGGATAGAGTAGCGTTGGTAGTTATGCCGGGGGCCTCATCCCTGCCGGACTAGATTCGAAAGGGTGCCTCTTGACTGCTACGAGTAAGACTAGCTTGAACAGGGGACGGGGAATCGCCCTTGGCTTGCCAACTTGCTTGGGCATTGTCTGTTGCGTCTGTGGTTTGAATCGTTGAAATCCGCTGGGACGTCTGCTCGTGTACCCTAGAAGATGCAGTTTCTCATCTCCGCAATGGTCAGATTTTGGGCGATTCAGTTGATAACGCCATCATAGATGCTTTGTAATGCTAGATTTCTGATAAATGCTACTCCGTACGACAGTCTTCCGCTCCGCATTTACTGATACGTCATATAATATGGTTCACTGCTTGCAGGTGTTCATCAGATCGCGTAGCCTTGCAATGTCTTAGATATTCTTGGAGCTTGATGGTTGACATGTACAGTCATCGAAATGGCTGGATGTGGTCTTTCGTTTATTTATCTATTAAAATGTAATAGTAAAAAGCATAAGTCATTTTTCACTTCACGCTCACTACTGTAGGGTAGCATCAAGTTACTAACCACGACTGTCAATGTCTTAACCCCCTGAGTCTATCACTCATTTCCATCGTGGTTGCCACTAGGAATGAGTGACATGCCAAAATACCACAAGGAAAAGAGACATGATGTATAAGAACTCGACGAGACATCTAACAAAATCTACTCGCACAGTAGTGTTATTCTACCGATCTGTCAGCTCGTTGTGTGGAGTTGATGCCCATGTACAAGTAGGTTGGAGCACCCTTGAGATATAACTAACACTGCTGCAACCAACGGACAGCAAAATCCCAGCCATTTAGCCGCCCCTTATCTCTGATGCTATCTATATACTGAAAGGAGGCAACACACTGTCTTCCCCCTTTACTAAATCAAGTCAACGGCTTCCATACTGGATAATGATCAAGGATCGCGAACATCTCATAGAATTGTTGCTCACTCGTTACACCCATGCCACTCTGAGCTGACCATTCTTACATCGGGCATTGAACCAAAAGCAGCTGCAATGCGACCTTGGCATCTTACAAGTATAACAATGACCGAATATGGGTGTTGGCCGCTAAGAAATTCCAGAAAAAGAAGCCTTTTCTTTTTATCCCAGATTACATGGTGTGCCTTATAAGCACTGTGCCCTTTGCGAACAACTTCTCTTTATGATCGCCGCTTGGAGCCAACCGCAGTAGCATGCAGAATTGCCCCAAAGGGAAAGAAACCAATCCTATGTCATCTAGATCGTCGTAGGCTATCTGACCTGCCGTAAAGGCATGCTGACCCAACGGTGATCTGGTCTGGTTCTAGATTGTCGTGCCGTAAGGAGTAGCCATCCAAAATCCTGACGGTAGCTATATCTGTGTTGCCTCAGTTAGCTTTCTATCTTCTACCGTTTCGCGTGCAAAAAGGGACTTTTTTTTTTAAATTGGATAATACAGTTCCGCATTAGATGGCCGTTGACTTCATCCGATCAAGCACACTTATGTGTACTAGACGGGCAGGTAGCGTATACCAAAAAATTGCCTCTGATAATCTATTCTCATTCTCTTACAATAGCTTTATGAAACGAGTAGGCTCTCGTCAGGTATCTGAACTTTTCTGACAACGTATGCATTCGCTGCTGTGTATATTTGATTGCCATAGATGATGGCCATTGCGAATTATATAATAAACAGTAGGGGAGATGTCGAATATTTTGCTGCTGAAGCCCAAGAGTCCCGATCCAGAATCTTCTGTCCACACTGGAAACATATGCAATGAGATGGCAAAGCAATCGCAGGATATTTCATCTGGACTGCGAGTGTCGTCACAGCCAGTCGGGCAAACCAGCTCCCATAGACAAGCACAGTGCCAAACTCCCCGACCATTAAATTCTCTTGGCATAAGAGCAGTTCCTCCCATGATGTTATCACTTTGAGCTGATTGCCGAACTTGTCGGCGAGAAGCTGACAAAGAGTTTTATCATCAACATCGTCACGCACGCAAGTGCAGTCGAAGAAACGAGTCAAGTCTTCGCTCTGTAGTGCACGTATGATGTCTAAATCAGCGACCCATTTTGATCCATTGTACACTGATATCAGAGCTTCGCGCATCACTATGTCGGCATCAACAGCGCCTCGAGCGTTAGCCAACGGAATTTTGAAGTCGGTAAGCTTCAGATGTAAGGATGTCTGGGTGAAAGAATCTTTGGGTTGTCCATCAAAGCTAGCGGCCTGAACAAATCTTCCTCGCATCGAGTTGGCTTGCAGTACCCGAGGCACTGGGGGTGGGATGAGCATGACAACGCCAGGATAGCCCAAGTTACCGTGGATGCGTCGAATTCCTTTGAATCCCGGTTTGCCTGAAAGGTCTTGTATGGCCGGGTCTTGAAGCAGGGCTTCTGAAGTATAGATAGAATTCCCGGTCGCCATGGCCATGACGTGCTCAACTTGGTCCGGGTGCAGGTCGCATCCACCGGATTCAAGCATTGCCAGACATGAAAACTTGATGGCTCTGCAGAAGTTTTCTTCTTTGAGTTCAGTCTGATCAAAAGCATTAACAGCCCAGAATGCACGTCCTATGGGTTGCTTGGTAATGCCAATTGACATCGTCGCTCCCGGCCAATCGCTGTATAAGTCTGATATAGCAGATGTGGCTCTCAAAGATCTAAAAAATAGAGCGCTTCTTTGATGCTTGCTATGTAAGGAAGCTGAAAATTCCATTATGCCTGTTTCTGGAAGTGCTTCGAGGTATTTCCTCAAGAGACTGGGATCCAGGGCACTGGAGCGAAGGACAGTTGCCAATTTGGGAAGCGTATACGCAGGAACATCGACCATAGCGGAATCTCTGAGAAGCAACGTGGCGATTCCATTCGCCTCCACGGACTGGAATAGAACTTCACTCTCCCTTGCATTATTCGAATGAAAATGCTCGTAAGGGTTTTCTAGCGCATCCAAGGAATATATAGGATAACAGTACTGTTCGTCTGTGAGATCGCAGTCCTGAGCGTATTCCGTAGGAGGGTCAACCCATCGGAATTGCCTTCCGCGAGAAGAAAATATTTCATCATCATCAATAAACATAAAACTTCTTGCGGAGAGCCAGTAGCAATCTTCATCTACATACCCTGAGGCGGACTGGCAGCTTCGAACATTTGTGCATTGTAGAATTTTCTCCGTGCCCGCAAAAGTTGATAGGCATAAACACAATGAAGTGCAATGGAGCCCTTGCTTTGCACATGGGCAAGAGGTGCGACAAGACCCTTCGTCATCTTCGGCACAAACGCACCTTTGAGATCGCTTAACGGCAGTCTCATTCGGTAGCCAGTGAAACCAACCGGAGCTCTGCTGGTATGGGAGACATGGTTCAGTAGCAGTATCGTAAGAAATATTGTATCTTTGCAATTGAGGGTCTTTAGTACGGTCGATATGAACCCATCGAGAATACCGTTGTCTAACTTGGGGCTCTCCATCGTAAGCCCGTTTCCTGCTTTATCGTGCTATGGGTATGGCAGAAGCAAGTTCCCAATTACTTTCGTTGTGAATAAAAGCGTTCTGGGCTATCTCGTCAACTTGGCGCCCTAAATCGGGTTTAGTAATAATTATACAATCAGTGCTATGCAAATTCATGTCTTGAGCGAGGCGTCGAAGTATTGAGATAGATCCTTCCATGTCATGACGCTGAGCAAAAAAATCTGGCGAAAGTCTGAATAGAAGATATTGATTAAGCAGCCCAAACATGGGGGCAGTATTGAGAAATTCATCGTCCAGGAAATTTCGGCCCCTCCGTCGGCCGAATTCAACGAAGTAGAGCGCCGCCTCTCTTTCCTTTCCAACAGCAGATAGGAAACTATTTGCTGTGTCAATGAGAGGGGTGATCCAGCCTAGGGAGTCATCATGGCCTTTCTCGTCGGTTGGATTGACGTAGAGTCCAAGGGCGTCCCCCAGGGCGGAAAAGCATTCTGCTGCTTCCTCAATATCAGTTAATGCTGGCTGAGTCCACCCTCCAAGGACACATCCAAAAGTGATGTAGCGGAGCTCTTCAACTGTGACCCGGTCACTGTCCTCATCAAATCGTTTTTCAATAACAACCGGATCTCCATAAAAACGCAAGTGAGAAAGCGACACTGATCAGCTAACTCCAGAGCAATTCTTCTCTTTTGCCTCCAGCCCAAGTGTGATGACTCCCCCAGGCTTAACAAGCCGGTCATTAAACTTAACATCTCGGTTCGGAGAGAAGACGTTCAAGTCTGGATAGATGTGCCATGACATGAGTCCCAATATTACGGAACCATTTGTTACATCCTGTGGTACGCCCTGGATCAGATCCTGGGTCGTCTTCATCGCCAAAATCCAGTTCTCCACCACGTTCGAGTAGGTTGTACCGGAGCTGTGTATCGATGGAATATTCTTGACAATGAGTTTCAGTTGTGTATCCTCGCGCTTCTTCACTTCGTTCGCGGTCTGCAACCACGCTCGTGCGCTGGCGTCCCAGCTCGCCAGATCGTCTCGCAAGATCTGACGACCTTGGTCCACCGCATATAAAGCTGCAAGACCCTGTATTTGAGAAGTCTCGGAAACCTTTTCAAGATTTTTCAGCCGACCGTCAACGAGCTGCATCCAGATGGCCGTGGCCTCAACATTGGAAAACATCCGAGCCAGCATACAAGCAAGCAGATGTAGTGCGATTATACTTGGTCCAGAAGATGCTGCTGCGTAGATAGAAGTGCCGTCCACTCCCACATGCCCAGAAAATGGACCGTGATCAGCGTTCTTGAAAAGATTTCTCAGAATCAACACATTCGAGTACAATATGGAAGTCGGTGAGTTCTACATACCTTCAGATCGAATATAGGCGAAGTCGCAATTTCCGAGGCTCTCTCCCCATATGCAGCAGTAAGAATGTCGATGTTCGGAATGATCTGCTCGAACAAGGCCCCGAGCCTGCGAGCTATTCTATGCTGTGGTCCGGACTCGGCATTTTGTCGACGGTGCTGCGAGAGCGCGTTACCCAATCCTTCGAATTGCTTAGGAACTTCCACTCTGACAAGAGCAAAGTCCACGTTTGCATTCGCAAGCGAGAAGCTATTCTCATTTCTTGCAGACAGTATGGAAGCAATGAATTGCGAATTGAGCGCCATTATTGATTCGTCCGTTCTACTTTCTGGCTAATACCTAGAAGGTAGATTTCCATTTTTTTTTTAATAGCAGAAAAGCTGACTTTGTAGCACAAAGAGTACTAGAAGCAGCCCGGCGGGGTTGGGCATATACACCAGGCATCTGTCCCACAATGACCACAGCGAGGCTGAGTCGCCACAGATGGTCCATTCAGATGATAGCACATGTGTAATCCGTTACTCCTGTAGTAATCGGATGTTATTCTCCGGATTCTATACTTCGTACCTTGACGCGGTAGTAAGGCAGCTGTTTCCTATGGAGCAGTTTTTTGTAGCTTTCAATCTATATCTTTTTTATATCTCATTACTTTAAGAGGTATTTTGCTAAGCCTAACTGTATAGAGCGTCAAATAATATTTCATAGCTGGAGATTCCTATATTGACTGTTAATATCTAAGTGCCATCTCTCTGTGTATTATCGCTTCAGGAGCCCCCTTCTTAGCAATTCTAGATGTACCTAATGCGTGCTATACACACGTGTAAACTATATGTAGCGGCCCGAAAAGTCAGCTGCATTAGTGTCTCCATAGAACAAGTACCTGTAAGAAGATTACAAGTACAGGCGTGTACTTCGTATCGTGATTCCTAGAACATTGCCTCTAAATGACATTGCCTACTACCCTACGACATGTTCGCTGAGCATTTCAAGCCACCTTCAAGCGCAATACTCACAAGTCACTCTGGTAAACGGCCACGGTAAGGCTTTCGTCATCGCCAACGCAGACGGAACCGTGACAGCACAACCTTTGAGAGAAGATGGATGCACATTAGTGGCTGTGCTACATTGAGCAAGAAAACTCTACACCCTAGACTTACTTACCATCGATGCGAACAAAAGATCAACTTCAAGTGAGAATAGACAGTGTTCGAGATAGTTGCTGGCGGATGTAAGATAGTTTCAAGAGGAAACTAACTTTTATGATACTCTATACCGCAAATGCAAGGCCATGAAAGGATGTATAACGGCATATCACTCTCTGTGACTACCACCAAAAAGATTTCCAAAAGCGATATGCCAGGTTGGTAAACATAGAACAAGATTGCCTCAGAACACTATGGGCCAGAGCTCATGGCCATATAGTAATAACCTAATGCCTATCTTTTTTCTTTCCAATATACTCCCAAGTACATGTGTTGATAGCTGCATGTATAGGTAGGCACCCCCATATTATACATGCCCAAGCCACGTTGTAATCCGGCCGACTGCGAGCTTTTAAACTTTTGAGAACTGTTGAAGTTTGACTAAAATATCCACTGGTGGACAATATTGCAAAGCTTGAATAAGAGTCACGATCTGGCCAACCCACAATCCCTCCCCATATAAACCCAGCCTTTGTCGTTGTTTACTTTTCCCTGCCTTTCCGAAATCTACTCTCCTTTTCTATCTTGGTATCAATACAATCACCACTTACCACAGCAACAGCAACAGCTAGCAAGATGTCTTGGCACCGGTTTCCTCTGGAAATCAAGTATGAGATACTCCAAAAACTGATAGAAGATGGTGGCAAGTTGGCCAAATTTGCTACAGTATCGCGTGAATGGCAAGAGAAGATCCAGCAACACACCTTTGCGCGAATCAGGTTGACGCCTTCACGTCTCGTCGACTTTGATGCAATGACATCTCGCAACCGATCTCTGGTACGCTACTTGTGGCTCTGCCTCGAACTGGACAAATACTGTTGCCTTGATTGCGCACAACGATGCACGTTTGATACGGATGATGATGAAAATGCAACCATCATGACAACACTGCAGAAGCTTTTCTCAGTCCTCAACCACTGGGGATCGCATAGCAACTTAACACTTGACATCTCGGTCTATTCGCCTAGCGACTCGGAGCATTGGTTCCCACATCTTACCTTTGAGCCTGATATTCCATGGAGCACGGGAGGTCATAACCAAGTAGTTGAGCAAGCGGGCCGGGCCATAGCGGCCGATAATCAACATGGCTCTAACAACGTGACTGGGGCCGCCATTAACAGAGTCTTCGGCGAGATTATGAATCCGGATCATGTTATTTTTCTTCCATTCGCCAATGACGAGCAAGAGGATGAATGGTGGCAGCGACTGCCCTTGGTCCCAGCGGTTACCAGCGTGTTATTACGTCAACAAAGTCGACGGCGTTGGAAGCCTCGGGCGCTTGCTCAGATGCTCTCTCGGTTGCCAATGCTTCGAGAGCTCCATTATGAGCCATGGAGGGAATGGTGTAATGAAGTACAGGATTCTAGAGACGAATGTAAGCAATTTTTGATTCTTACTGACAAGGACAGTATACTGCGTGTATTGTATTATACTGTCTGGCGGTGTTGCTGTTACCGACGTTTACCTTTGGTATAGCCCATCTCAAACTTCTCGAGTACCTTTCCTTTACAGGATTAAAACACCTGACAGTCTTCGAAAACTTCAACGAGAAGTATGCAGAAACCTGATACGTTCAAGATCAACCGGACGCCAAGCACAGCCCTTGGTCGATCCCTTTCGAAAGCCAGTCTCAATTTTGAATCTCTAACAGGGTCATTCATGGTGGACGCTTGCGACTTCTTCAACGCTCATGATCAATCTTCGCAGGAGTGGCCCAACCTGACGCTGTTGGTTCTCACTTCGCAACTGTTGACGCCTCAACAGAGCCCCACAGACATCATGGATATGCTTCAACGAGCAGGATTGGCGGCTACTCGTATGCCAAAGCTCAGGACTATGGAAATATGGAACGGTCGAGATAAACTCGCAGCTCTTTTCAGATATGAGCTGCTTCAAGAACAACGATGTGCTGTTATCACATGGAAAGGTACTTGGGACCTCATCTTGCAGCCTTCAGTCGTCGAGACCTGGGGAGCTGTCACTACTAGGCGTGGAGGCTTTAGGCTTGATGTTGTATACGAAATGCTTGACAGCGATACTATTCGGTCTCACGGCGACGCAATGGTTGAATTGAAGGTTTCAGAGCGAGTAGTCCGGCCCATTTCATTGGAGCAGATACGGATAGATTGCGATGCTCCTTGGAGGCGAACCCGACCATACCTCGAGAATGGGCTTTGGATGAACTTCAACTGATTGTATGCCATTCAAAATCTTTGCAGTATCTCTAGATAGGACCAGTAATAAATAAAAGAAGTTTTGGACATCATGCTTCCCGTAATGATATTCTGTGCTAATGTATACATGTAGGCGGTCGTCTTCATTTGCGATAGAAGGCGTACAGAGCGCAGAAACGAGTTGTCTCCCGCCTTTGTGGAACATTATTAGGCGAGACATTCGATTCGTTCTCATAGCATGTAGGAAAAGAGAATACATCTAAGCAATATTCGAAGCGTTTGGCAGGTATCTTATGGGCGGAACGGACGTTCGGACTGTTAGCGATCTGTGTGGCGCCTTGGAACAAACCATCATTAGCTGTTTATTCAACCTGTCCATCCAACAATTAGCCTGCCCGGCTAGCTCAATCGGTAGAGCGTGAGACTCTTATGAGTTACACATTCTGTATACAATCTCAAGGTTGCGGGTTCGACCCCCGCGTTGGGCTTTTCCTATATTTCCAAAAATGATTGGTTTCTTTTTTTGCTTTCCTTCAAACTTTGTTTTAAGAGGACAACTCTATCCTTTGTTCTTTTTGCAACATGGCTGATTCATATATGTGTTCACTTGGGACATGAAATCCGTTGATCTACAGCTATAAATAGAGATGATACGGTTATAGGATAGAAGACTACTGATGCAGACATTGAAGATATAGTACAAGATAGTAATTACGAGTTTGCATGGGAGAAGAGAGAAAAATATGAAGGCTGATAAGATTTAGGGTAGGTGAATCCTGGGGATAGATGGTTTTCACTCTGAGGGGTGGAAAAGGAATTCCAGGCAGCAGATAAAAAAGCTAAATTGCCGAAGATCTCTATCTACAATACATTTCCAAAATCAACATGACATATGAGTAGAACTCATAAAGTATATTCGGTTATACCAAGTCATACCATGTCATGTACAAAGTTGCAGTCTCACTGAATATTTCGCCCACCATCTGGTAGACTCCAAGCAAATGCTTCTAGGCTTGCCAACCCACAAGGCCTAATAGCTGCAAGAACTGCGATGAAATGCTCATAAGAGTGATAGTCTGTTATAAGTGATATTGATAGCGTGATGAATTGCCTGATGCGGGAATTTCCCGAGAAATTCTAGGCCCGGTGGGTTCGTATTTGCAGCAAGCGGAACTTGGTAGCCAGTCATGAGATGCTCCAGCATGAAGCTTCTTCCGCATCACCCACTAACTTTTTTTCTCCCCTGCGGCCCCAGGTACCTGTGACGGCCTAGTCAAAGGAAAAAAAAAACTTATAAGGTTATCATTTCGAGCTTAGAGCTGTCTGCTGGGCCAATCAGCAGACCGTGTGGGAGCCCAATGGAGGGCTTGGAGTGCAATGACTGGTCTCGGTTAGCCTGGAGCTTCCCGACGTCATGTTTCTCAAAACGGTACCGGCCAGGTACAGGCAGCTGCAAGCACTCTGCAAGGTGTAAAGTACCTATCATCAGGTACCAAATCTCACAAGTTTCTGCTGATACTGTTAGAATAAACGTCTCTTCCGGCATACTGTAGGTAAAGAAACAAATCAGATATCCCCATGGCTTCGTCCAAATGATTGCTGCCTCCCGCCTACGGCTGCTGTCCGTCGCGCAGCGCCAGAGCCGGAATCAGATCCAGAACCACATTCTTGGGCTCAAGTCGGTGAAAAGTGCGCCAAAAATTTTCACCCCACCAGACTCAAGCCCAGCTACGGCTTGTCGCGAGTTAGGCGCTCGGCTCCCTGCGTCTGGGCTCCCTAACTTTTCTCGCCCGCCGTCACTCTCTTTTCTTTCTTCTCCTTTCTCTTCTTCTCCTTCATTGATACCCCGTGTTTTATCCTCACGAGTCCTTCACACCACAGCCAAAATGTCCAACGAAATTGTCCACCCCACCATCCAAGGTAGGTTTGCTGCCGAAGCCCATCCTCACCTTGTGTGCTTATACCCCGCTGCTCTGGAAATTTTTTTGTTCCAATTGCCCCTCCATGGCCGTGTTCATGGATGGCGGGGCATGACGTTGAAAGCATCGGCACATGCTTCTGCAACTCCATTGAATACTGTTATTTGATGTATAAGAGGAGCAGAAGCTGTGACATGCTGGATGTGCCTTGAGACAGCTAGGGGAGACTGTTTTGTTGATTCTAGATGCTGCGATAAGAAATCGTGATAAGAAAAAAAAAGTCAGCGTGGATTCTCCAATTGAGCTGGAGGGGAAACGCCAATATGAAAAGCCAGCCTCGATCAAGCTGTGTTTTTGATATTGCACTCATTGATCATTACTACCGTTGCGCATATACATGCTAACAGCTCCAACACTAGATGGCTGGTTCCGCGAAATCTCCAACATGTGGCCCGGCCAGGCCATGACCCTCAAGGTCGAAAAGGTCCTGCACCACGAGAAGAGCCAGTACCAGGACGTGCTCATCTTCAAGTCCACCGACTACGGCAACGTCCTCGTCCTCGACAACGTCATCCAGGCCACCGAGCGCGACGAGTTCTCCTACCAGGAGATGATTACCCACCTCGCCATGAACTCCCACCCCAACCCCAAGAAGGTCCTCGTCATCGGCGGCGGTGACGGCGGCGTCCTCCGCGAGGTTGTCAAGCACGACTGCGTCGAGGAGGCTATCCTCTGCGACATTGACGAGGCCGTCATCCGCCTGTCCAAGCA
Source organism: Trichoderma gamsii (assembly GCF_001481775.2). Taxonomy (NCBI): domain Eukaryota; kingdom Fungi; phylum Ascomycota; class Sordariomycetes; order Hypocreales; family Hypocreaceae; genus Trichoderma; species Trichoderma gamsii. The sequence continues at coordinate 237,907 of NW_020171341.1, read as the reverse complement.
GTTCCTCCCCCACATGTCCGTCGGCTTCGACCACCCCAAGTCCAAGACCCACGTCGGCGACGGCTTCAAGTTCCTGGACGACTACAAGAACACCTTCGACGTCATCATCACCGACTCTTCTGACCCCGAGGGTCCCGCCGAGAGCCTCTTCAAGAAGCCCTACTTCCAGCTTCTCCACGACGCCCTCCGCGAGGGCGGTGTCATCACTACCCAAGGTTGTATGTCTCTTTTTTCTTCGAGAAGGCGTGTAGCCCCTGTAGGGTTTTGGCCGGCATGCTAGAGCGACCCGTTCTGGTTTCCTGCATTTTGCAATTTTTCCTTTTGCATTTTGGAACCAGCTTTGGTGACTGCATCCATACTCCGACTCCCTAGGGGCTGCCAGAGCTAGTGCTGCTTTCTCACGAGGGCCGCTCGGTAGTTCCGAGTACAGCCGCTTATTATGAAAGATCATAGGGCAGAACATTCATTGTTCCGCTAGAGCGTCAGCTCCCTATGCATTTTGCTTTTTTTTTCCATCGTTATTACACCCAGTCGATAACTAACTCGTGTAATTCCGTACAGCTGAGAACCAATGGCTCCACCTTCCTCTCATCACCCAGCTGAAGAAGGACTGCAAGGAGATCTTCCCCGTCGCCGAGTACGCCTACACCACCATCCCCACCTACCCCTCCGGCCAGATCGGCTTCATGGTCTGCTGCAAGGACGCCAACCGCAACGTCCGCGTTCCCCTGCGCAGCTGGACCCCCGAGGAGGAGGAGCAGAAGTGCCGCTACTACAACGCCGAGATCCACAAGGCCAGCTTCATCCTGCCCACCTTTGCTAAGAAGGCTCTGGAGTAAGGGAAGTTGACATGGACGAGATAAAGAGTGTTGGAAAAGAAAATGAAACATGAAGGAATATTCATTTGATGAGCAATGGCATTAGCGCAGAAGGATAAAAAAAGTTGGACTCAAAAGGACGTGAAAAGGAATAAGGGATTCATAGAGTAATGTGCTCTAACCGTAGAGAGAAGATGAAAATAAAGATCTAATAGATCGCTTTTCTCATGATAACAAACGTCTTGTTAGTTTAGCTACAGTGCATGAACATCGTGACAACTGGCTTTGTAATTGAATCATCATGTCTTGAATGAATAAATCGACGCACAGTCTTTGGCTCAATTGTATTATCATAAATTTTTGTCTTGTTCTATCTTGATTTACTTTTTATGCTTATTGATGCCTTTACAGCTTATCAAACGAAATCTGTCCCTGACTAACATCAGGATACACGTCAAATCTCCGCTGAGTATTCAACGGGATATTCTTCCGCGCCTCAGCGATATCCTCGCCCACCAGCTCTGCCTGGACAGTAGTCTCATTCTCATCCGCCTCAACCAAAATCTTAGCCATGGGGTTCACAATCAAGCTGTGTCCCCAAGCGTTATAGCTGGCGCTCATGTCTCTAGCGGGACTGCAAAAGGCCACATAGATCTGGTTATCCACAGCACGGCCCTGAGCCAGCAGACGCCAGTGCAAGTTGCCAGTGGTGAGGTTGAAAGCTCCGGGATAAATAAGGGCGAAAGCACCGCGGCGGGCAGCAATGGTGGCCAGTTCGGGGAAGCGCACGTCGTAGCAGATGGCGATGCCAATCTTGCCGTACTCGGGCAGGTCGACGAGTGTCACCTTGTTGCCAGCACTGAGAACCTCGGACTCCTTAAAGGTGATCTTGCCGGGGATGTCAATGTCAAAGAGGTGCGTCTTGCGGTGGGTGGCCAGCAGCTTGCCGTCAGGCCCAAAGGTCAAGCTCGTGTTGTAGTACTTTTTGGTCTCGGGCTCGAGCTCGGGGATGGAGCCGCCGACGAGGTAGATGCTGTTCTCGGCGGCCATGGCGGACAATGCGTGGAACGAAGGCGACTGTTCCTTTGTGGGCGGCGAGGGGAGCAACGTCTCGGCGTAGTTGGGGAAGTAGTTGGTTCCGTAGGGAGAGTTGAAGCATTCGGGCAGGACAACGAGCTTGGAGCCGGACTGGGCGGCCTCGGCTACCTTTTCGGCGGCATGCTTGAGGTTGGCGTCCTTGTCAGCGCCAGAGGCCAGCTGGATGCAGGAGATTTTGATGGGCTTTTTGAGCACTGAAGCTGGAGCTGAGGACGACATTTTACGAAAGGCTGTAGAGCGAAGGAGGGGTGCGAGGGCTGTAGTTGGCTTGGACAGGTATCTGGCGCTTTGCAAGAGTGAGATTGACTTGAAAAGCATTCGCATGGCGGAGAAGCATGTGTAGTGAGCGGGGAGAGAAGGACGAAAATTGGCTTATATGAGGTAAGATACTAAGAGCTTCCGGTTGACGCCCGATGGCGATGCCGGCGCTTCGGAGCTGCTGCTGCTACTTTGAGCCTAGATGTTTGCGGAGAGCTGAGGAGCCACATACTGTAAGTCTAGTATACTTTTGTTTTACCGGCGCCATGCGGACATGAGCGTGTTCTTGTACATGCATCATGCACGTCATTTGGAGAGCGTACGGCCTAGAACAAAGAACGAAAACACTGCAAAAAACGAATATAGAGAAGAGAACAGACTGCACAGCGATTTCGTCACAAAAAAAGAGCAAAAAAAGAAAAGAACCAATTTAGCAATTGCACGTTTCGATCGTGCGACCTCCGGGTTATGAGCCCGGCGCGCTTCCACTGCGCCAAATTGCTTTTTCTTGGTGATATTGCGTCGTGGTATGACTCATTATATAGCCCTTTCTCATGATGAAGTGGATACGCCTGCGAATGTTAAATGGTGATTGTCCTTATCGCGTAGAGTGAGACGAGTGAGACCCCGAGCGTCTTATCAGCATGTGCTTGAGTCGGAGGATATGAGTGAGTGACAAATAAGACAGAGAGCAGTGGGCTAATCGGCTGGTGGTTGCCTCAAGCTGTGCGGTCATTGGAGGCGATGCAAGGGCGAAGCGTCATGCAGAGCGGTGATGTGGTTTGCGATGAGATGTCGCATTCGTCATGCAAAATGGTTAGAAGGAGAGGCCACCTATAAAGGTAGCTGAGACTTTTTGATAGTCGGTGGCTAACAGAGATACTTGGTAAATAGCGCTGCTGATGTTAAGCGACTAGCTTGCGGAACGTTCCCTCTTTGCGCTGCCTTGCTTTCCCACCAGGGATCGAGTACCTTGCGATCGGCCACAGCCTCAATCTGGCCAGGCAGCGCTGGTTGGTTCTTCATCTCCTTTCACCTCATTGCTCATTCCCCATCTCAACACCTGTTCTTTTTGGTTCCTGAGGAAATAGTCTGCGATACGGATTTTTCTTTTTCTTTTTGAGTGTGCTCAGCCATGACTCGGGTCTACGTCTACACAACTGGCCTGGTGGCCTTTATTGCCGGTACGTCATCGAAATCAACATTGCGCCCCAAACAATTGCAGCTACCACCACCGCATACCACGAGCTTTGGGGTTGCGATGGATTTATGCCAAGCGCAAAGAAAAATGGAACTAACTGTGCCGGTATAGCCACGGCCATGATTGTCGCCTCCATCACAGAGCCCAATTGGGTTTCGTACTCTGTGACCACGACCGCTGGCGAGACGCTCGAGAAGCACATCGGCCTGCACAAGAGCTGCTCCAGCCTCGACGATCCGCACTGTCGCGATTTCCCCTCCAAAGAGCTCTGTCAGTATGGCGAGCGGTACTTTTGCTCCATGTGGCGGACCGTCGGCTTCATGGCCTCGTTTACGATTATCCTGTGTCTCGCTAGCTTGATCGCCTTTGCGCTCGTCATGAACGGTGGAAAGTACAGGCGCGAGACGGGCTGGCCTTTTGTCTCTGCCCTGTTGACGCTGGTTTCTGCTGTCGAGTTCATCATCATCTCCATAGTGGTAGGTCTAATCTCAGAAACTGACAGAGATAAGCTTTCAAGACTGACTGGTGTTGCACAGGCGTACTTGTATGACCACGACGACCAGTTTACCGTTCCGGGATGGAATCTCGATGTTTCGTGGTACCTTGGCACTGTTAGTGCTGGCATCTCCTTGGTCATCGCGGCTGGTCTTGCGGCGTCTGCCTACTTACTCCCGCCTGAAGAGGGCTACGAATTTCTCGATGATCCGCTTAATGCTTGATTCTTTCCGCAGTGCTTTTGAAAGCGATGCAAAGGCTATGCTTTACGACTTCTTAGCTGTGTCCACCTGGCGCGTTTGATTCTTCTCATGACTTTCGATTCTCTTTTTCCAATTTTTTTTAGTGAAACTGCGCATTTGGTATATTGTCTGGCGTTCTGGGAGTTTGTACACAGTTGTCAGTGTATACATAAACGACTTGTTTTTGGAAGCTATACGCAAATGGCGCTATTCATATGTCAAGCCATCGACTTTTGTTTCCAGGCTTGCTGTACGCGATGTACAGCCATATCATAGTCAATTCTTCATATATATCATGAAATGACGAAACCACCAATTCTCGATGCTTATAAGTACTTTTAATACACACAAAAAAAAAACGTGATTTGTACCGAGTGAAATCGTCCTAGGCCGTCGGCGGAGTCCGACTTTCAGGGAGCGAACCGATTGACACGAGGCGGCTGGTGGCGGGGTTGATGGCAAAACATGGAGTAAGACCAAGATCACCCCACTTAGAGAAGAGAGAAGGCTACATTCATTATCAAAAGTTCGCCGATAGGCCGTAAGACGCACCTGAACTAGTTTCCCCAGATTTCAATGTAATTCTCTAATCTCTAATCTCTAATCTCTCATCCCTTCTTATTTCATATTGTCTTCGTTCAAGAAACAAGCTCCAGCCTTCACCATGGCCGAATCAGTAGCTCCCGGCCTCACTCCCGAGCAGCTCTCATCCTTCAACAAGGACGGCTACCTCATCATCCAAAATGCCCTCCGCCCCGAAACCGTCACCTCTCTCCTAACAGAGACTCACAGCCTGCTGGAGAACTTCTCCCTCAAGGACCACCCCCTCACGCGCTTCTCCACCATCGACAAGTCCGACCATGTCGGCGACGACTACTTCCTCTCGTCGGGGGACAAGGTCCGCTTCTTCTTCGAGGAGGACGCCTTTGACGAGGCGGGCAACCTGACGAAGCCAAAGGAGCGCGCCGTCAACAAGATTGGACATTACCTGCACGCTCTATCACCGCCGTTTGCTCGTCTTATTGATTCAAAGGCCACTAGTAGCTCAGGCGAGGTCAGCCCTGCGGCGGTGGCGAGGGACCTCGGCTTCAAGGACGCCAGATGTCTGCAGAGCATGGTCATCTGCAAGCAGCCCGAGATTGGCGGTGCCGTGCCGCCGCACCAGGACTCGACTTTCTTGTACACCAGCGCGCCGTCAGCCGTGGGTTTCTGGTACGCGCTGGAGGATGCCACGCTGGAGAATGGGTGCTTGAGCTTTTTGCCCGGGTCGCATCGCTGGGCGCCGATTGAGAAGAGGCTGGTGCGCAAGGCGGGCGGCGCGGGGACGGAGGTTGTGGACAATGATGGGCTGAAGTTTCCTCCGGGGGAGGAGTATGGAAGTGATGACAAGGGCGGGGAGTATGTCCCTGGGGAAGTGAAGGCGGGAGATTTGGTGCTGATTCATGGCAACACGCTGCATAAGAGCGGGAGGAATACGAGCCAGAAGGGGAGAATCATTTATACGTTTCATGTTATTGAGGGAGAGGGCAGGGAGTATGATGAGAGGAATTGGCTGCAGCCGCCGAGGGAAGGGTTCACCAAATTGTTTGTCTAAGTCTACTGGTCAAGGGCAGGAAGAATGTTCAAAGGGAAAAGTTCGTATGAATAAGAGGTCACTACTTTTCTTTCATCTCCTCCTCATGTCTTCAGGAAATCTATCCGTCGCTCATGCGCTCTAATGGTATAGTACATACATGTATATACAGGTCCTCCAAAAGAAATGAAGAATAAATGGTCATCCCCTTCTATATATACTTGGGAAAAAAAAGCCCTCCAAAACTTGGGAATCTCCGCAGGTATCATACAATATCTCCCCACGTGGCGACTACATATAGTAGTCTACGTATGATGACCGATTTAATAAAACAAACAACAAAAAAAAAATCGTAACGGTGGATGATAGAAAATACGAACTCCTGACGGCTCGCAAGCCCAAGGAGAACAGCACGAGATTAGGAGAGAGTAGATCGTGGCTCTTCTTACTCTTCATCTGAGCTCTCATCGTCCGAGTCAGACTCGCCTTCTGATGAAGACGAAGACGAAGAGGATGATGATTCGCTGCTGGAAGACTCGTTGCCCTTATCAGCCTCCTTGCCATCATCAGAGTCTGAATCAGAATCAGAGTCGTCTGAAGAGCTGCTGCTGCTGTCGTCCGAGTCGCTCTCTGATTCCGAGGAGCTGCTGTCGTCCACAGTGGTACGCAGCTTTCTCTTGCGCTTGCTGGGCCCCTCCTTTATTTTCACCTGGTTATCACCCTCGGTAGCCTTGGTCGTGTTGCTTTCGGCAATGCTCACTCCGGAAGAGGTTGTTGCCGTGGTGGTATGGCTGGCATCCGACTCCTCGCCCTCGGACAAATGGTCCAGAACCAGCTCTGCGCGCATTCGCTTGATCACACGCCTGATTACATCGTCGACATCCTCTGACGACGTCCGGTATTCGGCCTCATGGAAGGTCTTCCTCTTCTGCCCCGCCTGTGAATGAAGCAATTGCGCGAGCAGCTGGTCGTATCTTAACTGCTTCTCCGGGAGGTTCACTGAGCCTTCCGGGAAGCCTGCGGCTCCTTCTGTGCTGTCCTTGGTTCGGATTTCCATTGCGGTTTCTTGTAGTCTCGTGCGAACAAAGCCCTTGAGGTCGCGGATATATAGATAAAAGGTATCAATATTGGCCGAAGGGAAGAGGACGGGGTCGAATGCGTGCTTGATGAGGATGGTCTGGTAGTTCTTGTTAAACTTCCACGAGGCCCGAGCAGACTTCCACTGGCTCAAATACTCGAGCGCAGGCTTGATATCCGAAGGGGCAGCAGCATTGGGATTAGTCTTCTTCTTGCCAGGGATTTTTGCTTTCTTGGGAGGTGGTTTGTCGACGGGCCCCTTGGCATCGATTCCACTTTTTGTGGGCGTCTCCCCAAACGAAACCGACTTTCTCTTCTTCAGCTGAGGGTTAGAAGCTGCAGGATGCGAGTCGTTCCGAGACTTTTTCAATGCCGACAGAGGTTCGCCCGCCGGCGGGGCTTCGGGCTTCCGCTTGGACGGTGTCTGCTGGGTCCTGCTACTGCTTGGATGCCCAACCTGCAGGGTTTCATTTGCTGGTTCGGCTGCGGAAGACTGCTTGAGCTTCAGGCCCAATCTCTTCCAGGCTGGCGCACGAGCCGACGCTCCGTCGCCCGAAGAAATCATGCTGCGTGGAATGTGGTAGAAACCCCCCTATTGTGGTGATTCGAAGCTGGTAGAACGAGAGGCGCAAACAATCGTCGATTGGGCTCTGATCGCGTGTGGTTGTAGAGCCGCGCTCTTTGTAATAGAGAAGACTTCACAGAAGACGGTGGTCTCGGGAGGTTGAAGGGACAACTCAGAAGAAAAACGAGCCAATGCAGGTCCCCAGTTGATTGCCGCAAATCATCAATTGAAAGCTAATTGATATCCTCAAAAAATTGTTTGCGCGAATGATCTCTTATTTAATTCTGCTGGGCGCTCGCTGATAAGATGCCCCGCCAGTTTTTTTTTCTAAAGCTCCACTGCATATCGGTGACCGCGTGCAGGGTGGATGCTCCAGCGTTTCTCTCGAATGGCGCCTCAGGCTCCGAGATTACGTAACGCTGCACCTTCAGCCTTTCCAGCTAAGCTGCCAGTGACTTGTGCTCTAGGCAAGCTGTGCTAACGCGTACGGCTCTGATGAAGCTACCGGCAGCCCATATTGACAATCGACTTTGACATTCGTAATTCCCACCCTTCGGACCCAGACAATAGCAGGCTCGAGCAGCTGCCGTGAATATATCGTTTTGAGACTGCCCTCGATAGGGCCAACATTGCCGTCACCATGTCTGGTAAGCTAGGCTACATCATAGCTATCCCCGCCATCATCGTCCCTCCCGCATACTGACTTGCAACGCCCTTAGCCAGCGCATACGACCGACATATCACCATCTTCGCCGACAATGGTCGCCTGTACCAAGTCGGTAAGTTCATAGCCTCGAATAAGGAGACCGATTCGAACGCTGGAGTCGAGAGCCACCGCCTGCATCTTCTCGCCCAGCCCGAGCCGACCAAGCTGACCTCTCCTACCCAGAATATGCCTTCAAGGCAATCACAGCCGCAAACATCATGTCTGTAGGCCTGCGAGGCAAGGACTGCGCCGTCGTCTTGTCACAGAAGAAAGTTCCCGTGGGTATTGGCATTGCCGAAATGCTGCCTAACATTGACTGATCTCTCGGGCGCAGGATAAGCTCATCGACCCCTCATCTGTCTCTCACATCTTCCAAATTTCCCCCTCCGTCGGATGCGTCATCACAGGCTCTATTGCCGACGCCAGAGCCTTCTCCCAGCGTGCCCAGGGAGAAGCTGCAGAGTTCCGGTACAAATATGGCTACGAGATGCCAGCTGATGTCCTGGCCAAGCGACTGGCCAACATCAGCCAAGTGTACACCCAGCGTGTAAGGACATCCTGTCTCTATGAGATGGAGTTTTGGATCCATGTAACTGATTCCGTTGTACTAGGCTTACATGCGACCTTACGGTGTTGCTACCACCATTATCAGCCTGGACGACGAGCGGGGACCCCAACTCTTCAAGTGTGATCCGGCTGGGTACTTTATTGGTTACAAGGGCACTGCCGCAGGCCCCAAACAACAGGAGGCTATGAACCATCTGGAAAAGAAGCTGCGGAACAAGGAGCACGCTGAAGGATCATGGGAAGAGGTTGTTGAGCTGGCCATCACAACACTGAGCACGGTTCTCAGCATGGACTTCAAGAAGGGAGAGATTGAGATTGGCATTGTTGGCGGCCCTCGAACGGACGGCAAAGAGGGTACGGACCCGGGTTTTAGAAAGCTCACCGAGGACGAGATTGACGAGAGATTACAAGCCATTGCCGAGAAGGACTAGTAAACGTATAGATGGGTTAATGAAGCAACGTTAGAGACGTCATTGTCTACCGAATGACTTGGAGCATTGAGTAGCCTCTTGAAGGCCATGTCGCTGGAGCCTTGATTGGAATCTTACCTGTAGCAGTAATGTCAATGCTCTCTAAGAGCCGGCGACTCATATTGTTATCTTACTTTACAGTGAGTGCCCAGGCAGTCCTTAGATTCATTGAAAGGTTGCCTATGAAGGCAGAAGGCAGACCTGAGGCAGCGGTTGATCTTCATAGCATAGAATGAACGATTGGTGCGGCTTACTCCTAGGATAAGGATGCTCTATTCGTACATAGTACTTGTGCCGCGAAGTAAAGCAGTACCGGTGAAGAGCCCATAAGCTATGCAGTCTACATCATACTAATCAAGGATAGTGGAATCCAGGCAGCCGGTAAAGGAGAAGCTCAGGTGACGGGCGCTTGAGCCCACATGCTGACAATTAAACAGTTAAGCCATCTGGGGAAGTGCTTTGTACTTGTACTCCATACCTTGGAAAACCATTGCCATATTGATTCTGTAAGGGAGGATTATGAAAAGTGGGCAATTTCTCCGTAGCCTCTACTTCCAGGGGCTGTCATTAGCTGGTGGACGTTGAAAAGGGAAGATGAGGTTGTCATTTTGGATTTGACAAGGCCCCGCAGGTGGATGCATGGGTGAACAGGGGCGTTTGGTTATCGAGGACTTTAGGCGCCAACCAATTCGTCGGATCGAGGAGCATTGATGGCATTTTATGTGCTAAAACCGTTAGGCAGCTAAGAATTGGACTAGAAATGTCTGGTAAAGTAGGTGCCTGCCGGGTGCCTGTAGATTAATCACCACCGCTCCATAACGGCTAAGTGTATGCATCTTTGGGCGAGACTTAGCGGTGCCTGAGCCGCACAGGGTTTGCACAGAAAAACTACATAAACAGCTGCAAATACGAGGCACAGAAGAGCAGCAGAGACAAAAATAAGACAGAGATCGCACCTCAGAGCAGAGATTACCCCTAATTACAAGACCACAGCCCCTAAACCAGGTAGCACAGCTGGCCACAGAATTTCCCCTTGGAAATTGTCTTGCGGTCGAGCTGGGGACGGCACAATTTGGCAGCTCCCAGTCAGGACTAGCGCCATAGCCCTCTGCAACTTGCAGAGCTAGACCGGATCATCCCGCCGCAGCCTTTGCCCGAAGCGGTACTAATATTTCTTATTTTTTCATTGTTGATTTTGCGCCTGCCTGCCGCGCCGACTGTCCACCTCATCCAGCCGGTTTTTTTTTCTTATTACCAACTCGCCCTCCCTTCTTTCTTTTCCCTCTCTACACCTTTCACCTCCTACATTTCCTCGCATTCGAAGTTACGGCACACTCGATTCTTCCTATTTCCTTTTAATACAAATCTTTTGTTTAGCTTCATCCGTCAGTCTGCAAAATGCGTGAGATTGTGAGTTTGTTTTGACGCCTCTCCTCCCCCCCCACTATCAGAGCTGTGGAAGCTTTCCTCACGCGCGCCCGCTGCTCGTCAGTTGCTGCAGAGCTCCCAACTCGGCAGTCTGCATGGACGATCAATATGGCCATACCTTTTTGATGTGAATACAAACTGACATATGATTTTTCTTCGACGCGCAGGTTCACCTCCAGACCGGTCAGTGTGTAAGTACTCTGCTCTTTTGCCCCTCCTTGAGGCGCTACCTCCCCGCACAAAACGCGACATCGCGATGCTAACAATTTGCGCAGGGTAACCAAGTTGGTTCTGCCTTCTGGTATGTTTTCCTTCGAAAAACAGCAAAAATCCTCGGCTCCACGCGTTTTGGCGAATCGCATACTCATTTATACTTCTAGGCAGACCATCTCTGGCGAGCACGGCCTTGACTCCAGCGGTGTTTATGGTGGTACTTCCGACCAGCAGCTCGACCGTTTGAACGTCTACTTCAACGAGGTGTGTAGTTTTTACTTACCAGCGCCCTGCTTGACTACGATTTCAGCCTAGACTGTGGAATCTAATGTCTTTTGTTTATCATAGGCCTCCAACAACAAATATGTTCCCCGTGCTGTTCTCGTCGATCTCGAGCCCGGTACCATGGATGCCGTTCGCTCTGGCCCCTTTGGCCAGCTGTTCCGCCCCGATAACTTTGTCTTTGGCCAGTCCGGTGCTGGTAACAACTGGGCAAAGGGTCACTATACTGAGGGTGCTGAGCTGGTTGACCAAGTTCTCGATGTCGTCCGTCGCGAGGCTGAGAACTGTGAGTGTCTTCAGGGCTTCCAGATTACGCACTCCCTGGGTGGTGGTACCGGTTCCGGTATGGGTACCTTATTGATCTCCAAGATTCGTGAGGAGTTCCCCGATCGTATGATGGCCACATTTTCCGTCGTTCCTTCGCCCAAGGTCTCCGATACCGTCGTCGAGCCTTACAACGCCACCCTGTCTATGCACCAGCTGGTTGAAAACTCCGACGAGACGTTCTGTATCGACAACGAAGCCCTGTACGATATCTGCATGAGGACCCTTAAGCTGTCTAACCCGTCATACGGCGATCTGAACCATCTGGTTTCTGCTGTCATGTCTGGTGTCTCTACATCTCTCCGATTCCCTGGCCAGCTGAACTCCGACCTTCGTAAGCTCGCCGTCAACATGGTGCCGTTCCCTCGTCTGCATTTCTTCATGGTCGGCTTTGCGCCCCTGACTAGCCCTGGCGCCCATTCTTTCCGCGCCGTTACTGTTCCCGAATTGACCCAGCAGATGCTGGATCCCAAGAACATGATGGCTGCCTCCGATTTCCGCAACGGCCGTTATCTGACCTGCTCCACCATCTTCCGTGGCAAGGTTGCCATGAAGGAGGTCGAGGACCAGATGCGCACCGTCCAGAACAAGAACTCTGCCTACTTTGTGGAGTGGATTCCCAACAACATCCAAACCGCCCTGTGCTCTATCCCCCCTAAGGGCCTCAAGATTTCTTCCACCTTTGTCGGTAACTCTACCGCTATTCAGGAAATTTTCCGTCGTGTTGGTGAACAATTCTCTGCCATGTTCCGCCGCAAGGCTTTCTTGCATTGGTACACTAGTGAGGGTATGGACGAGATGGAATTCACTGAGGCTGAGTCCAACATGAACGATCTTGTCTCCGAGTACCAGCAGTACCAGGATGCCTCAGCCGACGATGGCGAGGAGTACGAGGAGGATGCTCCTATGGAGGAGTAAATGTCTTGACATTGATATTGCTTACACCTTTGGTGATTGGGGATGGAAAAATTCTTTGACTTCACTGGGGTTAATTGTTAGATGCAAGCCCCCTTTTTTTACGATCAAGCTATACTGTTTTAAATAGGCTCTTCAATAATACCTCTGGGCTCAAATCATGAGTAACCGTGACTTTTGGTTTGTGTATATCTCATAGACATAAATTTTTGCAGATCTGGCCACTTGTGACTCTAGTTGTTGTTCAGCATTTTAATTCTAAGAACTGCGTTTCGCAGCCAGCATGGAGTAAATTGTGCGGAACTCAGAGGTGAAAAAAAAAAAAAAAATATGTTCTCTAACTGCTGACAATATGAGGATAGTTAGTCTGCTAGACGTTGAAGCTGGAACGAATGCTGACCTTTGCCTTTCATGAAGAAGCGTATAATCTCTATTAGTAACCTTGAAGCAAGGTTGACCATATTGGCCCCAACCACTATATAAATATGACCGTGTTACTACAAGAAACTATATTGAATTGAGATATTGCAAACTAGAGTACATCTACTTGTGCAATTGTAGTGATTTTATTCAATCTCGATTGACTTCTGATTGACGAGCGATAGCACTGATCTTCCGCTTGATGACTCTCTCAAGTCCACAGATAGTTGGAGCATGTTCGAAAGGTGGGTAGCTAGCGACAGCATATCGCGAGGAAACGGTTGAGACTGCAGTGAGCCGAGTACGCACGTATGTAGGCACTCTGGGCGGGTAATGTGTACATCGGATTATGAATGTCGATCAACCATACTCAGCAAAGTAATTATAGATTGGAGCACTTGAAGCACTTGGAATATTGCCATGCGGCACTTCCATGTGCGGTGGGAATAAAATTGAGCTAAAAGGGAGTTGAGACTGTGGATGTGCCAATTTTTTTTTTGAATGCAGTACATTATCCTAAAATCAGGGAGCAAGGAGTGTACATGTGTATGTGCGACGAAAATGATGAACAGAGGACAACCTTTTGTACAACATTTGGCTTACAAGTGTCGCAAAACACCTCGCGGTTCAGAAGCAACAAGTACCCAGCCAGGGCAATACCGAACTCGAGCTGTTCCCATGGCATCCAGAGTCATAATATAAGTAAGGATATGTGTTGTATAGGTATTTATTGGTAAGAGACAGGAGGAGAAAGAGTGTTGCTTTGTAGGCGGCTACTACATGGGGTATGACTTCTCAAGTCACGACTGAGAACAACACTTGGCGATTTCTTCATAATGCCATCGTCTTCGCCCTTCTTTGCTTCGGCTTGCGCGGCCCGTGGATCTGCGTTAAGCGCCCTGAAGAGAGATAGGATAGCGACGGCATTTCTTTTTCTTACCGTTGATGTCATTACCCTTTCGAACCTGTTTGAGCTGGGAACGGCTGGCAATTTATATCGTGTAATAGCGTAGGATGGACATATATATGAATGTTTTTCTTTGGTGTGGCGTTGGAAAATTGAGCAAGGTGACCAGCGCCATAACTGAGACAGTCAGTTATTTCTCACAGGGGGGAGGGGTATAAGGCAACCGGTTGTTTTCTTTTGGGGGGCGTATTCGCCTAATACCGTTGTTTTCCACTCTTCTGCAGTCAGCCATGGGTTCGCCATTGTGCAAGATCCGAGCTGTGTGGGGGAAGAAAACAAGGCAGTCGCCCTGTGAAGTGTTTGTGGCATGTGATGAGGGCTGTTATGGAGTGTCATTGGCCAGAGCTGGGGGTTTCCATCACGGTGGCGTTTATACGAGGGCGTATTGCTGGTCCTAATATGGCATAGGTAGGTGGAAAGCGCCGAGCAGGAGACAGAGACGTGTGATGCTAGACAAAGCAGTAGTTCGTTGGTATGATAGTGTAGGGCTGTGAGGCAAAGAGTCATCATGCCGGATAGAGGGAAGAGAGCGAGGCAAGAGTTCTCTGATGTCGGCACATTTGCTGGATTGCTTCGGCCCTACGCTGTCATTCGGTATGCCAGCCAGCTCTTGGGTCTAGATTCGGTGACGCTGCTGAGGACGTGATCTGAGCTAGAGACGAAGACGGTATGAAGATTCGTCAGATTGGCGACATTTGGTGGCCAAGATTCCTAAATCTCCACGGCTCGGCATCCGACGCTGTCTGCGAAATGCTGACTTGGTTGCATCCTCTTGACATGGGAGCCTGTCGTGCTGAAGTCGAGGGTATAATGGCCATTATTAATTATTCCTCCTTCCAATGTCTTCTCCTTAGGAAGAGCCTCACGATGTCTACGGCAGACGATTGGTCCTTTAGCAATAGCCTCATGCGGACGAATCGTATCATTGTCATCGTTGAGGCCTCTTCAGTATAGCTGAAATGTTCCCGGCATGACACACGTACGAGATACCAATACTCATTACGAAGCCGTAAGCAGGGCATCAAGGTTGATTCATCGGGCTGCACATATGTTCAGCTGCAATGGCATCGATACCAGCAGGCTTACGAGGATGAGGCAGTCAAATCATCGTTACAGAACAGCATGTTTGATCGTGAAAAGGGTCAAATCTGCATCTGCACGGTCCCCTTGGTGAATTATGTTTCGGGTGCTAGGCAGCAGCCTCATTTCCCTTTCCGGGCCTATACGCTCCAATCAGAGCGTAGAGCTGGATACGTTCCCTTGGGTTTGGGTTTGGTTTGATGCTGGTCAAGTCGGGTATCAGTGGGAACACAAGACAAGAAGTGTTGATGGATCCATTGCACAAGGGGATATGAGACGAACGGGACCCCTTGTCGTGGATCATCGGGGCGGGAATGGATAGGTTTCAAAAAACTTTCAGCAGGCGATGGGGCCAGTAAGGCGCAGCGCCCCGGGACCTGCAGTTGAAGGTGGATATGCGAGCAGCCAAACCATGTTTGTGTGTGACGTGGCTCTGGATGACATGCGAGTCACAGTCTGTGGCGACAGAATAATGTTTATTTAAAATTTATTTATTTTTGGCACGTCGTCAAGATGCTACTGCATGTACTGAATAGGCAGTTGTACATTGTGTGTTTGGTAGAGATGGTTGCGTGTAAGAGTTGGTATTCAGGTGAAGAGAGAAAGGAAGAAAAAGGACCGACGTATATCAACAGCACAGCCGTTGATAAAAATAAATAAGGCTAAAATAAGAATGATGTGGTCATGTATTGCTGCAAAATAAATTAATAATTCGATAAATAAAGCCGGAAGCCACTCCAAAAACAGTCTAAGTCAATATTGTGACCAAAAGGAAAGTGACAGGGCGCAGCGACTGCCCGTCACTTTCTTCGCATGGCAGGAGGCAGTCAGTGCCTGCAGCAACGAGAACAGACTTGACGCAACGCATCTCGTGCAACTGCCATCAATCCGTCATCCACCATCCTGCATCCACCATCGACTCCCCAAGCCGAGATGCCACCCTCCCACCCTTGCAATATTTGCAGGCCACGCCGCGCTGCCATTGGCCACGCCAACCATCCCTGGCGCACGCAGCTCATGCAGGGCCCGTCGCTCTGGCTTCGTTCGGCAAGGCTGCGCGTGGTAGCGTCGCTGGGCCGGAGCTGAGGCGTCGAAAACTGCACGCCATAGGTCCGATGCTGTCCCCGCCGACAGGGGTTTTCAGGCGAGACGTGCAGCCAGCGGCGCCTCTCACCAACCGCACAGCGATGGATGCGATGGCATTCCATGCATTGCTCTCTTTTACTTGCCTGCTTGTCCTTGTACTCACTCGTGCAGACCGGGGCACGCGGCTGTTTGTGGGCTCCGTCGCTTTGGGAATCACAGACGCCGGGACGCTGGGCTAGTGCTGGCTGGGACCAAACGGCGCGTCCGGGGCTCGACTCCATGCCGCAGGCACCATGCGTGTATGGCCGACTCGTATGTATGGCGCCGTGCTGTACCTGCGCTGCCAATGGACCGACCCACGAAACGGGGACGTCAGGGCCCTGGGCCTCGCCCGCAAGGCTTTCCTCTGGCTCGCGACTCGTTAGCCTTGCCTGCTCTGCCTAGCCGGCGTGCTGCTGAGATCGACAGTCACAGTCGCCGCATGCCCGAATCTCCTAGCCTGTCTCCTGTCCACGCCTCGGCGCCCAGGCTGGCTGGCCTCGACGCCATCAAGGGGCTAGGATAGGGCTGACCACGCCTCCGGTTGGACGGCTGCTGCCCGATTGCCAGCTCGTCCGGGATTCTTCAGGTCTGAGCTTGCAAAGAGCCACCGGGGGTGGGGGACCCGGGCAGACCTCTCGTTGGTGTTTGCAACTCGGCTTCGTGATAGCTGATGGTTCAGCCTGGTCACCCTCTCTTGGACCCTCAGACGTTCAACCCAAGCATCAAGTCCACCGTAGCTTTGTAAGGCGGAGATGGCCAGCAAGCCCGTCGACACTTGCTGGATCCTCCCGCAAACACCGGACGGGGTTGATGATGGAGAAATTATACAAAAGGAATGGAGCATCTCGCTCGGGTCCAAGTTGAAGGCAAATCGAGCAAGCCCGCAAACCTCTTTTGGACCTCGCCACTTCAATAGCGAGCTTTTTTTCAGCTTCACTTGCTAGACTACGAACGCCTCCCGTCTCCACGAAGCCGACGAAGCCAACTTGCTTGGGTGTCCTCTCTGCATCGCCTGTTGAGATTCAGCATCACCGACTATCCATTCTTTTTGCCACCACTTTTCTTCGTTTCGTTCTCCAGTTACATCAGAATCACTGCGCGTCACCGTTGCAGAAGGGCTATCATCGGCATCATCGGCATCATCAGCCATTGTCTTTGTTCACACGGCGGTTATATCGATCTCTTCACCTATTTCCATCTACGGAAAGTCGCTAGGCTTCTTTGGCCCCCCTTTTTGCGCCTGGCCCCCAAAAAGTCTGGTTCGGCATCTTTCCTTAGGAAGCCATGGACGGATGTAGGTCACTAGTTCCAGCTCCAGCAAATAGTTTTTCCCTCTTATTGTCCCGCTATTCCTGCCTTTCCCCATGCCCAAGTAAAAGCTACGACAGGCAGGCTACGCCGTTTCCCCCTTAGCCCTTGAGACTCTGCATATGCACTCGACGCGTAGTAGGAATCCACCTGTTCATACTAGAACTACCTCCTACACGCAACTCACCGAGAAGCTCCATGCGTAAAGATGACCCTCACCAGCCTCCAACTACCTCCTTTCGATTCCTTGGCGAGAGCAATGACTGATAAAGATACACCACGAAAAGTGAACGAGTGCCGCACCGCCCGAGTTGCTGAGGTCCTCGCCGACTTCCGAGCACTCCAATACTACATCTCAGCTGGGCCTGTCGAGCCAGAAAACGAGGAGGACTACTACACTGAGGGATGGGCCGCCCTGCGCCAATGCACAATCGACGGACAGTACATTCTGGACGTTGCTGCTGATACCAGGGTGCCTGCAGCGCAAGGTGGAGAGGAGGAACAGACCAGAGCCGAACTGCAACAGTATGTTTTGTCAACATGTGAAGTAACCCATCTGGCTTCATATCTCCTTATCCACTCAATACACTCAAGTTTGAAGATGGCTAACTTTCCTTTCTCTAAAGGATCTTGCTTGATGCGTATGCGCGCCGGCACGAGGGGCAGAAAATCCTCCTGAGACAGGCGGCTGCACAGCGATGGATCGAATACCGAGATCAAATACTACAGGGCCAAAGACCGCATCCGGGGAACCATGCCCAGCTGCAGGCTATTGATAACCAACTTCGAGCAGTAAGCTTACACCCAGCCGTTTTTTCTTCCTTGTCCAGCTGGACCAGGCTCTATTTTTTTCTGACTCCAAGTACCGAGTGGGAGGTTGACCACACAGCCTCGGTCCCCACCCGGTACTTGTCGGGAAAATCCTGTCTTACAGACATATGCACGGACAAAGTAGTGGAGTTCAAGACTGTCGTACTAACTTATGTGTGCTCAGGAGATGGCTGCCATCAGTGACGAATATGTGTACAGCGAGCTGTTGACGGCGGACCAATCACAGGGACGCTGGACCATGGAAGATCCCAGCCTGCACAGAATCCAGCGCTGGCTTCAATCCCGACGACGATGATATGCTTCATGTTAAAGACAGAACTAAAGGCGACGACGAATCAGAAGCTATCTATTTACGACACCGTCGCGCCAGGACCAACAGCAGATTTTCTCCATGGTATTCAGCTCCTGGGGGGCCGCCATCATCACTGGATACCAACATTTCTTAATTATTTCTGGAGCGAGCTTCATTGCAGCGATTGTTCCAAGGCCTTTTCTCTTTGCATGGACTCTTTCTTCTTCTTCTTTTCTTGGATGTATGATTTGGGCGTATGGGCAAGGATGACAGGCAGCAGCAAAGCACAAGGACGAGGGATACCTATTATTTTTCTTGGTTATTTTTCTTACTTTTTTGGGCGTCCTTTTGACATTTGGCAGGTATAGCGTGCTGCTGCAGACTGAGTGATGAAAAGCAAACATTTCAAGGGCACAATTGGAGGATACTATATGGGCCATAGACATCTTTTTCTTCTTCTTCTTCTCTATTCTTTTCTTCAGAGCTGCCTGGAGCAGGCTCCCAGTTTTTTGTTAAACTTTGTTTTTCCATGAATACAATCTTATTCATCCTCATGCATGGTTCTATATCATTGCTATATCATTGAAACGGCATTTCTTTCTCAGATGCTTCGAACTAACTCTTAGTTCTTGCTTTGAACACACAGGGCTATTCCGGCCAATGACAAAACCATTCCAATACCAGTTTCTTTGCTCCCATTATTAGCTCTTGATCATCGACCCGGATCACCGACGATACCCGTCATCGGGTGGAACGTGACATACCTCTGCTGATGACTTTGCCCTCAACTAACCACTCTCCTAAAACGGTAAACAGGAAAGCCATGGCATTCACAATCGGGACGGTAAGGCTCAACTCTAGTGGGTGGCAAAAATACAAAACGCGTTAATAATTAAATTGGGGTCAGATCTCAATAATTTGGTTTATACAATGCAGAAAAGAGTAAATGAAGGCTGCCTGTTTTGCTGTGCTGGCTAGCCCGGTAGGGCGGTTTTGGTGTGGATGAGAGGGTTGGTGGGGGGGAGGAGGGATCTAAGACATGGGAGGCCTGCAGGGGATTGAATGGATGCAACTTGCAAAAAATAAAACGGACAGATGGGATAAATTTTCTTTTTTCTTTAAGATTTGTGGAGCTGGTAGGAAGAGATCTATTTGAACTGTGACACATACCGGCCTTGCCAATGAGGAGAAAGAACCAGATGCTGCCGGTGAGGTTGAGCACCAGCGGCACGGCATAGCGCGGGTTGCGCAGCAAGTCGACGACACCAAAGAAGGCGCCATAGAGGGTGCGCCGGAGCCAGCTCGCCTGGACGGCCGGGCGGTCGAGGATGGCGGCGTGGGACGGGTCTGGCTTGTGGGCGCGGGCGGCGCGGCGGATGAAGGGCGTGGTGAGGCCCCAGGCGAGGCCGACGAGGAGGAAGCTGAGGATGTAGTTTATGGCTGGGGGGCGGTGGTCTGGGTCTGTGTCTGTGTCTGTGTCTGGCATTGTTGCTGTTTGAGCGTAGAGAGAAAGTGTGTGTGTGACGTGTTGGCAGGGCTGAAGCTGTGAAATTGGTGACGATGATGTGTGTTTTGGTGGTGAGTTTTTGGGGGAATTGAGGTTTAGCGCTTTAGAAGTGCATAGCCTCGTGGCTTTTGCGGTCTAGTCTACTTCCGTAGGTAGTTTTAGTTTGGGGCAGGGGTGTCGTGTCGAGTCAACTATTTTACGGGGACGAGAGATCTCTAAATGACTCCCATTTTGAGGGCAGTGATTGGGCGAGCTTTGGAGCTGTGACCACCTCGATTTTTAGAAGCCATCTCAAACTGCTACTGTACTGTACTGTACTGTACTGTACGTAGTTGCAATGGACTTGATGCTATGTTCTTAGCGCCATCTATGACGAACGGTAGTTGGTGAGTTGGTGATTTGTACAAGCGTTTTGCTGTGAAGACGCTAAAACGAGCCACGCGGGCTTCAATGGCACGGCACGGCGCACAGCCCGCCAAGGCTTGTAGTCCGTAGGTGTGGCTTGCGAGCCGAGGCTGGGCGGGATGTCAATATTGACTGGACCTAAGTAGTAGTAAATTGAATGCCGTGAGTGAGTGAGTAACACTTGGGCATTTCCAATCAAAAGTCTCTTGCGCATGGCATGGCATACATGGTTCGGAGAAAGCGACGTGGGACGCGTTGCCGGAAAGGGAATATTTGGACTGCAGTCTAGCTGGTGGCGAAAATGTCATGTTTCTATCTTGGGAGGGTTGGATGGAGAGATGGGATGGAGGGGGGGGCATCGGCACCTGCTGCACGGCCGATTGTTTCTCAGTTTTTTCTGTAACGTGTGCTACTAGTTAGAGCGTTTCATGGCCCATCATTCTAGTGTTTCCAACTGCTGGGTCTGACAGAAATGCGTACCCGCTTCTTAGGTGTGGTTCTTGATAGCATTGATTTTAACTGTGTTGGATGTTGTTGGCTGCAGACACTAAAGCAAGGTACACGTTGCTGCCCCAAGGCCCTACTGTAAAGTACTAAACTAATGGTTTCTACTAGTACGAGTAGTATCAAACAGCCAATATCCCACTTTTGTCTTGTATTGTCTTGCAATCCAGTTTTCCTTCGTGTGTTGTTTTCTTGTTCGGCCCGCAGGCGGTGCCCAGGCCGAGCAAAGAGGCAGCCCATAGCGCCCAGACCCAGCACTTTGTCCGTATACGCGCAAAGCTTCACCGCAAAAGCTATCCATGGCTTTCTTCTTTCTTCTTCTTTTCACTGCCTGTATAGCTGTACATTGCTTCCTTGTCATCACGTCATAATTCACAAAATTTGCAGCTCATCTACGATTTCCAATAGTCATCAATATCACAAAAAAATCCATCAGCACACGCCCCCTCCCTCATGAATTACAAGTACAGCGTTCGCAGGGCTGTCAAAAAATTGCCCAGGGGTCCCCCCCCCCCACCCCAGTCAAGTTTTAGCGTACCCGTCAAAGATCCTTGTCCAGCTGGAAGACACCAGCGCCGTCAAAATTAATCAATCTTTGCCAATGCCGTCGCCGAGCCAGTTGTTTTGTCCCGACGAGCCGGGGACCAACCAAGGAGGCCCCATTGGGGGAGAATGGAGACTAGCTCTCGGACCGTTTCACCAGGCCAGGATCTCCATCACCATGCGAGAACCGACAAGGGAATCATCGTTCCCTGGGACGGCCTTGGGTATCATCAACGTTGGAAGATCAAGTAGGGATCTGCTTGATACGGACAGATGGATGGCCTCTTCCTTCCCGCTGTCAAGGGCACCCGTAGCCAGTCGGCTTTTGACGATGAGCAGAAGCAGGGAGATATTGGAGGGTGCCTAATATACGAGTCTTTGGTTATGCTTCGCTCTGGGCCCAGTCCCTGCTCGGAGCCGAGATTTAGGTTGCGATTTTGCTTCTCCCGGGGCCGAGACTCTGTTTTGCTTTGGGGGGTTTTTTTTTTAATATATTCCGCCGCATGATACTGCTACCATGGTTGTAAAGGGAGCTGGTTGAGCCGCGAATGGCCATAAGATGCGAGATGTCCTGGTGATGTTATCATTTGTCATGACTCTTCTTCCGAAGCGACTTCTTCAGCTATCATCGTACAACGCAAAGACTTGGCAGAAAAAGATAGCTCATTCAAGTCTTAACGCTTTGACTAGTTTGCATCCATGCCTGGACATATTGTCTTGTATACCCATCAAAGGCGTGGACAAGCTAACAAAACATCTCCCGTGTGTATTAAAACACATCATACCTATGAAGCCCAACTATCACATGGACTATACAAGCTGCTGCCCAATTATCCGTAGACTGAGGGGGTGAAACGGTTTGAACAGTTTATATGGCATATGAAAAAGCTGCCGAGACAAGGGCAAGATAATAATGAACGCAAAAAAAAAAAAAAGATTAAACAGGAAATATACCCCAACGCCACGCCATCATATCCCGAACATAACCTCTTCCGCACCCGTATTCACTTCACCCGTATCATCCACCCTGCGAGGAAGATCCCAGCGCGTCTCCAAGTTGTTACGCAGACAGCTCCTATTTGATGGCCGTTGTACTGGTGTATGGTCTGTTTGTCGTGCAGCTCCCGCAGCACATCATCCGCCCCTGGAGCAAGATCTTAGCGCGTCTCCGCGTATTCACGCAGACAGCTCCTCAGTGGTGGCCGTTGTACTGGCATATAACATGTTGACTGTACAGCTCCCGTATCATACACCACTCGAACAAGGTCCTAGCGCGTCTCCGAGTAGTCATTGAGTGCTACACAGACAGCTCCTCTGTGGTGGCCGTTGTATTGGCGTATAATTTGTTGGCTGTGCAGCTCCCATAGCCGGGCATAGTGATCAGAGCATGCCGTCACCAGATATGCAGAGTCTGCGCTGAACGCGCAGTCCCATACCCACCGTTGATGCCCAGTCAGCGTGGCCTCGAGAGGCAGCGGTCTCGGTTCGTCCGTCTTGCCATCTATTCGCGGCTTTACATCTTTAATCTCCCAGATCTTGGCTGTGTGGTCCGCGCTGCATGTTGCCAGCTTCTTCACGTCGGGAGAAAGCAGAATTCGCGTAATGTACTCTTTGTGAGCGTTAAAATGCGTCACCGGGAGCAGCTCTGTCTGTTCGTAGTTTTGGCGAAGATGCCATATGAATACATTGCCCTGAGAGAATGTCAGTTAATTTGAAGGGGTCGATAGCTTGGCATTGCAGCTTCTGCACTGGACGTACTGCTGTATTCGCAGCGCATAACAGGGATCCGTCGCTGGCAACCGTTACGCTCGATACCGACACGTCTTCTTCAGGAATAAGCTCGTGTGCGCAAGTATTCTCAGCCAGATCCCATATCCTCACGCTACCCGACCTATCGCAGCTTATAATTTCGCCTTGATTTGGGTGAATGACGACGTCGTTGGCAGGGGAACCGTGGTTGTAGCTCCTCTGTACTGAGCCCGTCCGGGTTTCCCAGATCTTGACGCAGCCATCCTCGGAGCTCGTTACCATCCATTTACCTTCGCAGTGAAAGGCTACTCCAGTGATATTCCCCGTATGTCCCTCAAATGTAAGAAGCGGATTAGGATTCGTAGATTTGATATCGTACAGCTTCACTGTATGGTGGCCGGCCGCGGCGAGGTACCTCTTGTCGGGAGAGATACATAGACGGTTGACCTGGGAGTCTGGGTGTTGAATCGTGCGGGAGCATATCCCCGATAAAGCCTCCCAAAATCTGCATTGCGTCAGTTAGCATCGGGCGTAAAGGAAGTTGCTTTGCCGTGGGTTTGCGAACCGGATCGTGTGGTCGTAACCCGCTGTCGAACATTGTTAGCTCCCAAGTTCGCGACAACTGGTGGGGGAGAGGGGGTTTAGGACTGACCTGTGCATAGAATTACAGACATGGCGGCCGCTAGTAACGATGATACGCGCACTTGGTCGCCAGATGAGATATTATGTAGTTGTGAAGTAGAGTTGAAGTGCTCGAGGTCCGTTTGGCGAGGCTGTGGACGAGTCTTGTTCCGAAGAGAGCCCGGCCCGCAGCTGCCTCACACTACTAGACCAGCGACCATTTACACCGCCGAGGCATGAGCAGCTTCCAACATCAACAACAAATGCAAGAAAATTTGGCTGAGAATGCACTCAATCACCCGCCGTGATGAAAATTCATTGCAATAGGATGCATTCTTGCAGCTTGTGCTCCTTCGCCAGCTGTTTCAGATGAAAACACGTGACGAACCGCAGATGCGTCTGCCCGTCGGCTCCAGGATGGCATCGGCTCAAGCTGTCACTTCACAAGGCACTATTCTCAATATCGACCTCGTTTCTTGTCTGTCTTCACTCCCACGACGGGGTCTTACTCGGTCCCGAGCTTGATATACAATTTAGCCGAGTGGCTACCTAGGGAACTGAATTAAGGACGCGGCACTCCCTTGCTGGCTGCTCCATTACCTGCTCGGATGATGTGTCAATCGTCTTTTGGCATTGGCGTGGGACAAGAAGCCAAGAACAGCATTCAATGTGAATGAGTTTCGTCCAGACCCTTTTGCCGCTGACTATTCCTCCCTTGATTTACGTATGCATATGTCCATTTGTGACGCTACTATTCACTGGTTCAACCTACTTTCAGCTGGGCTGGGGAAAACGCCTTTGAGATCTATCGATTCGTATACATTGATCTATCTTTGTGATATAGCCTTTCCTATTTTTGCAAGTTACGCCTCCCCTTGAAAATTCCACCGGTTAACAGCCAGCCGCCCAATTTGAGTGGTCAAGTTCGACCATCCTGCAAGCATCTCAAGTGAGAGCTTTCTACATCATATATAAGAATGAACTCCACCTTTCCCCCCCATGTAACCACACCCAAAGGCTACAAGGCCTCTCCGTTTTGAGCAAAAAAGAAGACAAAAGAAAGAAAGAGGGATATACGAAGGGAATCAAATCCGAAAGTATTCGTGTGGATGCGTGGCACCTGAAAGTTCTATCCAACGCAGCCTATCTGCGTTTTGAACAGACGCCTGCAGGCCTGTGACCTGAGCCTGAACTTGGCCGATTATCTTGTCCTGTTGATGGCCTGCCGCTCTGGCAGGCAAAAGGCGAAGTCGATGCTGATGACAGATCTTGATAGTTGGACGGAACAAATCTGACAAGCGACCCCCCACAGTACTCGCAGCTGGGTCTTCATCTCCTGTCTCAGCGATCACATCAATTGAAGTATATGGAGATGATCAACACTCACTGTCTAATACTGCACATGTCGCAGGTGATTGGCACCAGGTCTGGTTTCATGCCAACGGCGAATTGAGACGACATGGCTATCAAGCTAACGGCAGTCTTATTCCAAGCGGAGACTCAAGTGGTTGAGAGATGGCTGTTGAAGACCAGCTATTGTGTTATTTTACAGTTTTGATTCTTGCTGGGAATATATGCGGCGGAAGCGCTGCTTAAATACTAACATGTACGCTACCAAAGACATAGGGAGCTACGCAATAGTCGACGTTGCGTATTTGCCTCTAAGCTTTCCGAATGACCAAGAATCCTTTGACCGCCTCGATCATCTTCGGCAATAGAGGAGGCCAGCTCAACTGCTGCAAGAAACCTCACCGATGTCTCTGTTCCAGCTTGTGTGGTTGCCTCGACATATAGTTGAGGCAACTAGGCCAAAGCAACGTGATACCGACCCGCCCAGCTGGACATGAGTTCTATCTAGAATCATCTGCTTGAGCTGATATCAGGCTGTGGGCTTCTATGCGCCACCGTCACAGACAGAGCTCTCGACAGCGTTGACCAAGTTTTACCGCCTCGTCAAGTACCTCCTTGCTCCTTCAATCCATCGTTCTCGCCGAATAAAAGGCTTGGTAGCCACGACTTTACCATACAATGGACCGACGTGAGCGCCCAATTGTGACAACAGGCTCACACGCTGTCCTCTCTCAACCGGTCCGCTCTGTTTTGTGTGAAGATAATGGCGCTGAGATGATGCAGCCACCCGCGATGGTGATCGGAACCCAGCCCTCTCATTTGCCCGTAGCCGGACCGGTGAAGCCTCTGAGGATGCTCTATCGAATCATACCACTTCGCTAGCTGGGCTTTACCGTCTCATTGCCGAGGGTGCTGGAGTTTCAGCCGCAAAGCGGGCGTCTGCAAGATGACGATTTGTCCAATTTGGCAGCCATGGCATCCTTCCTCTTTATATCGCTGAACGGAAGAGGCGGCTATTGCACTCCTATCGCCCACTGCAACGGCTAACCATTGGGCGCGTTATCCGTCCCTGGCTGTCTCGATAGTGATGGATCCGACGTAGCGGCTGGTGTACCGGAACACAAACCGCATGCAGGCTTTCCCTGGTGGCATGTTCTCCGCCGAAAGGGCATTTGGCTGGGCAAGGCGCGACTTTCAATGCCAGTCACCAGGCCTATATCGGCAACCCTCTTGGCTCCCTCCCCTACCGATATGGACCAAACAATACGAGCCACGAGTCGAAATCCGTTTTGTGTACCCTCCCGTTTCTCTGGAGTCAGGCAGCCAGTAGCATTCAGCTGGCATTTCTCAGAACGAACCCCCCATCTAGCCTCGTTCCCTGATCCTCTTGCACCTTTACAGAGTACCATGAAGCTATGTCATGCCAATCCCGCTGCTGAAGAGCAAGGACGCTTTCAATGATCGACTCAAGGAAAGCTGCATTAGGAATCAACCGATGCAGATAGCCATCCCGAAACCTTTTCATCGGCCCGCCACGTGGGGACCCGTTGCCGTTCTCCGCCAAATCAAATCTCTTGCCTTCCATCCTGACCCTGTCGCAGCACAGCTCTTCGGCTGCTCACCGGTTTTTCCTCATTTAACTTGTGCGCCCATCATGTGGCGTGGAAAGACGCCATTCTCGGATCTAGGTCTCCGACACGCGGCTTCTTGCTTCGCGTAGGAAATCAACTATATCGAAGGAAAGGGGTAGTAGAGAAAGACGGAAAGCGGCCTGGCTTGAGGGCATTTAATGTTCTCTGCAAGGAAGTATAAGGTAAAAAAAACGGTTTACGCAAACAGCTGAGGCCTCAAAAGAAGGAAGCCACTAGGTTCCTTCACCTGTGTAACACGAAGCTATCCGACGATACACTCCTTTCCCTCGCCCAACTTTTTTTGCTCTCATTATTCTAGACAAGCGGTGACTCAAGCTCCCGTCCCGTTTGACAGCCGCGAAATTAACAATCTGCGGGTAAGCGTCGTCGGAAAATGTGTAACAAGTACACATATAATGTATACGATGGGAGAGTGACTATATTGAGCCACTCGATTTGTTGGAACTTGCCCGAGAACTCGTCCACATCAATCAGGCTCTTTTTATACTCATCTGGTAACGAAGCCCTGTTGATTTTGAGAATTGGGGGGAGAAAAAGGGAGGGGGGGCTCATCGCCATGGCTTGCTTATCAATCTGCTAAAGTTATTTGATCCTCATGAGAGCGGAAGATATCTCTACTACTACCTCTTTTGTAGATACTCTACACGTGCAATATGACAATGCTGCATTTACTACGCAGTTAAAGCCGCTTCAGAAGAATGTGAAGCGAAAATATATATATGTTGTTTTCACTTGCAAATTACTCAAAAATATTTACCTCCGTTCAATCAGCCAGAGACAAGAGATATCAATAGCACAAGGTGTACCAAGTAAATAGCCAAGCCTTCTTGGCAAACAGAGGAGAGACAAGGACTCGTGATTAAAGACTGTAACGCCCAAAAGCCCCCTTGGACGTACCACTGGTATTACGGCGCTGACGAAAACATCCCCGTAGCGAGGACGTGATTGGCCATGAGGCGTTGAGCCTGTGAAGCATTCGGGGTTTAGGCTGCTTTCTCTTCTTTGCGGTCAGTAGCACCTTGGTACTGTGGCTGCATCTAAGCAAGGGGGCCCAAGCGAGGCGAAAGTATTGAGTGATACAGTTTGGTAGACGAAGTTATAAAAAGGTCGGTAAAAACAATTTAGGCTCACATCACACGAATAACGTCACAACAAGAAAAGAACCTAGACCAAGTAACGGATATGTAGAACAATTGATTTCAATTTATTGGCTTCCCTTCCTGGGTAAAGATATATTTTCTCTTTACAGCCCTATTACAAAGGAAATAATCAGAGACCCCCTAACGAGACGACAAATTAAGAAATTCGTAACCATAGAGTTTCAGGTAGATAAAGAACAGCAAGTACATGAAATATAAACCGTCAAAGAGCCGTCACAATGGAGAGAGTCGCATCATTAGAGATCGATGACCAGAGCTGAGAATCAGTATCTGACGCCGATAACCAATGATGGCTGCCAATCGCAAGCGGCTCGCAAATTTGTGAAATACCGAGGCGCCAACAGTAAAAGACTGGGAAGCAAAGTCCTGACAACGGAATCTCTTCGTATAGTAGGGGGGTAAAAGGGGAAAATAATCGTTTAAGACAAAGAAAGAAAAGAAAGAAAGAAGAAGAGGGAAGGATAGAAAGAAATAAGAAAAGTGATCAAAATCGACCAACAATAAATCGACAGCTGTACACACAAGAGCCTCCTCGAGAAGAATCTTTGAAATAGAGCCCGCGATATCTATAGAGTTGGAGCGGTTGCAATCAGAGCAGACATAACAGCAACTCCTCCAATCGCCGCATATCCAAAGATTTCTACAGCTCTACGCAGGCGCTTTACGTGTGGCTCGCCATGTCCAGGGTGATGGTCGTCAATGTCCATTGCAGAGTCATCACGAGTCTGAGGGTCAAGTGGAGATGGATCTCGTTCAGCAAAAGAAATTTCCTCGGCGGTCAGTTCTGATATCTCTTCGGCTTTGCGCTTGCCATTGGAGGATTTCTCTTGCTGATCTAAGGGCTGGCCAGCGCCCGTCTCCGGAGCAGTAGCCAAAGCTTGTTGCTGCTGCTGTTGGGCAATTGCAGTTTTCGTTACTTCAAACTGATAAGCAGAAGTCTCGTCGAGGTCTAGAGGAGGGGTGGCATTCTGTTGCCCAGGATGCTCTTTGAGAGGTGAATTGAGAAAATCAGCACCCGAATCTAGGAGAAGACTGGATGCGGTTGCTCGGTTGAGAGCAACGTCCTCTGGCCAAAATTTAGGCTCAACGAACCCAAGAGCCGGCGGAGAGTGAACGTCTGACGGAAGCTCAACTGAAGCCGCATCATTGTTGATGTCGGTGGCTGCATTGTTGTGATTCACAGAAACTTCCTGGGACCGGAAAGTATCGTTGAATGAGGGCAGGTGCACGCCTACCGCAGGATCATCCGGTGCCGCGGCTGCGTTTGATGCTGAGAGGATGGGTGGAAGACAGTCATTTTCGAATCTATCCACAATTTCGGCCTCGTGGACTACAGTGCCCTCGACGTGAGCTGCGGTGTGGTCGTCGCCTAAGAAACTGCGTCTTAGGGTTTGATCAAGAGAGCAAGTCGAACGATCTTGGAAAGCGCTTCGTTAGCTGTGCTGCACTCTGTAGAATTTGGGAAGGCGGCATGAGAAGGCTTACCATCGTTGTCTTCCGACATATAACTTTCTTCGTAATCGTCTCCGTAGAAAAGAGCGTCTTCGTCTGGAGTAGGCGCCGATTCTAGAATTTTCAGCCTCATTTGATCTTGGATAGCCCTGGGAGATAAAGGACCATCTTCATGTTCGAGTTCGGGCTCAGATGAATCCATCTCATGGTCAGATTCAATGGTGATGACAGCATTGTCCGAGACCATAAAGTTGGGATCTGGGCGTATACCATGATCGTGCAGTATTTTGGAGGAGCTCCGAATGGCATTATCTTCATCGGAGTAAGCCTCATCATCACTATCGTCTGGTACTCGAAAAACGGTCGGGCCCTGAAGGGAGCTACTGGCACATTAGAAGAGGTAGTTGAAGAGAGTGGGAATACGAATATAGGCTGGTTACATACCTGGGTGGGCCAAACTGAATTCCGGCTCGCATGACGCAGGCTTGGTTAGTTTCCGATCCCCGATCTATGGGAATGCCAAACTGAATGAGATCTCCGTCCTTGATCACTTGAGCTTGGTGCTTTTTCAAGCGGGTGTTGTTGAAGAATGTGCCGTGGAGAGAGCCGATATCCTTGATGAAGACGCTCTGCATATGTATTAGCTGGGAACATCTTCGCGGTCTAAAAAGGGCAAGAGAAAGTAGCCTACGTGGGACTGCGGATCGAAGATAAGCTTGGCATGATCTCTGGACATGACGGCGGAGTCGATCCAGCCATTATCCTCTCGGGCGGCGTATACGCCATTCTTTTTACTCATGCGCCCCAGTGGGATTGTGGTATTTGACTTTGTGAGTAACAGGCTGCGTGTTGGAAACGCAAAATCAGGGCTTGGGTTGACAACCGTTAAGCGAACCAGAGCTGCATCCAAGTTAGACTTTGAAAGGATGGAGCGCTGCGGCGCATCCAAGGGATGGCGTGACGTACCTTCGTCACGATAGACTGATTGTGCCATGATGGTCGAGGTCCAGATTGGCGTAGGCTTCTGCGATGTATGCTGAGGTGGGCGAATTCGGTCCGAATCAAGAGATATATTCGACGTGGTTACGATTTCCGATCGATCTGGACGTTTGGCTTCCTGAACTGGCCCAAGCTATCGATATCCGTACAAATGGTGATTTCCGGCCTGCTTCTGCTCCCTTTGGCGGATGGGCACATCCAACCAGACGGAAGAAGAAAGAAGAAGCAAGTACTAGAGGTTCCAGCCAGCGGAAAAGAAGAAGGCGAAGACACAAGATAAGAGAGAAGAGAAGACGGAAAATAGAACGTGGGTGGCTGAGTGAAGTTATTTGCACAGAGGGGAGGCAGTTCGAAGTGAAGGACAAGGTGGGGCTCGGGTCACTACGGGAGTTTAATGCTAGTAGGTACAGCGAGTCGTGCCAAAGGCTGAGGGTAACTGGAGCCGGTACCCAGCAGGTACAGGCTGTCTTGCTCTGCGTACCTCGACCGGTTGTATCTGCAGCGGGTTGGCAGCTGTTTGGGTGCCGAGTGGAAGGGAATCCAGGGAGACATTTGTCTGCTCGTCCGTCTGACGCTCTGCAGCTTCCCAAGGGAGACATAAGCAGTACCAGACCGGCCGATGCAGCATACATGTAAGGTACCTGTGGTTTGACACCAGGTCCGCCGCGGCCGCTACCAGCCAGTGCCCATAACCCACAACAGGGGACGGGAGCAGCTGCATAGCGCCTGGCAGCAGTGGTGTTTCAGCGCCTGAGTGGTCCAGCCCCAGGCAGCCTAGGCAGCCCCAGGCAGAAGCGGGCAGCGATAAGCCCCGCGGTGGATGGCTTATCGGAGCTTGGGTGGGGCGCGAGTATGTCACTGCCGTCGTACATTTGCACGTCGACGAGTATTTGCGACGTAGCCGCCGTCACCGAAGCAGCAGAGCAAAGGGGCACCCATATACGACGAGCACGAGCCGCAAGTGCAGCATCACCGACGGCACAGATGGAGTTGTTGAAGAGTTGCACGATGGGCTCCAAGTGAGATTTGTCGAAGCAGCCTGCGGGCCCAGCAGGCGTATGCGCGGCTTGCCAGGTGGACGAGTGGCGTTGCGCCCAGCACCACCAACAGAGCATGTACAAGAGCTGCGAAGTGGTGCGTCGGGACTCTAACAAAGGGTTTTAATACATAGTCCCTGTGTTGGTTCGATGAATGCGGCCAGCCCTGCTGCTGCTCTGCTTGACTCTTGGCGCTAGGCTCTGTCAATACAAACGTGACTCTATTGTAATGGTTCTGCATCGATATACGGGAGGTCCTAAGCCAACAAGGGTCCTCGGCCAGGGTCCACGGTCCACGGTCCACAGTACTACTGGCTCTATTAATATTATCTGTACCAGCAGCATCTGACTTGTTTGCTAGGTTCCGCTTGCCGCGGTGGCCCCCAGGCCGTAGAATGCTGTTTCCTGAGCAGTTCATCGCAACAAGCAGCATGGCTAAATTGGCGAATATCGTTTTTCCCAGGCTGAGGTAGTGCTGCAGCGTAAGGGGCAGAGTGGATGTGCTTCTTGCATACCAGACGGAGCAAACCCGCCGCCACCGTCACTCGAGGCTCTGCGGCTCTTCTGCAACACTAAAAAATCCCTCGCCATCTGCCCGTTCATTAATAAAGCGTTCAAGTTTCAACACCAGCTCTGCTGACCCGATGCCCAAAGTCGCGAGACATGCCCCACCACCCTTGCATCCCGCCTAGCGCATGTACCTTTGCGCAGCTTCAAGCTTCAACCGTCACAAATCAGCACTGCAGCACGTGGAATAGGCCGAGTAGGTGTGTGGTGTAAGCCAAAGCAGATGAAGTACTCTTCCGGGAGTATTCACCGAATCAAGCGACAGCGAAATACAGGCACTGGTAATATGCGCAGTCCAGTACATATTCAAAGTCAAGTCGGCCAGTACCGATCATGGAGTTGGCACTGAGAAACCGGCTTTGTGGAAGCCCGTCCTGGCGCGTAAAGTGGCTACAGCATATGACGCATGACCAGCAGGGATGTTGCGTCTTTTGCGGAGTACCTAGGTAGCTCAAGATGCCGCCGGGACGTGCACAGAGGTACAGAGATTCCTCCAAACCATCAATTTGTCGTCACTGTGTTGCCCGCCCAATATCGAGGCTTGCCTTTGTTTGCATTATCGCAGGTTGAGGCGAAAGCGAGCCCAAAGTAGTCCTAGAGAGCAGAGCCAAAAGCGAAATATCCAACAAACAATATTTTGTCCTTTCCCGGAAAGCCTATTCGATTGCAGCTCTCGGTACCGATGGACTGTAGCACCTTGAAGTCCACATCCAAGGCACCGGAGATAAAGTGCCCAGTAGAGTTATACATGTTGTCTATAATTTCTAATACACGATACCAAGGTCTCGTCCCACTCTGGCCAGCTCCTGCAGCTCTCACATGTCTGCCGATCAAGGGCCATCTGGTCATTGCCCTAAGCATGTACCGGCTACATGCCCCGAACAGCCTAGCGCGCAGCATCTCACCCACGTTCCAGGTAGCGGCGACATAGAGCTCTCGCGGGACGGTCATCCGGGCAGGCGCGCACAAACTGACGCCACCGAGCCACTCAGCTCTTCTTAAATCTTCCCTGTTTCTCTCCCTCGCCCTCTTCGCCTCACCTGAGCTATTCTCGTCCCTTAACATCATTTCACGCCTCGTATTTAAGTCTTGCTCTCGCTGTTCTGCTCCCAACTTGCTCTGCATCTCGACGCTTGCCCAGGATTCCCATGGACGGTCTACTTCACGATACCCTCACCAGACTAGCATCCGAAGCACTCGCAAGCAACCTGCGACCCTACAGAAGCAAGCGCAAATTGACGTGACGCCGCCCGAGCCTTCACTAATCTGACCGAAGCGAAGGGGAGAGCAAAAGGCTGGTTATCAAAGGCTACAGAAGTGGAACAGTGGGGCGTTGGATTCCATACGTTCTCCCTACTCCATTCCTACCGACTTGAAGATTCGGCGCAGCCTCATCAATTCTATATCCAAACTCAAAATTTCCACAGCCAGTTTTTACAACCATCTAGCAAACTCTCTCTCTCTCTCTCTCTCTCTCTCTCTTTCATTACTCCTCATACAATACTACTCACAGCTACTCTTCTCCAGCCAGCGAGCGAGTTCTCAAGATGATGAACCACGCTCGAGTCAAGGCCCTCAAGGGCAATGGAAAGACCGTCTCCAAAAAGGCCATCAAATCCGGTCGTGCGTCAGGAAGCCAAACGCCGCGAAGCTCTCCTCTTCCATCGCTGTTAACGTCGCCCACCCATTCCGCGGCGCACAGCCGCGTCACTTCCGATGTCAGCGATGATGACGGCGATTTTGAATTAGACGACATGGCATCGAGTGTCTACTCCGGGGAGTCTATCGACGAAAATGAAGACGAGCCGCATGCTCCAGTTTTCGATACAAGAGCTCTTATTGACGGCCTCCGAGATCGAAAACGCAATAACAGCGAGATGCGAGATTATTTCCTGAGTGCCTACATCAAGGCAGTTCGCAACAATTATACCGCCGAAACTCATCTTTGGCTAGACGATGCCGCAAATGAGCTAGCAGAACTTTTCCTTCACGACTCAAATCGTGCGGCCACAGCCAAGGAACGCCTCTTAAGTCTGCATGCTTTTGCTCTCACGGTCGGGACGGTCGGAACGCTAGAGATCTTCGATGGAGCTCAGAGGATACTCAAGCAAGTAATGATGGATGACGACGATGATGACTGCCGCATCTTTGCAATTTACGCGCTCTGCATGACAGTCTTATACGGCGGTGGTCTAGAAGAGGCCGCCCTAGAGGTGATGGAGTTTTTTGTTGAGATTGTGCGAACCGATGGAGAGTCAATCGAGGCTCATGACAATGTTGAGGTTGTTGCAGCCGCTCTTCAAGGCTGGTGCTTCGTTGCCGGCCATGTGGCTGACTTGTCCGATTATGCCGATGCCGCCATGGATGCGTTTGTGGATCAACTGGACAGTGATGACGTTGATATTCTGTCCAATGCTGGTGGTTGCATTGCCCTCGTCTTCGAGGCATCACGGCACCACATTGAAGAGACTGGCGAGCCGTTTCAGCTCCAGTACGACCCGCAAAGGCTGGCCGGTCGTCTGAGCGAACTGGCTAAACTGAGTGCTAAATCAGTATCGAGAAAGCACCGCCGGAGCTTACGAGAGAACCTGCTTAGTGTGGTAACCTCTCTCGAGAGGGGCGTTGGCCCTTTCTACTCTACTGCTATATACGTTCCCGAAAAGGGCGAACATGTACCCGTCGCGCAACGCACCGATGATGGCCAGGCAGAGTACGGTTATCGGTGCAAGCTGAGGCTTGGCAATCACGTTGCCAAGATCGACACTTGGTCTCTCTATTTCAGAACAAACCTCATGAGAGTCATTTTCAAGGCTGGGCTCCAGCATCACGTCTTTATCAACCCGGTTGTCACCGAATGCTTGGAGGACGCACATTTTATACAAGACTACTCGCCCCCTCCAAGAGGTACAAAGGGTAGAAAGAAGTAGCCAGGCGCGTTACCCACTACATAGGCAATTCACCCGGTTATTGCTATCTTATCTTCTTTGACTCTTATCAGTTCCAATATGCAGCACCTGGCAAATATGCTGTGCTATTGAGGAGCTGTTCCTCATCTTTTCTTCTTAACATCTCTTCTTTTTGCTCTTTTCGAGTTTGGAATACGGAGCGGATTACTTGTTAGAATTGTAATTATCAACACCATTTTGACTTTATCTTGTCAAAGTCTCTATACTATTGTTTGTTTGGTGGTGTCAAGTTTGGCGAGATGAGACGGGCTAGGCTTTCGTGTGCGACTTTTCAAGACTGTAAAGTAACCTATATAAGCTTGCAATCATTCTATATTTTGTATTTCCACACGACTTTGGGTACAACAGTAGCGGAATCATGTCAGTAAGAGTAGTTTGTAGTTGTCAGTAGTAATTGTTCTAATAACCAGTAATGAGTGTTAACTATTTAACTTGGATATATTTTCGTCCTTTACATCTTTCTCGTCTTATATACCAAGCCCAATTCGGTATTTTTATCCTCATTTTCTCTCCAGCATCTACTTATCAAAGAAGATAAAATTAATGCGCCGAATCCTATGCAGTCTAACGCTTTTACCATGTAATCCTCATATACCCAAAGTCTAAGAGTCGATTACGGCCAAAAACAAATATTGCATGTAGGTCTAACAAAACTTAGGTAAAGTCGTTTCAGCCCATCATTGAACATCAGAACACACCCCCTTCCGTAGAGGCTGCAGCCAAAGGCGCAGTCCAAAGACCATCAGCGCTCCCAAAAGAGTAAGGGACGCCGAGAAGGTTTGGACAGAGACCCAGGTGGTGGTCACGTCTTTTATGGCGCCGCTGGCCGGTCCGCCGGATAAAGCGCTGAAGGAAGCAAAAGCCATCATGAAGCCGATGCGGAGGCCGATGTGGCCCATGTCTGGTGTGGTTTGCGCGACGCAGGCGGATCCGAGAGGGATGAGGCCGCCGGAGAATAGTCCGAATAAGAGGGTGAAAGCAATCATCGAGCTCAAAGTCGTCATGGCGACCCAGCAAAAGGTGATTCCGGCGGTTAAGACGCCCATTACAAATAAAACATTGAATCTGAAAAGAAATGTCAGCGAATCACATACAAGCGAGTTGAATCGGCCTGTCGTCCCCCGTCCCGGGAGCAAAGTGGGGAAAACTTACCGGCCGAAGCGGTCCGCGATCCAGCCGCTCCCCACACGGCCGACGAAAGAGCCCGCGTATCCAATCGCGAGGAGGCTGTTGGCCATGTCGGATCCCACGCCGTGCTGGATGGCAAACAGAGGGATGAAGTAAAAGGGAATGAGCATGCCGCCGTAGATGAAGAAGAGGGACAGGCAGAGAGCGAAGAAGCGCCACTCAAAGACGGCGTGGCGTATGCTCCCCTCAGAGGAGGACTTTGTCTGGCGGCCCTTGGTGTCGTGGCCGGCGGCGTCGGTGCGCTCCCTGACGAGGAAGCAGGCGATTAGGAGCATGGGGACGGAGATGAGGGCGATAATGCGGTGGACCCAGGGGGCGGGTAGGACGGTAAAGAGCTTGTTGATGATGAGAGGCCAGAAGATGCCGCCGATGGAGGAGCCGGAGAGGGCGATGCCGAGGGCGAGGCCTCGTTTGTGGTTGAACCATTCGGAGATGGCTCCGGTTGCAGGATAGAAACTGGAGAGGTGGAGAGAAGAGGTTAGTGATGATTCTAACGTGTTTGACTCCATTGGTGTTGCTGTTACTAAGATGTTATTAAGAAGAAGAAATCTTACAGCAAAGCGTTGCCGATGCCGAGCAGAATGCCTTGAGACAGCAGATATTGATAGTAGTGAGTAGCAAAGCTGCAGCAAATACAAGAGAGGAGGCACACTGCGGTGCCGGACAACATGAGAGCTCGAGAACCGTATTTATCAAAGATGGGGCCGACGACGGCACCACCGAGGAAGAGAATGAAAAGCTATTGTGGAAAATGGCAACCAGTTAGTACATAATGGGCTATCTCAGTCGTAATTTTGTTGTTGTTGCATACCTGAACACTGCCAATCCAAGTGATGGTGGATGTGGAAAGCCAAGTCCATTGAGTTTCGTAGCGAGCCTGGAAAGTGCCAAAAGAGTTTACAAGTCCTAAGTATGTAACAGGCAGAGATTAGCCCCAATGTGCAATAAAAGAGAGGCGATGTATTATGAAGAAAGAAATATTAGCAGTTAACTTACCGAAAGCAATAGCAAAGTCCAAGAATCCGCCCACCACAACAAGCCAAGCTCGGAAACCACCATCCGGAAGATTGCTGCTACTGCTATGATCGGCAACAATGGGTTCCTCAAGGACTTTGGTCTCTTCACTGCCAGCGAAAGAAGTAGCTGGAGACTCAAGGCCGCCGGGAATAGCCGCTTGAGCGGGCGGGAGGTCGATGATGTAGACTCCCGATGCGATGTCGCGAGCAAATTGAGCGTCTTCCATTGAGATGGAGAGAGAACGAGACATTATCTGATCCAAGAATTAACAAAATTATTAGAAGCTTTTTTTGACTTTTTTTTGTTTTCTTTTGGACCAAAAAGGAGAGTCTGTTCGTCGACGGAAATGTTCCGTTGACAGTTTGCTTGAGCTCAAAAAAGGAGGGAAAAGGAAAAATTGTTGAGATGGAAGCAAAAAGGAGTGGCAGAAGAA
Source organism: Trichoderma gamsii (assembly GCF_001481775.2). Taxonomy (NCBI): domain Eukaryota; kingdom Fungi; phylum Ascomycota; class Sordariomycetes; order Hypocreales; family Hypocreaceae; genus Trichoderma; species Trichoderma gamsii. The sequence continues at coordinate 200,499 of NW_020171341.1, read as the reverse complement.
TGAAGAAGAAAAACGTGGCATAAAAAAATTTTTCTTCTTTCTTCTATTGAAATTCATCCAAAAAGTGCAAACGGATTCAAGGCCATGCATGTTGGGGTTCGGCGGGCGAGGGTAAGGGGCAAGCCAGCGCCTCGCCAGCTGGCAGATTGACGTGGAGGGCTGGGCGCAAGTGATTTCGACGAACGATTCAAATGAGCGATTGATCACGATCTTGCAGCTGATAGCGATACACATTGTCACTTTGGGGATACTTGTTGATATACGGAATATGATAGAGTTGATGGATAGGAGAGAGGTTGCTTTGGAGGCTCATCTTTGAAGTTGAAGTAGAACTTTTCTTCATCTCAAACGGGAAAACGAGTAGGTAGCTTGCCGATATTTAAAAGCTGTATATGGGCATAGAATGTCACAATTCACATTATTATACATCATTCACATTGCGTTCTCTGCTCTTGGAGGCAAGAGGTGGTATTTCTTGAACATTCGTAAAGTCTGATGATAGTACAATTCATATGGGGCAACGAGATATCGTGATTTTTCACAATATCAAGAGCTTGTCTACTACTTAGAGATATCCATTTCTTTTCCATCGCCTATTTTACCTAATGGCAAAGTAATTAACGCCTCCAATTTAAGGAGTTAGCATGCTTTGCCAAGGAACTCCCCAGTACCAACTCGCGGCCCCCATCGCACTAATGCTCATGGTGACAGCCATGAGGAAATTGACGTCGTTGTTATCAAGCAGATCCCAGCCATTTTCAACGATGCGAGAAGGCTTCTCATCACCAAAGCTAGGCTTCCTGTGCTTATTCTTAGGATCGAACTTGTCGACAAACTCATCAGACTCATCAACAGCTGCCGAACCTGTCTTCTCTGTAGCCTTACTACCCTCACCGTGCAGTAAAGAGGCTTTGATATCGGCTCGCTTATCTGAGCCATCGGCCTCGCCAGATACCAAGACGCGGACACCGCCGTCACCTTCGACAATCTTTCCAGAGCGCACATCCCTGACCGAGCGCTGGAATATGGCACCGAGATAGCTGTCCAAGACGCTACCAAGAAGGCCCCACACGACCAGAAAGCCCATTAGCAGCCGTCTATTTTCCGTTGTCCAAGGAATACCACCACCGCGAGTCCAGGCAGCAGATTCTTCGTTGCACATTGGTAGGAATAGCATAGAAGACGTGACGATGATGATAGATCCCAACAGGCCAGCTCCCAAACCCAACAACGTCACACCGCCGTTTGTGCCGCGGGGCACCTTTCGCAGCGTAAGGGATGTGATGAGGCGGGGCTCACTCTTGGACAAAATGCCCAGCTCCGAACTGAACGTGTCGGCCGCAACCGCAGCATAGTTGGCGATGATGCCGATGACAAGGAGATCGCCTCCCCATGAGAAGCACATTGATCCGCTGGGTTCCGGGCCACCTGGAGTTTTGAGGGCCGCAGCTCGAGCGTAGAGCTGGTTGGCATGGAGAACAGACAAGACAGATGCCACGAGCGAATTGGCAAAGACTTGACGATGGGTTAGCTTTTGTTGAGACAGCTAGAGCTTCGACCGTGAGTGACTGCCGTCAACATACCTTGAACATGCGTGCGAGGGCCTTCGCCGCCGGAGGCTCCCTTTGCACTCAGCGTGAGCGTGGCTTTGACATTTTCCTTGACCTGATGCCATCGTTAGCCTCTGTTCTTTTCTGTTTCTTTTGTATACCTAGCTGTAGCGATCAATCGCCATGTTCTTCAACTCACGTGCGTGACTCGCGTGCCCGCCAAAAAGAAGACGACCAGAAGCACAAATGGAAGATTCCACGGGTGGTAGGCATGCGCAATCGCGGTGGCCGTAGCGGCAGCGATGCCTGCTGGCGTCAGCGACTTCTTGCTCCACGCCCTGTACACAAGGGCCGCAACCGCCGGCACGGCAATGACGGGCTTCATGATGCAACGAGGCTGCGCTTTTTCGTCCTACGGGGAGGATTTTTGTCTGTTGATGTTCAGGAGTGAGGCTGTGATGTGAGAGACCGACGGAGGCCGGATGTGGCTAGGCGGCTGCCAGGTCAGCTGTGAGCTTATCGCATCAGCGTCGTATTCTGGAGCTGCCCGCTTGTCAGCTGCTGCCGTCGAGGTTACATGTACCCTCCGAATTCTCGCCTTATTATTACCAGGGTCGCCCAATATAGGCCACGTCCATGTGCCTGGAAATGATAATCATTGACATAGAAAAAAGACATATTTGCTCTATATAGAAACATTTATACGTGGCCATGGCAGAATGAAGCTTATAGATTTGGTTAATCGACACTGGAACGCCTAGGAGATAGCAGTGGGGACTTTCTGGACGCTCAAGTGCTGCACTTTCCGATCGAGTAATTCTGAGTTACCACGTGCTTGCCGCTATCTTAACAAAGAAATTGAAAATTTCGTCTTCTTCATATTCGCTTACATCTCTCGCAGCCTTTTGCAATCATGACGATAAACAATTCCACGCCTCATGGCCCAGTTTCCGCATCACCGACAGCCTCTAGTTGAGGCCCGGAGTCCAATCATCTGCGAGTCTGCTTCTCCTGCTTTCTGTACAACATGGAGAACTCAAAAACCATGTAATGCATCTTCCGTCTTCAGCGTTTCCCTCTGTGCTAACCTTCAACGATCCTACAGTTTTTTCCCTTTGTGAGACTGCGTGAGGGCTCGGATCTTTGGATAGCTCACCCGTTCCATCTCGACCTGTGCGTCACACAACTTACAGATGCTTGTAACACCCAATTCCATCATGGGATCAGCCTGTGATAAAGCGTCTCAAGCATGTTTTTTAACATACAGACTTCATTTATGCTTGAGCTTTCCAAGACAAAAGCATTTATTGCCAAGCTGGGCTTAAACTTCGAGCTGGAGCAATACAGCGCCCATCGTTCTCCACTGGTGCGATCATGACTATATATCAAAGCCAAAACTTCGTTGCGTGCTTTGTGTAACAAAAGATCAACGCCTCCACGTTCGAGCACGCAGCTCAACAACCGGGCTCACCACTGCGCCCACCGCTTCCAAAGCCAGGCGAATCGCGAGCCGCAGGACACTCGACCAAAATGCTACACCAGGGACTAGCCAGCCGCTAGGTCAACGATCCGCGTGGTCTTATATACTCAGCTCCAATTTCGCACCACACGTCAGCCAGGACACGTATAACACACTGTTACACAGTTTCACAGCGGTAACCACTCAACTATACGGGATATATATGTGAGACAGTCGTTGAAGGCTAAAGCAACTACCTCGTGTATTGCGCTTGAGACTGCAGCATTAGCAAACGAGAGCCCTCAAAAGATCAAACTTAGCTGTGTGGCTTGCATGAGGGCACCCTCCTCATAATAGCTGATGTAACATATTTCGCACAAGCCAAACGGTATTCAATATCACGATAGAGAGTATTTGGTTTTCGCCAAGACATCACCAAAAAGAAGATATTGAGAACGAACTGGCCAGAAACAAGGCGGCATGACATGGAAACTAGCATCATTAAAAGGGATAATGAAAGAGAATCCGGTTTCAGTCTTGCTTCAGCGTATCCTATGAGTTCCGCTGTCCCAAACTAGCGGTCAATCATAGAGAACCTATTCCAAAGGAAAGGCTGCCGAGAGTATCAGCAGAAAGCCAATACTCATTTCCATTTCCTCTCCCCGGCTTCTTGCAGATGCAAGCTCGCACTTTTGATGAACATGGCACCTGTATGGGGGATTCTAAACTGCGTTCAAAGTTATCAGTGGAGACTTGTCGCTGTATCTCATCTCAACCAACTGTACAAGCAAAAGAACATTGAACAGTACCTCCTAGGCTTTACCCCTAACCAAAGCGAGCAACGCAGTGAGCGATGTGATGACGCAGCTAATGTGCATCAAGTTAAAGCCTCGCCACCAGTACCAATGACAACTCGTTTCGCCAACATCTTTACCTCTTCTTCCTTAAGCCTCAGGGGACGATACTCTTGGCAGTTCTGATCGACTTTGGAATTCTTGTAGCTAACAAGTCTGATCTTGATTTGGAGGAGACGCAACTGCTGCGGCTGTTTGTAAGCTCCAACGTTTTTCATAATTGCCTTTATAGCCGATGCTTACTTTGTCTGTATGAAAGATAAGGCAACGGAATGTTCAGGCTATCGCGATCCAGCAGTCTTCCAACAGCTTGGGAACACGCTCTTTGATTATGCCAATCCATTCCACACACTATTTCAAAAGACATGCTTTTGGCGGTTTCATGTCGACCTGATGTCTTTACCGAATCTTCTCTAGCCAATTATCAAACTTTTTTCACAGAATGAGTAGCGCACCTATGGCAAGGACGTATGCGCAACACAAGTGAAGCTCGTTGTCCACAAAAAGCATCCTTCTTTTATTAATAGCTGCTTACAGCAGCGGCTTCCTCGCGGCACCTTCTTTAATCGGTTTAACAAGACTCTTGGCTACTATCAGCGTTCCTGGCGAGTCACTTGGGCGATGTCGCTGTCGTGAACCAGTAAACTCTTCAAACAATTGGGCATCTCGATATCATCATCCAAGCTTCATAAACAGGCATCAGAATCCTTTACTCTATATCCGTGTTTCGTCGTGCCCTACTCACCCAATACTAAGACAAATCAACAAGACCGACTTACAAGACATTTGCTGTCTAGTATTATAATATCATCGCTGCCGTCAGCGCTACCATAGACCAGCCAGAAGCTATTTTCGACGAGCTACTACGTCATCTTCCATTCTACCGCTCTTGAACTAAACCACCAACCATATAATGAAGCTTCACAAATCGAAAGGTCACGTCGAGCCTCCTTCTGGGCCTTTCAGCCACCCTTGTATATCTGGACGATCGCTCATCGCTTGCCAAAACTGCGCGAGTGCCAAAACTGGCTGTGATAAAAGGTATCCATGCTCGAGATGTCTCGAAAAGAATCTCTCATGCATCACACGATACGCCCGCCGAGCATCCAAGGTTGCTATGCGAGCAGCAGCACAAGCAGCGTCGTCCTTACCAACAAATAGCCTTCTCACACCGACCGTTGAAAGTAGCTCTGAAAACGTTCTCCTCCAAAGTCCGATACAGCACCTCCATGGAGGCCCCGATCAGTATGACGACCATTTCCAAAACGCATTCATTAACCCTCTTTCGCCTTTGTCAGGATACTCTGCCACCGCTACATCTTTGGGTAGTTCATCATACTCAGATGTAAACGTCTTCGAACTTGGACAAAATTCACCTACACATGTCGGAATTTCCGACTTTCCTACAAAGATGGAGCTCATTGACAACGATATGTCGATAGGCCTACCCAACAACTTTCAATGTTGTCCAGAGAATACAGATAGTTGCTCCTGCAAATTAGCTCCGTTCCCGGGATTATTTCCCTTCAAAGAGCCAAAGAATTATGGAGGCTTTACCGACATACCACAAGACGTTGGCAAACATACAGCCAACTTTCAAGGAGGCTTTTACAATCCTTTTCTCGATGCCAGCAGTACCCTCAACCCAATATATTTATCAGAAATCCCAGGTCTACATTTGGCAAGAATTTGGATAAGAAGGTTGAAGCGCAAGGGCCTATTCGACGGCCACGCTCCGAACGTTCATGTAGATGAATCAATACAAATACATCAGCAGTTGCATCTGGATGGTCAACATCTTAGTCATGATAGGTATGTCTTCTTTGGACACAGCTTTGTAATGTTTTCTAAGATATGTTTTTATACAGTTTAGCATATAGCTGGGCCATATTGGATCAAGAACTAAGCTTGTTCCACGACGTTGAACAGACACTTTCGCTTTCCAATCTGGCACCACCTCTCCCTGATCCCAAACTTCCGTGGTATTCAAGAACAATTATCCAAGCTACTTGTTCATATTTGATGGGCGGGACTTACTCAAATATCATCAACCCAGAGGAGTCGCCAAGCTTTGAGTTCCGTCAAACATTGAAGCAACTGTTCCAAAACTTTATCCAAGGCACGCTATCAGAGAGAGTGCCTCCACGGCATCTTCAGCTTCTCCTCCACCCGCTGCAAGCCTTAGCCTACCACTCTAGAGGCCTGCTTTTGTGTGCAAAGAGCACTCCTTCTGAAGCATTAGGTAGAATTGCCACCTCCAGCGTTCTGGAAACGGAGAGACTTCTGCAATCATGGTATATGCTTGCCACAGAACCTCATGGCGAGGAGGATACATGTTCAAATGATATTAGGCTTGGTCTAATCCTTTACCATTTCATATCCCTCAACCTAGCAGCCAACCTAGTGGGCATCGAGCAACTCACCGACCCAGGGACCAGCACCCTCGATATTGGCTGCTGGCAGCACTTTCTCCAAAACCAAGAATGCTTCCGCAGCCACCGAAATGCCATATTCCACTGCGGCCAAGCATTGCGACACTTACGCGCCGTGGGCGTCGACGTAGCACGCCCTTGGTGGTGGCCAACAGCCATACAAAGGGCAATTCTGACGTTATGGACCGCTTCTCATCTTGCGCCCATCAGTTCGTGCCCAACCATCCCAGAGGCATCATCCGTGTTCCCAATGGAAGATTTGTGGCAGCAGAGCTCCTCCATGGACATGGTACCAGAAACCTCTGAGCTCTGCATTGTCGCTATTGATGGTGCTGCCCCTGAGGATGTCTGTTTCCGCGACGTCAACTGGAGCGAGAAATATATACCGGTTTTGACACGTTTGGATGAGGGAGTAGTGGTTCTGACCGACGCGATGGGCATTCTGGAATATGGAATCTCGCTCATCAATGCGTTCCCTGGCTCTCCGGAAGGGGAGGCAGTAGTTTCGTTGCTCAAGGGCCTTGGGCAAGTTTGGGAAGGCAAGTAACAACAGTCATTGAATTCGGCTTGTTTTCTTCTTGTTATGGCGAGATAATTTTCAAGGGTAGGATAGCTGGCACAGATAATGCTTTTCAATAGTTTCGGAAGGCCAAGGTCATATTCATATTCATTTGACTTGCAAAGTATCATACTAATCGATCAGTCTTCATGATATATCCCGTCGTGAGTAAATAGCAATATCTTGTAACGCCCAAACGCCAAGCAAAAATGCTCCTCTCCGCTCAAAGACACTAGTCTGAAGAAGTGTTATCCAAATAAAGCCGTCATAGTTGCAGTATCATAAATCCCAAAGCCATGCCATCATCCAATCTTCTCAACGCCCGCGTCCATGTCCACCACATCCTCATTCAACATTGCCAGATATCAAGCCCTGTAGTTCAAAGGGACTAAGCGTGCTCCTCCGCCTCGACGAAACTTTGGCCACCCGAATATCCCTCTTGCGTTTCTCGGGTTTCTGTACTTCTTGCTGTGCAACTTCTCGCTTTATCGGACTAGCACTCCTGGGCCGACCGGCTACCGAAGCCTGTATTCTTGCCGCCGCCGAAGGTCTCGACAGCTCCGTGGCAGAGGCCACTGCAGGTCTTTGAGCAGTCTTTGCAGCTCGCAGGGTTTGGAGTTTTGCGCGCGCAGCATCAGCTTGCTTTTCCGAGGCGGCGAGCTTGGCGGCAATGGCAGCTTTGGATGGCGAGCTACCAAGCTGTGGCCGCGAAACCCTGTTTGCCTGTGTTGGTGCCAGACGGACAGGCATACGACGTGGGTTGGATCGTATGCCCCCTGGGTTGGAACTGGCACCAGCCGCAGGGCCGCTTCGAGAGGCTGGAGGTTCTTCTGCTCGGTTGTTTGACAGTAGAGCTTCATCTAGAGATGACGTTGATGCAACAAGCGGCGGCTCTTCGGGCCTAGTTGTCTTTGTACCATCAAGCCGCTGCCTCTGGGAAGTCCCTAGTGCCTTTACAACTCGATTAGATGTAAATTTGGGGGCCTCGGCGCTGTTAACTGCAGCCGTCTGCTGCATGATAGAGCCACTGGGCTTTTGTCGATGTCTACTTTGCAAAGGACCGCGGTTGCCAGCTGAAGAAGAATTCTGAAGCGGAACCAAGTGAGGAGGCGGTATGGGAGGTTGATCTGACTCTATATCATCAGCCGCCCCCGAATCTTCCATCCCGGGGACATGGTTGTTTGGTGGTTCTTCGTCAATTTCCATAACATCGTCGTCGTCATTTCTGTCGTTGTCGTCGTTGCCGCCGTCACCTTCGTCGTTGTTGTCAGGACCGCCTGACTCATCGTTACTATAACCATAGATGTCCTCTTCGAGATCGTCCTCTTCTTCGTCTTCCTCTGCGACATCAGCCATCCCCTGGTACGATCCTTTAGGAGGACAGGGCGATTGTTTCGACTCGTCATCTTCCTCTTCTTCTTCGCTTTCTTCTGCCACGACTGGTAGGCCGGGTTCTCGTCCGGTCCTTGTTTCCTCAACATTGGAGACGCGGACCGGGCTCAAATGCAATCCCATCTTGAGATCCTCCTCCCCAATAGGTTTCCCAGTTTTATTCATTCTCTTCCGCCAGCCATCCATCAGATGAACAGCGTCTTCCCATCGGCTCTCCATCTTGATCCAGCCAGCTTTAAGACGATCGATTTCTTCCTCTCGCACCATAACCTCTTCGATTGGCACAAAGGATGGGTTCGTCAAGATTGTTCTCAGGTGTTCCATCACAGCGCCAAGCTCCGATGCCATCTCCTGCCAGCCTTGCGGCTTGACAACCTCAGATTCCTCTTTGACTTCGCTATTCCATCCACTCATCTCGCACAGCCGATCTTTTGCCTGTCGCACGACGTTCAAGAGAGTCTCGTTCTCTTCGCTCAAGTTCTGCGCCAAGCTAGCAAGAAAAGAGTTTGTCTCGGTACGCAAGGAATAATCTTCGTCTTCAATGTTTCCTCCACGTGTGAGCGATCTCCTGCTTTCATTGCCCACATCTCCTGTCACGGTAATCGACACGACTCCAGAGCTGGTTCTTGTTCCTCTCGCGCGACCCGCCTCGCCGACCTGCTTCTTGAGACTTTCGATTTGTCGATCACGCCTCCGTACTTCGGTCGCGCATGCGGTTCGTACTTGTCCCACTAATCCTTTTGTGCGTGCCAGCTCATCTTTGAGTCCTCGCACAGTCGACTCTGCTGACTTGAGCTGGGTCTTGAGCGAAGCTTCGGATGCCGTGGCGATGTCGCTTCTGCGCTGGGCCTCGGCAGCCTTCTCTGATAGTCGCGCAATGTCGCTTGTGTATTTTAAGTTCTCCGCTCGAAGACCGCGCAGCGCTACCGAGAGGGACTCGCGTTGTTCTGCATCTCGCTGGTGGTGTATTAGCTTGAATGGTTCTTCTTGTTATTCTAGTAAGAGTGTCTCAGAAACGTACATCTCGTCGGATAATGAGATCATTCAAGATGCTTATGATGCGGCCTGCAGTCTCTGCGGTGCTGTATTCGTCTTCTCCCAGGCTTGTGAAGTCGATGTCGCGGCCATCGCGGAGAAGTCCTCTCGACAGCAGCTGGTTGTTGATGTACTGCGAAGCTGTCCACAGATTCTCCGCATCAATCATGTTGACCAGATGCAGCAACTCAGGCAAAAGACGGTGAGATAAATCAGGCGATCAGTCAGTCTCTTGTTTACCATGCCTCAACACAAACTCGAGCTGTTGATCGCAGGTAAACTGAGCTCGGTATCGGCTCTATGCGACCGCAAGGTTTTGGTTGCCATGTGGAGGAAGTAAACAACGCCTGATAAGCTTTGCATGACTAAGCATGGATGCGTCCAACAAACTACACGCAACGCGAAGTGATGAAACCATAGCCATTTATGACAATAATTTTTCCAATTTTTTGGGAAACTAGCTGAAAGAAACAAGCACGCCTTTTGCATATAGTAAAACTCTTCCTCGAACCTAGTTTGTGGATACGTCCATCACTTTTAAACAAGGCACAGACATGATGGGCACGTAGATACAAATAAGTAACTAAAGTCATATTTGCTGAGAATATATATATGCTCGTGATATTTATATACAGTGGTGGTATCATTATATGACCACATCCTCGTGGCGCGATATCCTTATTGTTGAGTTTTCTAACGGCTTCGGTAGTAGGTAGCGTTCAACTTGGGTCATAGATTTCTGATGACTCGCTGCAACGAAATCGGTAGGGTTGGCGAACGAGTACTGGAAGGTGATATCGAGACTGTGCGTCTGCTTCATATAGACATCGTTTCTATTCGAATACTCAAAGCCCTCATCGAACCGACAAGTCCAGTGTTCCTAGATACGGCGTTAATACCATTTTCACCGCATGCTATGTGAGAAAAAAGCGTCTCGTCTGTTCGTCCAAGCCTCAGAAGAGTTGAGAAGATTGTTGTTACGCGGTTGTTTTCGACATCAGCCGGAATAGAGCCCAGGCGAGCCTGGATTCTCTTCTAGCCTCTCGATGGCCCCGCGTGCGTCATCATGCTTGCATTTCGTACAAAGCAAAAGCCCCCAAGTAAATGAAAATCTCAACTTACTTCACTTCATTGACCATACGAAAGAGGTTCTTCTGCATCATGTCTCCGGCTTGAACTTCCCCCTCTTTTCTTTCATCGCATTGACCTTCTTCTTGTCCTCTTCGAAGCGTTTCAGCAGTTCCGCCTGCTCTTGCTTCCGTCGTTCTCGCAGCTGGAAGCGGTAAAAGTCCGTCAACTCAGACTTCTTCTTATCGGCCTTTTCGACCATCTTGCGTCTAGCCTCTTCAGCTTCGAACTGGTTCGCCGGGTTGATCTTTCCACCACGAGTAACAGTAACGAAGCCATCTTCATCAGGCTCATTGCGCAGGCGCTTGCTGAGCTCGGCAGCTTCCTTCTCTTTCCTGTTGAATACGTTGAAGAATGCATGTGTGGCATTTTGTATTTCTTTCTTATTGGCACGGCAGAGCCGTAAATGGGAAGAGATCCATGGTGAGCCTAGTGGCTGGACGTCACCAGAGATGCTCTGGCCCCATACGGGATATTTCTTGGTCTTTTGAAGTTTCGCAATCGCCTTGAGAACGAGTTGCACGCTCTTGTCATCAGCGAGCAGTACAACAGCCGTGCTACTGCTTCTATGCAGTTGGCGTGTCCAAATATCTGGTAATCGTGCAGCCTCTTCTTCCGCCCTCTCTTCATCCTCGACGTCTCCCCTCTTCCGTTTACGCGCATATCCAGCAACCTTGAGCGCTCGGGCAGGATCGATTGCAACAGCAGCTTTGTTGTCGTCTTCGAAGGCTATGGTCTCGAATCGTCCGGCGCCGACAAGATCGGTGAATATTGCCCGGAAATGAGGCTCTGTGCTATCTGCAGGAATGTTTTTCAGGAAGAGGCTGCGAGAATCATTCGCCGTTGGGATCTTGGGCGCATTTCTTCGTATCCGCACTTCGTGAATGGCTGTCTCTGGAAATGAAGCGACCGGAGGCATCTGAATGGGGAGAATGGCGAACTGATCGCCAGTCGCATCTAAAGGAGCCATTTTGGCGAGATATTTGGGAGATGGCAGCTCTGCGTCTCTTGCGTAGGAACGAAGATTTGCTCGCGCTTGATGCTCCAAGGTCTTGAGAAAAAATTGGCCCCACTATCCGTATCGATATGGAAGGGCTCTTCAGTTGTGTTAGCATCAATCAATGCCGCAGGCTCTAAGTATTTAAATTCTCCCTGCGCAAGCAGAAACAGAATATTACTGCCATATACCAAGAATTACTGCTATTTTAGAGGAGAAGACGAGAAAGGAAAAAAAGGAAAAAGATCGTTCACTACAGGTAAAATTCCTGGCTACCGGTATTCAGAGCAGCAAAAAATGACGAGAGTGGGACTCGAACCCACGCGGATTGCTCCACCAGGAATTGCTGTTAAGGTAGCCTTAACCTGACGCCATAACCAACTCGGCCATCTCGCCGTTAGATGCTATACAGGGGCCAAAATTATACTAAGAACCCTTGCACAGCCGTTTCGGATATTCTGCATCAATAACTCTTAGGTTACTCATGCGATGGATGCAGTACAGAATATATTGAAGGTAGTCTTTACGAGCTGATAGTGCAAGAGCAGTATAACTGATACAAGAAGATATCGTATATATCGCATAAATGAATCACAGCCATCTACAAACACAAGAAAGTCATCTTGCTCGCATATAGCATCTACACTTCAATGGCAATCCTTCCCACGCCACGACTCACACATGCCAACATGGAAACAGCCTTTTCATCCGGCATAAGCGCGGAGCCTCGATGAATGATCTCCCCGTTTTTGACAGTAACTTTGCATGTGCCGCAATTGCCCACTTCGCAGCTCGAGGGAATGTCGTCGAATTCCCGCTTCAAGACCTCCAATAAACTCTCCTCTTCTCCGACTTGAACAACTTTATTCTTTCTGTTGGTGATGATTGCTTCGAAAGGATCTCCAGAAGTGTCGGCAGAAAAGGCCTCAAAATGTATCTCTTGCGGCGAAATGCCGGCCTCGTCGGCGGTAACCTTGGCTACTTCCATCATACGGATAGGCCCGCAAACATATGTAAAACTGTTCCAGGGGAGGGTCTTCATGATGTTGCTCAAGTCCATCCTTTGGCCTTTTGACTTGTCGTATATAATCACTCTATCTCCATATGATTCCAACCGATCTTGGAAAGGGATGTCGTCGGAAGACCGCACAGCATAGTGGAGTTGAAAGCTCCAGTTGATATTGTCGTATCTGTCCATCATATGCAGGAATGCGGTAATGCCAATGCCTCCAGCTATGAAAACGTGGTGACTTGCTGCTCCTACCGGTCCGTTAACATCGCTCGTAACATTAGCCACCTGGATGGCATCCCCCTCTTTGAGAGATTTATGCATATATCGCGAGCCGCCTCGACTGTTATCGTCAAGAGAAATACCAAACTCCAATCTTCTGACGTCTTCAGCTTCGCCTCCGCTACTTGACACAACAGAATATGTTCTGACAAGGCCATTTCCCAGCTTGAGCTTTGCGTGGGCTCCAATGGGGTACTTCTCAGAGTGAGCCTTTGGAGGAGCCTCAATCACCAGCGAAACGGTTCTCGGTGTTTCAACTTTGCGGCTGACCACCTTGAAGCTTTCCCAATCGTCTTCTTTCTTATGCAATTTCCGCCTTTGAGCCTTGGCTACGCGTCTCTGAAACTGGTTGCGGGCCTCGTTGCCGAGAGCCTCAACTTCAGCCAGCTTCTCATTCATCTCGTCATTGTCAGTCACGCGATGGAGATACTCCTGGACCCGTTCAATCGTCCACGCTGGCCATTTTCTCTCAACGAGCTTCAGTTCGTCGCCGGAGTTTACGGTACCCTCGCGGAGGACACGGTAATACCATCCGGTGCGGCTTGTCTTGTAAGTCTCAGGGGCGAAATTCTTCAACGAGAAGCGATGGTTGAGTTTGAAACATGGCTGCCGTGGAAGGGATACTTGGAGGATGACTTCTGAACCAACAGAGATAACGTCACCAATACAGACATTCCGTTCATTCATGTGCGCCGTGACAAAGTTTTCTCCAAAACCGCCTGGGACGAACTTGTCGAGTCGGTCGGGATAAGATTCTTGCCACGACGGATAATGAGAAGAGCAATCTATGAAGCGGTTTGTTAGTCTGAAGCCGTTAATAGAACTCAAGGAAGTTGTTTACATCCAAGAATAGCCTTATCTGGGCCGCCATGAAACGTAGGATCGTGCTCATCTCCTTCAAGCCCCAACTTATCAATCTTCATAGAAACAGTGCGAAGCTGCTTGTCAATTCCTGACATGACATTCAAGCCTGGCATTTGTTTCATTCCAGAGGTGCGGATTTCGATGAGGCGGTCGGCCTCAAAGGGCGCCACAAGATTGTCTAGATATGAGCTTCTCATTGTACTGGTCAATGTCATGGAAAAGGCAACGACGAGAAGTGTGGAGATGAGAGATCCTGAGGTGTAAGTGCAAGTCATTAGAGACTACAGTGCGAGTACTGTATCTCGCTCGGACTTACTCTAAAGAGAAAGCACCAACGAACTTCGGCCGTCCGAGCACTTTGCAGCTTTTATTTGTGTGTTATACGGTCGTCAAAATGACGAATATAACTAGGCAAAAGTTATTTCAGCATCCCAATTCTGTTATTCATAGAAAATTAATGGCTTTGCCGTTCCTAGCTTACAGGCTTCACAGGCTGATTCCCAATACTGCCACTCCAAGCTTTTTTTGCCTGCCGACCTTTTGACTCTTCGGCCGGCGCACTGTATCGGACTCTTACGGTTAGATTACCGAGTGGCCTTTATCGTCAATGCATGGAGTATCGAGCATTGTACAAATTGAGCTAAGACTGGGAAAAATGTCGGGTTATATTCACATCTTATCTTTAGATAACGGCCCAACTGAATTGAAATTACTAGAGACTCTTTTGATAAAGTTTTTCCGTTCCAATTACAAACTCAGTATCAAACAAAAGAAGAGCAGTCGAGCTATCAGGAACCCACAGCGGCTTGACGACACAAAAAATTCCCTTGACCCTATACTAATGCATTAAATCTGAGAAAAACCCAATTTTTTTCTAGTGCAATGTTTTCTCGCAATGTTTTCTCGCTGTCCTGTTTCAACATTTCCGCGGCATGGGGAAAGCTACCCTGCAACCAGAAAATTTTCAGTATAATAGCAAACTCCAGCAATCATGTATAATGCAAGATACGACGATTTTCGACCAATTCCCAATAGGGTTCTGTGGTCTAATGGTTAGGACTTTGGATTTTGATGAAGAATCAATTCCAGCAGCGAGGGTTCGATTCCCTCCAGAACCTTTTTTTGCTGTTTTTTGTTAGCTAGGGACTGGGGCTAGTTTGGCTTGTGCCGAGCGCCATTTCCTCTCTCAATGGGGCAAGAGGCTCGATGTTCAAGTTGTGTGCCCTTACTCCATATATGTTTGACGTTGAAGAATATCCTTTGTTTCATATTACAAGCTCAACAAGTGTATAGCATTAACCGTTCTTTTTTGTAAAGCCACGTAATGAATGACACATCAGCATGAGCTGAGCAATAGTGACTAGCCCTCAGATTGTCTTTTGCCAAACTGTCGATTAACACAGCTTAGCTGTATGCTCTTCCGCAGTGACTGCCCTGTTTCAAGTGTACCAATCCCAAGTAAAGAAATAAATACTCCAGAGATCTGCTGTATTACCCAATGGCTAAACGACTTGATAGCCTATTTCGCCGAGGTTAGTCATATCATTGGCCGGATTCTTTGCTTCCAGCAGGGGGATAATACAATTGCCGGTTTTCGGCCCCGATGTGGAGATGTGACTCCGGATACCCCGCGCCGGGGTGTGTAAGTACACGATCTATATAAGATAGACAGCTCTACTGTCAATGTAGGAGAAAACGAAAAGCCGCATCTCATACTTTCTGTCGGGTTATCAAATCTAAATAGACATTATACACACCATGCGTCTCCCCTACGTCGCCGATCCTCCTCCAGTTCAAACCACCGAAGATGCCGCCATCGTGCAGCGCATCC
Organism: Trichoderma gamsii; assembly: GCF_001481775.2. Classification (NCBI taxonomy): domain Eukaryota; kingdom Fungi; phylum Ascomycota; class Sordariomycetes; order Hypocreales; family Hypocreaceae; genus Trichoderma; species Trichoderma gamsii. The sequence continues at coordinate 185,107 of NW_020171341.1, read as the reverse complement.
GTGAGCGCCGCGCTCCACGGCCTCTCCAAGCACTGGACCTGACGCTCCTCCATTCACCCCCCGTAGCAGACGGCTGGAACTCATTCCTCGGCGCCGTCCGCACCAAGACTTCTCTCGCCGACGACGTGCGAGAGCTAGCCATCTCACGCGTTGCCGTGTGCAACAAGGCGTGGTATGAATGGGGGCATCATGCGCCACTGGCCATCCAGGGCGGCGTGAGCGTGAATGCCATGGAGGCTGTGAAGAGCGATGTCTTGGGAGAGAGGCCAGAGGGGCTGTTGAGCGAGAAGCAGTGGGCTGTGCTGGTGTATACGGATGAGATGACGAGAAACGTGCAGGTCAAGGATGAGACGTTTGCGGCGTTGAAGAGTCATTTCAGTGATCAGGAGGTTGTGGAGATTACGGCAACGGTGAGTCGATTACTTGACCATCTCGCATATGAGATATAGATCAAGATTGCGACATTTGTTTTCTCGAGGTGCTGATTTATCTATCTTATAGGTCGCTGCATACAACTGCGTGAGTAGGTTTTTGGTGGCTTTGAATGGTACGTTCAAGCTATGAATTATCTTTCATTTATTGCTCATTCATCATGTTTTCCCATGTGGCTGTCCATTACTAACATTGCACATTTATAGTGGGTGAAAAGAATGGCACTGTCCCCGGGCCTGTTTCTGAATTGGCTCCTCATTGATAGTACATTGTTGCAAATACTTTACAACTGTAGCTGGTATAAAAAAAAGTGCTAGAGAAACTAGAATGATGAAAAGAACTTATCTGATGATAATGAACGTGAAGGAATCTTGGAAACAGGAAGAGGTAATCCACCAATCACGAACCGTAATAGAAAGCAATAATGCTGCGAAGGAGAAGCTTGTGTATGCGCTTTTTGTGATATAGTCTTGCTTTGTCAATTCTATGAGCCTGTCGTTGTAATTCGAGTTGTGATAGGGACTGCATGTATTGGGTTAGCTTCGAGTACAACGTAAAGACAGGTCTTCTTCCGGCAATGCAGGAAGGAAAAATGTATGATTGATACAAGGCGTGTGACGCACTGGTTGTCTGCCCGCCTTCTTCAGGCGTGCCTGTTATAGCAACATGCATGGCCTCTCATAGTTAGAAGGGCAATGCCACCTTTTATCAAGACTAAATCACTCCTGCTCCTACTTTGGAAGATGAGCAGAAAGCCATTTTCAGCACAAGGCCGAGGTACCAAACGAGCATTGATACAGGTCAGGCAGCTAAATGAAGATATTCGCTATCATCACTCAGTGAGTCTAACGCAGCTCGACACTGTCATAAAATATTGCTCACTTTCTCCATTTTTTCCTGGATTAGATGATTATAAATCAAAGGGTATACTATCTAAAGAGTGCTTGTGTGTAATAATCCAAGTAATAAAAAGTGGTAAAATAGTCCAAATACCCAAAGCCCAAAGTCCAAAGCCCGCCATCCACATCTTTATAACCGCGTGCGCCATGGCACGAAATTCCGTTGCCCTATCAGTTAGGTCTCTTTTCTTCTCGTATATATCGTTAATAAATCTTGCTTGCGAACATCTGTTTTGGCTTGTCATGTCACCCTTTCTGGCTGATCTCGTTGTTGGTATTGCTCGTGCAAGATCCGTAAGGAAAGTCGTCATCATGTCGTCGGAAATTCTAGTTCGCATGCCATTGAAAGCGTGTGTAAGTTTGTTTGCTTGCGTGCAAATCTCCTCACTGTGTCGGACTTTCCATGAGCTTTTCGATAGAAGCATGTCGTGCTCGCATCCGCGGCGACATTTGCAGCTCCTGGACGACTCCGGCCCAGCCACTCCGCTGGGGGGTTTCGACATGCTCATGGTGACCGATGGCCTGGGTAGTCAGTCTCCGGCTAGGCGTGCGCTTTGGCAGATCATCAAGCGACTTCTTTGCCGAGAGTCTGGTGGGCGTTGTGTAAGCGGCCGTCTTCTCGGGCAGTGGTGGCGGAGGGGGAGGCTGTTTCTCTGCAATGGAGGTGATGATGCCCAGGTAAGCCATCATGAAACGCATGCGAAGCGAGTCCAATCGTTTCATCCTCTCCTCAATCTGCGCGCGCTTCGACGCCCACATGATCCTCGAGCTGGTCCGCAGCGTGGTTGCGCTCTCTTCGCGGACCAAGTGGTTCAGATCGTCGCGCAAGTCATCGCCAATCCTCTGGATTTCCCGCAGCAGACGATTGAGGCGGATCTTGTCTTCCAGACGCTGGACCTTGGAGACGTCACGGTCGTAGCCCTCGTTTTCCTCAATGGAAAAGTCGAGCGTGTCGATGAAGCTGGCCACCTCCTGCGGCGCAACCCTGTACGCCGTCCAGTACGAATTCGCAGTCTGTGCGATCATCACGATAGTCATGCCAGTGGCGGAACCGGCCAATATGTAGGCCCACTGGAGCCAGCCTGAGTCGGCCATTATGCAGCGGAGGGCAGCAAAGCACAAGTCGTGATGCCGTCCCAGAAGGGCAGAGGCATGGCCTGCGGCGAGGAGGCGGGAGCTTTGTCTTTTAGTTGATTTACAGGCTAGATGGAGGAAGAAAGGAAGAGTGAAGAAAGGAACAAAGAAATTGAGAAAAAGAAAGCAAAATGACTAACAGACAAGGTGGAATGGATGACGAGTTGCGTAGCGGAGGAGAAGAGGGAGCCCTGATCCCAGCCCTGATTGGGTGAGTGTGGCAGCATAGAGTGCATGTATGTAATAGTAATTCACTCTTACAGCTGGAGAGCAAGTTGTTGGGATCGTGGGCCGCGAGCTGAGGGAGAGCAGAAGAGACACAAAGGCAGAATCGCAGTGCCACAAGCGGAGAAGCAAATACTGCGCTGTGTGTGCCAGACTTTGATGATGCTGTTTGGTTCCTGCAAGTGCCTGGAAGCGATATTGTAACGCTCATCCCGGATTCCGTGGCACTCTGCAGGACCGCAGCGAGAGACTCCATGTACCTACATTTAGCTATGATGAACGGCGAAAAAAGATGTTGGGGAGGGTGTCTATGCTAGCAGTAGATGCATGTATTAGACCAGAGCTGCCCTTTGGACCAGTCACAAGGGCACACACCAGTGTTTGCATGACACAGGATTCCATGGAAGCCAAAAAAACTCAGCTGTGGTTGCATGCTTGAGGATTGCTTTAGGTGGTAAACCAGGTACCTGACAGCATACTGCTTGGGTGTTAAAGCAATTATATCATTCAACAGAGTTTCTACAGTATTCGCATCTTTATCGACATGGATTATTCTCTAGATAGACTGACATCTGATGGAAGCTTCTGCAGCCCTTGCAGCGATCCCCCAATCCAGCCCACAAATGGCAGGCTGTCCAGCGAGCTTCCACTGTCCTGCATATTGGCAGCTCTGCGCTGTCCCGCTGTAGCCAATAGCACTGCTGCCATGTCAACCCCACTATAGCGCGCAACTTTCAAGCGACGAAAAAAAGGCCATGACTGCGTTTGATCTTATCAGAAATGACTTGCAGAGTGCATCGCAGCGACCCAGGCCCGAAATAGAAGCCGAATTGTTACTTGTACCTTTCGGAGAAAATCTTTGACCCAAGCTTGTGACTAAACCAATTCGCTCTCCTCACAGCCTTTCAACTCGTCCTCTTTTCCACCAGATCGCTCCCCAGTAGCCATGGCGGCCGCTGTATCAGACGCCGCAGCGCCGGCGCATGAATTTCCGCTGCCCAAGATTCTCACCAACCCCGCGTCAACCCCGCCAACACTCATCACACAAGGCGCCGAAGGCCGCCTCTACAAGACGACATACCTGCTGCCCGACACCGCCTGCGCCCTGAAGTACCGTCCGCCGAAGCCGTGGCGCCATCCCGTCCTCGACCAGCGCCTGACCAGACACCGCATCCTGTCCGAGGCGCGCATCCTCGCCAAGTGCCGCCGCAATGGGCTCCGCGTGCCCTCCGTGTATGCCCTGGACGAGAGCGCGGGCTGGCTGATGCTGGAGTGGATCGAGGGCACGCCCGTGCGCGTCAACATCAATAATAGGCTGGGGAACAGAACCGAGGGCATCGAGGATGACGAGCAGCTCAAGGATTTGATGCGGAAGATTGGCACAGCGGTGGGCAAGATGCACAGCATTGGCATTATACACGGCGACTTGACGACGAGCAACATGATGCTGAAGCCCCCTTCGGCAAGCAATCAGTCTGATGGCGCGACCGGCCTCGAGGGAGAGATTGTCATTATAGATCTTGGGCTTGCCAGTGGAGGTGTACATGACGAGGACAGGGCGGTCGATCTGTATGTCCTCGAGCGTGCTTTTGGTAGCACGCATCCCCGTGCCGAATGCATCTTCAACGAGGTCCTGGAGGCATACAAAAAGTCATTCAAGCAGGCCGGCGTGGCCCTCAAGAAGCTGGAAGAAGTAAGGATGAGGGGCCGGAAGAGAAGTATGCTCGGCTAGAACGTGATTGTATGACGGGAAAACCCCGAAGGAGGACAATGTTCAAAAAAAGGAAATCTTTTTTCATTTTCTTCGATTACTTCCTTGCCAGCCAGAGAGGAGGAAGGAGAAGGAAATTTACGACATATATAGAGTATAGTTCCATGTAATGATGCCCGCTGTTATGATATCCAAAATGAATAAATCAACATAAGAATGCAAAACAAAAACACCGCTTTTAGTAACAGTTAAAAAAGGAAGATTCATGATATATCCAAGTGGGAAAAAGGGGGGCCTTGGCGGAGGCTACTCTCTTCTACTGAAGCGCAGCCCCCGCGAAGTAGCCCTTGTTCTCAATCACTCCACGATCCTTGACATATGCAACGTATCGAGCAACCCATTGCGGGAAGAGCTCGCCTTCAAGGCCGGCGCCGCCATTAGCAGCATCGGCCAGCACTCCTGCACCCTGGGGTCCATGGCCGAGGAGCTCTCGCAAGGTGCCGCGAGGAAGGATATCGGTGCAATCGGTGTGGACATGCAGCTCCACGCTCTCTTCTTCCGCCAGCTTTAACAGGGGCTCGGGGACGTTGCAGCAGTCCTGCAGGTTGACCTGATCGACGGTCGGGCGGATCGCTGTCTGCTGAAGAAAAGCCCGGAGCTTCTCGCTGCCAAACTCAGCAACGCCGAGGCGCTTGGCCAGGCCTTGGCTGTGCAGGTCCTCAAAGACTTTCCAGGACGCGAGCTCTTCCTCTAGATTTCCCTGCTGGGCGTTGATGCGCTCGGCTTGCTTTTCGCACGTGCCCTCAAATGACATTCCGGGGAAGGAGACGATCAAAAGGTCAATGGCCTGGATGCCGAGCTCCTTGCGCACAAGGTCCAGCGCCTCGCGCGCATACTGCTCGCGGTCCTGGACCGTCGTGCCGGGCAGCAGGAACAGCTTGACGGTGATTTCGTAGTCGCTTGCCTCCTCGCGCAGACCGGCCGCCTGCCAGTTGATCCTGGGAATGTACAGCGTCTTCTCGTCTCGCTCCGTCCACAATTCGACCGGCGTCTGGGGCGGCGAGGGCAGGGTGTTGGCGCCGTTGGCTGCCGTTGGTGATGCGGCGAGCGCATAGTCTAGCCGTGTCGCGACGAAGTTGTCCCGGAGAGAATTGACGAGCTCTTGGTTCGATCTTGGTCTTTTGCCGCCGTTGATTTTGCGGATGATGGATGGGCTGCCGGACATGACATTGCTATTGGATCGCACAGCGATTAGGAAAAGGCTCGGGCATTTTTTTTTTACACAAGCAGCAAGGGGAGAAAACGAACCCCGTAGAGAGAATGATTTTCGTCATTGCGATGGTGGTAAGTAAATTTAGAGAGTCCTAGATGTTTGATAGATACTCAATGCGACTTTGGTAGGTTGTGGTTCGATGAGAGCGAAAGTGCAAAAAGAAGTTTTTGGAAACAGCGCCCTATAAGTCAAAAGCGCCCAAGACCCATTCTCGGCATATGCGAGTAACAGTAGCTTTTTTTTTTTTCTTTCGTCGCAACGAACTAAATCGCGTATTTACCTACTCCAGATGGGCGGGAGGCAGACGCCGTATTACTAATGAGCCGGGTGGATATTGAAAGGATGATCGGAGAAGGAGAGTTTTAATTCTGCAAAGGTTACAGTCTCTGTTTATTTGGCTTTTGCGGCTGCTAGGAATATTGAACTATTGCCTTGAGGTGAGGGTGTGCGGCCTACCTAGGGTATTTAAATATGAGGTTCTTAAAGTGTGCCAATTACTGTTCTAGTGACGTCTAAGAAACTGATAGTCCCCCACGCAATGTTGAGTTCATCTGGTCTTATACGTATAAGATTCGGAGCACGGCTAGGTACAATTGACTTTCGGAGCTTTTAGCGAAGACCCTTGGGAACCGCCTAGTAAAGTGCAACGCGGGGTTTGAGTTCAATGTGTCGGACTATTACTTACCGTAGGTCTTCATAGAATTCAAGGCTGCGGTGTTAGTTTTGGCGCTGCGGCCATTTGTCAAAGCCGCTGGAGGGTTCATGCCGACAAGAGGGGCAGCGGCACAAAGTACATGTGAGAAGTACAGGCTGGGCCTAGGAGAAATTGGGGGCACGGAACAAGGTACAGGCAGAACCCGAAGCACGCGCTACTGCCTCGTCACCGACCTGGCCAATTCATCCAAGAGTACGCCAGCTCAAGTCTATTCAAACCGCATCTCGTCCCGCTTCGACCTTGTCACTGCGCCTCGACCGTCATCGTGTCCCTCTCGGTGATGTGAGAGAGCCGTCGTAATGGCGATTCAGTACGTTGCGTCGCCTGCTTCTGCTCTTGCGACCAGATGAAGCTGACTTGCATCTCTCTAGCTATCTTATTCTGCTGTCCCGTCAGGGGAAGGTGGTGCGTAGCTCCCCTTGTTGCTGATAACGAGAGCTTCCAGCAAGCATGAGACGAACTCTACTGACTTTTCTTCCAGCGGCTTGCAAAGTGGTTCACGACGCTGTCCCCCAAGGACAAGGCCAAGATCGTCAAGGACGTATCACAGCTCGTCCTCGCTCGAAGAACACGCATGTGCAACTTTTTGGAGTACAAGGGTTAGTAAACGACTGCTCTCATATGCGCCCCCTTTTTGCCGCTTGAAGAAGGTGACTGACTGTGTCATTCATTGCCTAGAAACCAAAATTGTCTATCGGCGATACGCCTCGCTCTTCTTCATCACAGGATGCTCCTCCGAGGACAACGAGCTGATTACACTCGAAATCATCCATCGATACGTCGAACAGATGGACAAGTACTACGGCAACGTATGCGAGCTTGATATCATCTTCTCTTTCACAAAGGCCTACTACATCCTCGACGAGCTGCTTCTTGCAGGAGAACTGCAGGAGAGCAGTAAGAAGAATGTGCTGCGCTGCATTGGACAGCAAGATTCATTGGAAGATATGGAGGTGAGTTCTGTGTAGAGTTTAACCCGGCTGCATCGCACCGATCCTGGCTCTTTCCCATACTATGATGCGCCATCGCCATCTTTTTATACTTTTCCGGGTTACGGCAACGCGACTTGACAGCTGACAACGGATTTCCAAACGCAAAGGTCGAAGACGAGGTCACCAAACTCATGTAAAATACGTGCGAACGAAGTCGGGACCTGTGCGCAACATTTGGTCAAAAGGGTTGTTGCCTATCGCCTTGACCGACGCCCATTCGCCATCAAGGTTACCGCCACGGAGTACCACCGGCATATATGATATACGATCGAGGCCCCTTACTGTCCCACCGGCTATTTGGAGTCATCGCACGATCCGAAAGGATTTGACTATTAACATTTGGCGTTGCAGGTCGAGAGCACTTTAGAGAAGCTTCGCACGGTGGGAATTCTTTGATTACAAAAGTCTCAGGCAACTGAGCATCTCTTCGATGAGAAGAGAGGGCACACTGGGAAGAATGAATGGAGCGGGTAATGATTGGAGAGAGGATATGGCCATGTTTTTTCTTTGTGTGTATAGATCTTGGAGGATGGAAAACCATCCTCTACCATATCAAGAGAAGAAAGGAAGGGAAAGACGAAGAGGAACCCCAAGCGTCGCACTGATGTTCCGTCTCACGGACTAGTAGTCCCCAGAGTCTGGGACATATCGGCTGGCGCTTGAGGCCTGAATCTAATACTATACCAGGAGACAAAGGAAAGCAAGCAAGCAAGAAAGAAAGCGCAAAGCCAATTCATGATCTTTTTCATTTTCCACGTCATTGAGCTTAATCCAGCCAACCAACTGCACAGTCGTTTTCATTTGGGCACATGCTGCCATTGGTGACAGGCCGTTGGCTGCTGCGCTTCGTCTTGTCGATGCCGCGCGTGGCAGCTCCATGAGTCTCTATTCGTTGCAACTAATCGGCTCACCAGAAATTGCCCCCCTCTTTTGGGCGGAGGTGCCGCCATGAGTCCGAGCAGTCTGCTGCTACTGCCACTGCTGCTAGTACTAAAGAATTGCTGCTGCTATTCGTGTCTGCCGGGCGCAGCCGACAGCGGGCGATCGGGCCAGGACTGGAGCTTTAGGGGGCAGAAGCCACGTACCCGCACACCGACTACCGGCACTCGCCAACCAACTCGGCGCTGCGTGAGAACGTGGGCGATGCGCGAAACGGCGATGGCCATGCAAACACTCTGGCTGTGGACGATCTGGTCCAATGCGCAATGCGACCGACTGGCGTTCTGCTAGCACCTGCGCTGGTGAGGTACACAGTTCTGCCGGCCTGAAGCACAGCGCTGGCCACTGGCCGAAACTCCCTATCCTCCCCCTAACAGCCCAACCAGCCCGCCTCCGCCTCCGCGCTCCACCGCTGCAGCACGCAACAGCCCCTCCATCTGCCAGCTGATGTCACTGCAGCGCTGCACTGAGCGCCGGCCAGTTGAGGCCTTCAGCGACTCCCACCTGCGTGTCACCCGATCCGGCTTCTGGCCGTGCACTAACGAGACGATAACAGGACAGGAGACGCCAGCTGCACGACTTGCATCCATCTCGCTCTCTCCCCTTTACTCCAAACGCTTCCAACCAACCAGCTAATCTTCCACCCACCCGTCTTTTGTCCAATTCAACCTCTGCCAACCTGCTTTGAGTTGCGAGCAGCTGTTCTTCTGTGACCGTGAATGACGGCACTGCTCGGCTCTCGACGCTGCTAGTTGCCGCATCGTCGCTCTCTTCGCATTACCAAGACAAGACCGCCTCCTCGAACCCCTACCGGCTTCCATCGACAAAGATCTCGAGCTGAGCGAATCGCTTCCACTCCCTGCTGCAGTCTCGATCCACCAACCCCGTGCAGATCCGCGGACTCAAAGCAGACAACACCGGCGAGCGTCACTGCAACTGCGCAGTCCATACCACATACCAATCCACCAAGCCATCGCAGCCCAATTCCGTCCTCGGCTTGGGTGCCTTTATTGCGCAGCACGCACGCCTGATTAAACCCAAAACCACCCACCAGTAGCTGTTGTTCCAGCCGATACTTGGCGATACTTTGAATTTTCGCCTCCAAAGCTTGTTCATAATACATATACACTCGCCCTCCACCCGCCAGCTTCTGTCTTTAGCGCAACCTCCCGATACGCGCGGCACATTCTATCTTCGCCTGCCACCATTCAGATATTCATGCAGAGATACGAACTCGTGAATAGTAGCCACCATGAAGGTAGGTGATCAAAATGATTGAGCGGGCGCCAGCCTGAGACAAGCCAAATCTGACGAGACATTCCTCGCGACTCAGTACCTCCCAGTCCAAGAGTTCGAGACCGTAACCGGCGCTCTCAACTTCAACACCCCTGATTGCAATGTCACTGGCGGATGCGATCTCTACACCACCAAATCTACCGGGTCCGACAAGAAATTATACAAGAGTATCGACAAAGATCTCAGTTCACAGCATGCCGCACTGCTCAAGCTGGGCGCCAGCCTGTCACCGCCCGACCGACAACACATGCTCGCCACGTCGCGCAGCATGCAGCTATTCTCGCACTCGAGCGCATTCGGTCCTCTGTCTGAGCTTGCTAGCCGACGAACGTTTGCCTATTTGATTGCGACGCTCAATGCGAGCCATCCTCACTACGACTTTTCCCACGTCTTGCGGCCCGGCGATTTCAAGCGTGAGAGGAACTTGAGGCGTGTCATTGCCAACTTGGATTCAATATTGCAAAACGTACGGCCCGGCTTCGAAGGCTCATCGTACGACTCATCCGCTGGTAGCGACGCGAACGCACAATGGGGCCCACAGTGCTGGTCCTTGATTAACAAGGAGATGCGTCTTAATGAGTGCACCGTCTTTAGCTATCACCCAGAAGTCGACCCCTTTGAAGAAGATGAAAGCGCCATTTGGGCCGTCCACTACTTCTTTTTTAACAGAATGCTGAAGAGGGTCGCTTACCTCTATGTCAGAGTCGTTCCCGTCATCTCCTCACAGAGCCCAACTTTGAGACCGGCCAAGGGTGGTCTGCACAAGCGACATACCGCAACCGAGTCAGAGGGCACCAAGAAACGAACCAAGTACTGGTTTGGTGACCAAGACGCTGAGTTGGTACCGCCATTTGAAGACGACGAAGAGCCGGTGGATGACGGTCTCTACTGGAATCGCGGAGAGGATGGCGATATCGTACAGTTTTCGGATGATGATATGGCTGAAGATGAACCATTTGATGAGGATGACGACTATGATGAAGATGACGACATGACAAGTACAAGGCGAGAGAGGCTTATGAGCGAGGATGTTGCAGGACGAATGGAGATTTAAGCTGAGGCTATATTCTTCAAGCCACGCTTATTTCTGCGGCGAAACGGAGGCAGCAACAGTCCTAGCCTTGTCTGCACCAAGATGACGAGGGATTTTGTATCTTTTCAACAAGGATATGCCCTCTCATTTCAAATCTGCTTGGATGGACTTTTATTTATCTTACCATGAACATATCACTCGCACTCGACTTACCAAGGGCAGAGATGGAATTACAGCTCCCTCCATCTCAAAGCTTCTCTCTCTCTCCCATCCTAATTTATCATTTTTGGGTTTTCGTTTTCTGGACTCGATTTCCAACGATTTCCTATTCAACTACTCTACCGTATCGTTGCTATGATTACGAAATGTCATTTTTTAGCGTGGCGCATGGTCCTGGTTTCTGGTCGGTGAGAGCGACTGGGAACAACGTCGCCCAGAGTTTTCTCTCTGATTTTCATTTGGTTCAATTTCCTATCGTTGCGTCATTTTATCAAGTTTATTCATGTATCTGCCGTTTTTCTACTTCTTTTCTTTTCTTCTTTTCGTTTTGCTGTGTTATTTGAAAATATTTGGTGGCTCTTTTTACCTATTTTCGAAAAAACAAAGGCTGGTTTTGTTGTTTCTATTGTTATTGCTTATTTCTTTCCCTACTCTTCTCTTTCTTTGTAGTTTTCGTTTTTAATCTGGGAACGAGGTGGGCTACCTATATAACAACGTATATATATACAGATCACGCAGTAATGTTATGAAATTTGGCTTGGTCTCGCTGGGAACGAGACTTTTGCTGGCTACTTTTATATAGTTTACGCAAATTAGCAGTATATGGATTTACTCCTAGTCTATCATCAAAGCTTCAATACTTGTATCTTCAATCATTGATCTGATAACAGAAGCGATAACTGAATAAACGCAAATTCTTACATAGAGGCATATATGTGAAGTTATTGCTGGGTACAAAGCACAATATAATCTACCTAGCATACAAAAAAGGTCCACATATCTTCATACTGCCCGAGACACAAACATAAGATGATTCACGCTTAGAGAAAAGAGCAATGACGCAGCACGAGGTATCCATTGATCTAAATAACACAAAGCTAACGAAGAGAATTTGAAAAAAAAAAAAAAAAAGTAGAAGCGTGTGCAGCTAGAGAAACAAACAAACAAGTAACCGAATTCCCCTTGCCCCTTTTCCTTGTCCGCCTATCCTAGCAAATGGCCAAATCAGTATCAGCCGCCATTTATTATCGACGACCGGTATTTTTCAAGACCACTTCCCACGCAAAATATCTTTTAGTGTTTAATAATTAGTCTCGGGTATCAAGTATTTCCAGATATAAAAGCGCGCATAAGATGAATGTAAAAGAGCATGCTATTATCGGGTGCTCCCCCTTCGAACCAATCTCTGTTTGATTGGACCGTGTATTTATACTCTGTTTGGTGTATGAATATGTATCGTCGAGTAGAATTGAATTAAATGCAAGAATTCTTAGAACCGAGCAATGCCATCGAGGAGCGCAATGAAGCAAAATGCCGATATACTGGCGTGTAGAAACTTCGGCGCTTAGACAGCGGACGCCTTCCTTCGTCGCCCAAAGAATCTCGCGAATCCGCTGGGCTCTTCCTCCTGGACTGGAACTGGAGCGGGAGTAAAGTCTGGCGGCGGCTCAGAATCGCGCAAGAACTTGGCTAGATCTCCTGTCTGTCCTAGGTATGCAGGCTCTCGCGGCTCAAATTTCTTCATTGGGACTCTGTTCATGGGGGCTCTCTCCGTTGGGGCTCTCTCCACCGGAGCTCTGTTTACTGGTGGGTCAGCATGGACAGGCCCATATGCGTCGTATCCTGGAGGCATCTGAATCGGAACGTGTCTGCGAACAGTTGACGGGCGGGCTTCGTTGGCGAGGCCCACAGCGCCGGGGCGTGATTGAGACTCAGTAAGAGTATTGACCTCTTTGGAGTTGTTACGACCAAATCGTCCCATAAGACCAGGTGTGCTCGACTTCCTCCTTGGCTGCTGCTTCGTAGGCGGAGACGGAGGCTCTGGCGGAGGCTCACAGTTGAGTAAGAATTCTGCCAGACTTTCTTCCTTCTTGGGGGGCGGTCTAGGAGCCATATCGAAATCATCATCTTCTTCTTCATCGCTGAAATCAATTGCGTATGGATCGCGAACGCGGCGAGTTTTCCGAACGGGCATCGGCATGCCCATATCATCGTCGTCCTCTCCAAACATCGCGTTTGCCTTGGACATGCCCTTGTTCTTGAGAAGTGCAGAGTTGGAGTTGACAGAGGAGTGCATCGAGTAGTCCGTCACGCTGGTAGATGCTTGGCTGTGTCGCATATCCGGAAGCACCGGATCGACCGCCCTGCCTCCAGCCGCACCATACATCATCTCTGAATCTCCTGGGTTACGGAAAGGCGCCACGTGTCGAGGAATGGGATTTTGACCATTGGCTGGACCCTGTCGTATAAAGTCAATCAAATCTGAGGTCTCGCTTCTGCTGTTGGCAGCAGGCTCTCGAGCCTGGTATCGGTTTCGATTGCTGCTGCTGCGACTGCTTATGGTGGTAAGTGGTTGAGACTCTGGAATGGTCTTGGGTGGGTTGACAGGGACGTGAACATTGCGCAGAGCTGCCGGGCCTCTGTCGCCAGCTGGGCCTGTAGACTTGATAAACTCGGCAAAATCCGCCAAAGACTCGCCAGGTGCACGAGCATCTCGAGCTTGGGCCCCACCATTACGGCCAGACGCGCCGAAGGCTCCAGCCGGAGCGCGGGGGATCGGTCCAGAAAGTTTGGGCGTGCTTTCAGAGGAGGCCTGGGCATTGGCTGGCTGCGCCCGCGGAATTGATGGAGATGCATTTGAGCTAACAGGCGAGGATCGCATAAGGTCTTCGCTCTTACGGGAGACCTTGGTCACAACAGGGCTGTCGGCAGATTTATTGACCTGGAAGATGACTTAGCAAACAAAACGAACTCCTTAATGTGTGAGGTAGAGGGAAAAAAAAAAAGAAAGGACGATGCTCGAGGTTAGAGTGAGACTGGAACGTACATCCATATCACGCATATTCTCCGGTGTCAATGTGTAAGTGATGGTTTGATTGCTCTGAATGAGCTCTTCAAAGTTGCGCGCCATGCTTTCAGCACGGTTTGATGCGTCGTCTGAAAGAGTTCTAACAGCCTTGAATCGGCTGGCGCCAGAAGATGCGGACGAACCAGAAGTGTGGATTTGCCGAGGAGGAGCAATGGAATCCAGAGACGGAGTTGATTCCTTGTCATCTTGCTCAGCAGTGGGCCGTCCCTTCTGTCGATTGGATTGCCCCCCAGCGGATCGGTAAGGAACATCTGGAAATTGAACATCTGTGGCACTTTGAGCGGTTTTAAGAGACGAGCTCCTGGTACTTGAATAAGGCTGGTCGCTTTGAGGGGAAGCCGAGATTCTATCAGCAGCTCTGATATTTGTTTGCAAGCCATGCGGGAGTCGGCCCAGCTGGTCTCGACTTCGAGAAGCTGGTGCAGGCTTGACAATCGGATTCACCTGATCAGCGTCTTCCTCAGACTCTGAGATGGTGGCAGCATTTGGGATGGGTGGCCTCATCCTCTCGACTGGAGACCTCACTGCCGAGAGAGGCACGCCTGTTCGTGAGCTAGTGTCAATGGCCTTGACTTTCCGCATCTCGTCGGGACGTGATAGAGGGCTTGCTCCAGACACAGTGCTTGCCCGTGGCCGCTCGGCTGATTCCATGGAACGCGGCCGACTAGTGGCTGGACTACGGGGCGGAACGTCTATGATGCGTGCAGAGTGCACACTAGAAGATCTGCTCAGATGAATGGCCTTACCCGTATCTGAGACAGAGCGAGATGAAGTGCTGGAGACGGAGACTCTGGACGAAGTCAAGATCTCGGCCTTTTCGTATATCACTTCATCAAACTCATCCGATCCGCTTTCATCAGAGTCGCGGCTTTTCGGTTTCGCCTCCACCTCCACCTCCACAACAGAGAGTCTCGTAAGCTCTTGGAGCTCAGGAATTCCTGTTGCATCGGCAGTTTTTGACCTTGGTCGCGCAGTCGCATAGAAGACGGACCTTTTGGGGGTTGGCAGTGAGGTGGATCTTCTGTGAAGGCCGAGTAAGGTGGCATACTGCTCTGAATCTGGAGATGATTGGGATTCTTTGAGTAAAGATAACGCCCCGGCGAAAGATTGAACGCGGCGCTTGTCGAAATCCTTTTCTTCCTCCTCGCTTCCATCTTCCTCATCATCGCTATAATGGGCCAAGCCTGGCACCTCAATCTCCGCAATGTCATTGTCGCCCATGGGTAGTGGGATATTCATGGGGTGAATGTCTTCCTCTGCAGCATCCTTTGTGTCATCTTGCACCTCGGCAGAGTCAGTTCCACGCTCACTGATGGAACTCTTACGATCGTACAGAGAACTAGCGTGGCTGACTGAAAGAGATCGACTGGAGGCATATTCGCCTAGTGGCGCACGCATTCTCTTTTTCCACCCTCGCCATAAGCGGCCCAAAGTTCGATCAAGCGCAACGCGTTCCATGTCAATATCCTCCACCACAATTCTCTCAGCAACAGCGGCCGGGCTGCGCGCTCCATCCTTGAGCTCTTTTTCAATTCTGGAGCGCAACCTTTGGCTAGCCGCCTGCCCAGCCACAGAAAGCGTGAGTTCACCCATATATTCCAAGACTGAGGTAAGGAAGATGGCCACGGCAGGCGAGATGATGTCGGAAGTTCTTTCATGTTCGCCAATCTCGAGATTTTCCTGCGTCATGTACTTGTCCTCGTCCTCTTCTTCCAAGTCTCCGAGAGAGGAGTAGACCATACACCGCAATCTAGCTCTCTTCCAGGCTAATTCAACATCCCAGTCTCGTGCATGGGGGCTCTGGGGCTCGGTGTACTCTTCTTCCTCGGAGCCCCCTAGGTACTCCCTCAGTTCTTCATCAGCATTGCTTATGGTTTCTTTGGCCAACTTTGGCTTGAGGACGTCGGAGACGGCAGGTCGCAGGGCCGAGAGAGAGGTAGATTTGGCGACTTGCAAAAAGTTTAGTAACAACTGATCCAGGAAGCTGTTGACTAGCAGCAAGGCAGCAGGGGATATGGCAGCGGCCTCTCCAGACGGCTCGACGCCATTCTGGTCGTACCAGGTGCTTTCGTGGCCGTCGTGGTTGTTTGTTACAATCTGTGAGGCTGCAGTTGACGCAATGAAGGCGGCCTCTGGAGATACCGACTGTGGAAGAGCAAGAAACGTGTGGCTCGCGATCGAAGGTCTGTCGCTGGAGATGCTCTGGGTTCGCGGTCGCACATCGCGCGGCGAGCCAACGCTGCTCGTCGGGCGCGACTCGACGGCGGAGCCAGCCATGGTTGAAGCTGGTTTTCTACCGAATGTAGCTGTACTTAATGTATGATCTTGAGTTGTTCTCCGACTTAGTCACTGCTCTCGAAAACAATGACTGTATAGTTGTATGAAGTCCACGTAGGAAAAAAGAAGAGTGCAGTCGAGATCGGTGCTCGTGTCGAGGTTTCGCAACTCGTCGACAGTCAAGGCGAATAAGCGACGGTCCCTAGCTATTCGTGGAATATGGGGCCGCGAAAAGGTAATCAATGCTTAAGACGGAGGACCCCCTGGTCGCAAATTAGTTCATGAATCGGGACACAATCGAATGACTGGATTGGCAGGCCCGCTAACACATGGCTCTGGGGACTGGGATGGTGAGATGAGACACAGGAGGGCAAAGGCGGGTTTAAGTGACTCCAGTCTGCGACGAAAAAGAAACGAGAGTGAGCGGTGGGTGTCACAATGAAGGAGCAAGCCAGGCTGGTTGATTGATTGATTGATTGATTGATTGATGGCTGGTGTTGGCACTAGCAACCAGATGGCGCTGAATCCACGGGGGATGACAGGCAAACGATGGTTGTGGCATCAACCAGAGGCCGACAGGATGCAGTTCAGCTGCGTGAGGGAACAAACTGGGAGGCCATGAAGCAGAGAAAAAGAGGGAGGGCATCAAGGGGGCCGAGCTGTTGGACCACGAGGAGTCGGTGCTGGAGGTGCCTTGACAGCAGCCACTATGGGGAAGCGGTATGTGGTACTTTGTGCAGCGCAGGGACAGTGCTGGGGCGGCAGGTACTCGAGTAACGGCGCTGGTACCGGTACAGAGCGCAGCTGGTACTTACATGTACTCCTGGAGCGAGCGCCTTACACGAGGACGAATCGTGGGCGCCGTCGAGATGTCTGTGCGCTGGCGAGTCAATGCTGCAGAAGCACAGCCCGTGACGTGCCCGTTGTTGGGAAGAAGGAGAAAGAGTTGCAAGGCGAAAAGAGGAGAAGGTTGCGAAGATTCATCCACAGTGGCCAGTTGGACCATCAAGGCGGCGAAATGGAGATTTGCATGATAAACGGGATCTGTTCTTTTCTTTTTTTTTTTTCTCCGGCTGCTTTGAGATTGATGTCGACCCCCTTTCTATAGCAGCAGTGCTAGTGCAGGCCCGACGACTTAGACGGCAGTAGTGGGCGGTACTGTAGCATCGATTCAGCGCAAAGGTGTCCATAGACTCACAGAGTTGAGGTCAGTCTAGTCAACGTGAGACCCGGTGTTGCTGCTAAATGGGAAGCCTCTTGGAGGATCGACGGGCCGTGGAATGCTCTCTTGCATCAGCGCAGGCCGCAGGTCGTGGGTCAATTGATGCTTGAATCACACAGCCTGCTGGTTAAGGTAGGTAGCCGGTAATTGCGTGCAAAGCACCATCCCATCCACATCGCCCTACAGTTTTTCATTTCCATCCCTCCCATTTATTTGCTTCATTGTCTCTCGTCTCACCGCACCTTCTTTCATATATATTTATTTTATTACATTATATTTTCAGTTTTTCACTCTTTTAAATTAAGCTTCTTGCTTCTCCTCATTGCACTCCTTCTTTTCGGCAGACTCTCTACTCGCTCGCCCATTTTCCAATCCCTCCTGCAAAGTCCCGCCTCCACTCCCTGGCGAGACTGGCCCTGGCTTGCCTCAACTTGGGTGGCCCCAAAGCGGCCTGGCATGGAGACCCTAGCGTCATCTTTAGTGCCTTAGCGAAGGGCCCCACCGGCGCTAGAAGCAGCAGCTTTCAGGGGTTGCCTCAACGTCGACGCTGGATTAATAAGGCCGATGGCGGGACACGATTTTGAGGCCGCTTGGCTTGGAGCATATCGAAACAACAAGAATAACGTTGAGCGCCTCATTTTTTTTTTCTGACGCCCGCGTGTTTCTCACATGTTTGGTGCAACTCAGACAGCAGTAGTTCTGCTTTTGTTCCTACTCCTCTGATCCTCCATCATCCCGCAAGGGGCTAACACTGTGTTGGCTGGCTGATCACAGATGGCTCACAGTATTGCCTGTTTGGTCAATACATAAATGTACATTGTCAACACTCCTTCACGTCACGCCTCCACTCCATTCGCATCCGCACTCCTGCACGGAGCTCGGAGTATTCTATAAATAATGACTGATGTGCAGAACTTTACTAGGAAAGAAGCACACCGGAAAATCGCATCAATCGGCCGAGCCAAGGCTGCCCAAAGTGGCAACCCTGATATCGGGAACTGGCGCTATCAACGCTATGCGGAGACGCGGCGCTGGATGGCGACGATGTCTAATACAGATTACATACTTACAAACTGCGTGGAAGATAAGAAAAGAAAAGAAAATCTCTTTAGCTGGAGTTGAATGGAGTTTGCAGCTCGGGGTAATTATACTTGCAAGTCGCTAACACGGCCGTTGAGGAGAACCTGACTCAAGGCACAGGGCTGTTAATCTCTGGAAGCAACGTGAGAGACACGAGACAAAACTGCTAGCCTCGCAGACTAGTAGCATATGCGGCGCTCATTTGCTCCACGCGCCAGGGATCAGGGCACAACGACAATCTAGGCGCATCAGGGTCTTTTGCCATGTCTAATAACAGTCGTCGTCTCAAGTTAGATTTCGGTTTTTGCCTCCCAAGAAAAGTAGCTTTTTGATGGAAACGGAACGACGCGTCCGATGCTCTGCATAATGAACTGGCGTCGAACAGTAGAAAGCCCGCCACAGCTCACACTGGCGGCTATCTCATCGGCGCGTGCTGCCGCACCGACCAGCAGCCACCCGCTGCAAAGTATGGCGCCTTCGAGGTTTCAATGTCTTAATTGAACCGTGCTTTTGTCGTTGCTTTGGGGCTGACTGTTAATCCAACCTCAGCTATGGCGGTTTAGCACCGCTGTGTCGCCCCGGCGGTGATCCTTTAAGGCGGGCGACTGATCCCAAGGCAAGCCAATGCTTGTAAGTCGAGCAAAGGCTTCTCCATGCACGTGGTTTTATTATAATTGCACGCATAAGGCTTGCAACGCACCCATTCCTTGATCAATTGCTGTGATTGACCACGTCTCGGATTCGCAGATCCACAGCTCGCTAACCCAAGTCCCGAGCCGGGATGGCCTCCAGCCCCGGCCCCTCGTGGCGTTTTCCACGGCTCTGCAGGCAGCTGGAGCCAAGAGGGGACTTGTTACAGAAGGTTGACTTTTGTTTCGTTTCAATCCGATGACTGGCTTGCGCTAATAGTAATAGTACCTACTGCCCGCTGTTGCCACCAACTCCAACCACTGCTGGTATCATGTGCTGCTGTAGAATCCTAGTCCCGCCTCGCTTCTTCAACACAATAGCCTACTACTCCGCATTCTTCGTGCAGAAGCGCCTTGTAGGCAGCAAGCGAAAGAGCGCGGTCTCTCATGCGGCCCTTGTGGCGAGCAGAAACCAGCCACTGACGAAGCTGAAGCTCAGCACTGGTGAAGGCGTTGCTCTTTGTCGCTTATCTCAATCGCTTGGCCCTTGTATTGTCATCGTTTGGCATCGGCAGGCGGCTTAGGCCAGTTGGTGAAGATGGCGCTGCATTAGCCGATTTGCTTGCATTGCTTGACCGTTGATTCGGGGAAAGTCGAGTAGACGTAAAGATTTACTGCATGTACTGTACCTACCTACTGGCCATAAAGCGGCTTGCGACACAGTATCTCGCACCCGCCTCTTTGGTATCTCACAACGGAGATGTGCGAGAGCACAGGGTGCCTATTTGAGCAGCCTATTTGAGCATGTACAGAGACACAATGCATGATAGTCACATTTTCTTTTTCATAGCAGTGTTACGCTACAGGGCTTGGGTGCCTCTATCTTGTCTATCTACCTGCCTGAAGAGCTCATGCTGACTGCATAGTCCCTCCCAGAGCTAACTCTCGAGTTGCACTCCTGCAACCGCATCAACACCCTGATATAAACCTACCAATGGGAGATGCAAATGCCGCGGAGTTTATTTGGCCATTCTGTAGTATTCTCAATAAGGCGCCGGCCCGCAGCTGTATGCCAGGGGAGCTCCGACTGTTGCGTTAGCTATAAGCAGGGACAGCGGCAGTTGAGCGATACATGGACTACATCTCCCGGCAGTGTCAGATGATTGATACGCATAGTAGGTGATGGACACGCCCAAGCTTTCCATCAAAGATGCACAAAGGCTCACCGATAAGGGTATAC
Source organism: Trichoderma gamsii (assembly GCF_001481775.2). Taxonomy (NCBI): domain Eukaryota; kingdom Fungi; phylum Ascomycota; class Sordariomycetes; order Hypocreales; family Hypocreaceae; genus Trichoderma; species Trichoderma gamsii. The sequence continues at coordinate 164,922 of NW_020171341.1, read as the reverse complement.
AACAACAACAACAACAACGAGAGCTACAGTATTATACCATAGGTATGGCCATCCCGCATCTCACCGCGTACAGAATACCCTCGAAAGGATCTCATCCTCTTGCGCCCAACTCAAAGGACCCCAACCACCAAGATCGACGGCACGGACAGCTAGCGGATGACTCCGCGTCGGGATGCAACAGGACCGGTAACGTGCAGTTCCCCATACTATACCGGCTTACCTCGATTAGTAGCATCACTATCCTTCCGCAAACAGGGAGGCCTAGAGAGGATCGTGACGTGTGGTGAGACGAGCGCAAAGTTGCTCCCCGACGCATCGCGCAATGATCGTTTTGGGGCTGTCAGCTCGGCGATTCCCGTTACGGCGCTGTTCCGCGGATGCTCGGCGATCAATTTGCATTGGTTAGTGACCGAATCCTACGGCATGGCAATGGCCTGCTGAAGGCTCCGATGTGGACACATATCTTTCCGAAGGGCTGCTTGCCCTGTGACACATTTAGTTGTAGGTGGTATTGCAAGGGGTGAGGCCTGTAGTGATGAGATGTTGGGTGGTAGGTGCATGTAGATATACGCCTCAGTCAGAGCCGCCCTTGTGGTTTTTACTGCCTCGGTGGTCCAGAAAATGTATCAGGCATACTGATAATTGATTTGATGCCTTACGAGTGAAATTATAGTATAAGAACACTGATAATCTGTTAATGAACTCATATTATGGCAGAGTATTCTGAACAACTGTTGCATCTATGAGATTGAATCTCTTGCATCAGTTGACGCTCGACTTTTTAATACTCTCCATGTAGATGAAATGATTTTTTCGTAGAACAGTACATAGTACATCAACAGAAAACTACCATCTTGCTACTATCCAAGACTTGATAAGTCATAAGTAGTCTATTACTCGTATTTGACGACGAAAGATGCTCGTCAGAGTCGGATGCCGTAATCTCCTCTTAAAATACTACAACGGCGTCGAGGGAAAAGTTAACCAATGGTCCCGTTTCATACTGACATTGTCAGTAAAGAACTTGAAACATCACTGAAAAGAAAACAAGGCTCCAGTCTGTTCGATAAGAACGAGGTTGGAAAGCTCGGAAATAACTTTGCACAATTCTGCAGCTGGTCGTTGCAGATATCACAACACGGCCAGCAAAAACTACTGGATGGAGCATACTTCAACATGCCGCTCGCCTTGGACTGGATTGTATGGTGTATGGTCCGATATTTTCTAAGGAATGAGGCAGAAGATTTACTTCTTAGCTTTAAATTCAATTACTAAACCGAAGATCCTTGGCTATACCGACGATAAGTAGAGGGGAGTCTGCTGATACGTATTGGGACTCCCATATGTTAAAGTATTGTCTCTACGTTGATGGGTTGATTGGCTGTAGGTGATATTGTAATACAACTCTAGGCAGCTAATGGGATATTTAATGATGACGTTAATTAAGAAGCTGCTGGGTACTGGTGTTTGCACTTTGTGAGATGTAGTCTACCTCAAGTGCCGGCAAATAGAATACTGCACTACATGTCGTATAATGGGTGATATTTCCATTATTAGAATTTCGTTAGGGTAATAGACTAACACAACAACACCGCAGTCCTTGATACGGTGCGGAAATTGTGTGCATTTTATATGCCTTTGCAGAACGGTAAAGCTGGCACATGAAGCCGTATCACCAACAGCCACAGCCACATTAACGCCCTCAAATTCTGCATCAGTTCCATCTCGTAAAATTCTAGCAATAGATCCTGCATAAGGATTCAAGTGTGAAAATGGGCAAGAGAAAAAGAAAAGTCTAGGTAATTGCCTAATTTGCGTAAATCGCTATACAATAAAAAAAAGCCAAAAGCCCGATTTTGAATAGCTATTGTCTTCGCTCTCTCTCCCTATTGTTCTCTACAGCCAACACTCCACTAAATGCGGTTCTGTACTCTACGCTACAGATACTGTAATATCAATCATCAAACACATTAATTTACATCATCAATTCGTGTTTCTCTTCCGCTTTCTTGTTTTTTATGCATTTGACCGCAAGGGAGAAGTTGTTGCAAAAGTGTAACCAGCTGAGCTCTCTCCTCTTGATACCCTCATTTTCTCATACTTAACCCATTACAACGCCTCTACATCAAAAGCTGCAAAGAGAGCTATCCAAAGAATCATGGCCCTCAAATTCCGCCGCCCAGCTCTACCAATACAATGGCTCATCCCCCTCCTCGTCATCAACCTCTTCATCATCAACCTCGGCCTCTCAATCGCCAGCTACCCGGCCACGAAGCTCATGCAGGACATCATCTGCAAACACCACCTGGGCCTCACATTCGACGACCTCTTACCAGAATCGCAATGCCACGATAGAGCCGTGCAGCGAGAGCTGAATATTGTCGCGATTGGAGCGGCCGTCTCTGCCACAATTGCTGGTATGTCATGCTCCCTGTTTTTCTTCTCCATATATGATGATTTTTTAAACACTGGTAGCATAGGCGCTCTGGTGTCTCTCCCACTCGGTATGCTATCCGACAGGATTGGCCGAGTGCCCATCCTCGCGCTGAGCATTCTCAGCCTCTTCTTATCCGAGAGCTACTCCCTATTCATCTGCTGGAGATGGCGACAGATCCCCCTAAGAGCCATCTGGGGCTCCGGCGCCATCATACTCCTGGGTGGAGGACAGGGAGTTGCAGAAGCCATGGTCTTCACCAGCATCTCAGACGTGATCCCCGAGTCAAAACGGTAATACGTTTCCCCCCCTTACGCCTCTTCATGCATTCGCTAATTCCTCCCTGTTTTGCCATGTAGAGCAACATGCTTCCAATGGGTCGTCGCCGCTGTTCTCTCCGCCAACCTCTTCGGCCCCGTTATCGCCCGCCCTCTTACCGACATCTCCATATGGCGCCCTCTGTGCATCTCGCTCGCCCTCGTTGCCATCGGGGGCATCATACTCGTGACGCTCATGCCAGAAACACTCCACAGCCGTGACTCTCCCGCTCAAATCGGCGAAGATACGCCCATCATCCACAGCAACAACCATCACCACAACGACGACGACGACGACGACGACGATACCGCCTCACAAACACCAGTGGCATCTACCAAATCCACTCTCAAGGCCCTCCTCCGTCGTCCAGCCGTATACCTCCTCCCAGGCGCCATCCTCACCATGCCAGTCGTCTCAACGCAACACGGCATCCTCATGCGCCTCATGCCCATCCAGTTCGACTGGCCTCTTTCCCGAGCCGCGCTGCTCCTCTCTCTAAACGCCGCAGTCACTCTCCTCACACTACTCGCCATCCTGCCTTTAGCATCCTACGCTCTCTATAGGAAAACTTCGATTTCCGCTCTCCAACGAGACCGCATCCTCGCCCGCGCCAGTGTCATTCTCTTTGTTCTCGGTTCTTTTTTCCTCATGATGGTCAGCAAAGCCAGCCTCATCATCATCGGCGTTGTTCTATCTGGCCTTGGATCTGGTGTGCCGACTTTGTGCCGCACGCTGCTCGTGGCTCTTGTAGGCAAGCATAAGACTGGGTCTGTCTTTGGAATAATTGCTGCTGGAGAGGTCTTGGGAATACTAGCATGCGAGCTGATTATTGGTCCGCTCTTTGATATCGGTCTCGGGACATGGCTTGGTCTGCCTTTTTGCCTTGGCCTCTTCATCTCAGCTTTGACATGTTCGTTGACCTGGTTGGTTCGCAAGGCTGACGAGCAATCTTGATTAGCTCCTGATATAAAGGAGGAGCCGAACAAGCATGACAAGACAAATCTTTGATAAACAATCACTTCGGGGGGGGATCATGAGCCATACGCATTAGACATTAACTAGAACAGCAGGCGCATTTCTGTTGTCTGACATCACTTTTTCAATACTAAAACGTTGAAGCAGTCGAGTCAATTGGTGATCAATTAACAATAAAACTAAAAACTAATCATGACAATTTCATAATCATAACTCAGCTAGGGTATCGTTTCGCATTTCTAGGTATCCCCCTCCATCCTCAACATATCTTTGTGTCCACTCTAGTAGTTGGCCTCGGCCTGCTTCTGGATGTCGTGCTCGGCACCACGCTGCTGTGTCTTGCCCTTATCGTGCAGCTCCTCGTAGTGCTCCTGGCCTGACCTGTCTCCAGTAAGACCGGCGACGGCGCTACCAACAGTTCCCTGGACACGTTCTCCCACGCCGTGACCGTAGTCGTGTAGCTGGCCCTTGGCCTCTTGCTGCTGGCCCTCGAGGTTCTGTTGGCGTCCAGACTGCTTCAGTGACTATATCATCCATGTTAGCTATAGCTTAGAGATAGTAGCTGTTGCATAAAGCGATCATACCTCATTGCCAATGAGACCTCCAAGCGTCTCCTTAGCAGAACCAAGGGTCTGGTTCCATGAGCCCTCAGTCCGGTTGGGGTCATCCTTTGCAAAAGCGCCTGTGCTGGAAATAGTGCCACCGGGGAGCTTGACTGCTGCCTGAGAGGCGTCGTACTCGGCCTGAGCCTTGTCCTGGCGAACCTCGCCCTTGGCCTGGTCGCCTGTGTTGCCAGTCAGGTTGCCGAAGGCGTTCTGGACGGCGCCGGTAGCAGAGTCGACGTAGGACTGGAGGGTGGAGGGCTTGTTGTTGGAGTTGTCAGACATGATTGCGGTTGATGTGTGATTGAATAGAAGTTGTAGAGTGATGAAATGTTTTGCTGTTGAGGTGCTTTGTTGTTGTGGTTGTGGTTGTTTGCTTGGCGAAGATGGGAAAGATTAGAGGAGGGCAACCGGGCATTTATAATAGCTGTCAAACGCGTAAACCTTCCATCCAACAGGGAAATCGCAATCACGATCGCGATGACGATAACAGCTTCCCACTATTCACCATGGCATTTCTGACGCGCACCACTGATGTCATTGCGATTCCCTGCGTCGAGCTTGCGAAGCCTCTTGGCAGGCACTCACAGCTGTGGTGGCGCGCTGACGTCATAACACCGTCAACGATGGCAGCGGCGTTGCACGTCTGGAGATCCACGCTGCCACATTGGCTGGCGTAGAGCATGTGAAACAGCTCTATTGCCGGTTTGGGTCACGCAACTGGCGTCGGTTGGACAGCTGGAGCAGAAGGAGCAGGGACAGGAATAGATCGAGGCATGCACATGGAAATATCTCGAACGACGAATTAAACCACCAGCCAGCTCCACGCTTCCAGTGTCGCAATGGTCACGATCTTAGTCAGTGAACTAATTTTTGAATCTTGTTTCTAACAGAATTGTCATTATTCGTGCTCATCAACTAGTGAGAACCAGGTATCTTATACTACAATATGTTGTTTGTTACAGTCATCTGGCCGGCGTGAGTTCTGGCGCCCATGGCCAGCTCTTTTCTGATTACGCCAAAATCCAGACCCAATTGCTAAATCTTCCCTTCCCAAACTTTAAACAGGTACATTTCAAACTTGAGGCGTATTAATGTTGGCTCCACTGGATCGTGTTCAGGTCAATGCCTTCTTGCACAAGTTCCCACAAGGGGCTAAGCTCGCGCAGGAAGGTAACACGCTCCTGAACTGCCTTCAATACATAATCGATCTCTTCCTCTGTGGTAAAGCGGCCGATACCAAACCGGATGCTGCTGTGTGCATTCTCGTCGCTGTTTCCAAGCGCTCGGAGCACGTAGCTGGGTTCAAGTGAGGCCGAAGTACACGCGCTGCCCGAAGACAGAGCAATATCCTTGAGTGCCATCAATAGGGACTCGCCCTCGACGTAAGCAAATGAAACATTGACACAGCCGGGATAGAATGACTTGGCGTCGCCATTCTGGGATGTGTGTTCCATACCCAGCAGTCCGCCTAATAATCGATCTGATAGGTACTTGATCCTCTTTGAGTCATACTATGCAAAGATTCTCGTTAGTCATTGTCAATCTATGAAAGATGAGACTGATAATATCCAAGAGTACACAGGCAGTGAAAGAAAGCGCAAGAATCAGACAGGTTGCTACACTCAACACGAAGAGCCTTGTCACGGGCAATTCAGAAAGCCATGCATGTATAAGCAGATCATCATATGAACGCAGGGGAGAATTTGGATTGGGGAAATGAAAAGTATATAGGGAAAAGAGAGGAAATGAAAGAACGGAAAATGTGATAACGTACCGCCATCTCTTCTTTGGCAACACGGCAGGCCTCGCCAAAGCCAACAACCAATGGTGGTGCCAAGGTACCGCTTCGAAGACCACGCTCTTGTCCACCACCAGTGATGATGGGGTCGAGACGAACCCTGGGTCGTCTCCGCACATAGCATGCGCCAATGCCCTTGGGACCATAGATCTTGTGTGATGAGATGGACATGAGGTCAATGTTCATGGCGTTGACGTCAATCGGGATCTTGCCAACAGCTTGAGCTGCATCTGTATGGAAAAAGACTTTTTTCTCGCGGCAGAGTTTGCCAATTTCTTCAACCGGCTGAATAACTCCAATCTCGTTGTTGACAGTCATGATGCTGACCAGGGCCGTCTCAGGCCGGATAGCAGCTTCAAGATCCGCCATGCTGACCAAGCCATTGCTCTGAACAGGCAGATAGGTGACTTCGAATCCTTCATCCTGCAAATGCCTGCAGCTGTCCAACACGCACTTGTGCTCAGTCTGGGTGGTGACAATGTGCTTCTTCTTGCCGGATCGGCCAAAAAATCGAGCAACGCCCTTGATGCTCATGTTGTTACTCTCCGTGGCGCCGCTGGTGAAGATGATCTCCTTGGGATCGGCGCCAATCAGATTCGCAATATGCTCTCGGGCTTCCTCAACAGCCTTCTCGCTTTCCCAGCCGTAAGCATGCGTTCTTGAGTGGGGGTTGCCAAACTCGCCGACGTAAAACGGCAGCATCGCATCAAGAACACGGGGGTCAACAGGCGTGGTGGCCTGCATATCGAGGTAGATAGGCCTCTGGCCCTCCTCCATCACGGCCGCGGTCTTGAGGACCTCTGCAGATGCGCATTAGCCTCTATGCCTTACATGTGGCTCTTCATTTCGAATTTTCGCAACAAGAGGTAACCAAGGACGACGTACCAGCCATCGGGCTAACCTTCATGTTAGGCGAGGAAGCATCCAGCGACGCAGGAGGGATGTCCACAAAGTCCTTCCTATCCAGCTTGATAGCTGTCTCGACCCGCGCATTATCCCTCTTAGACTCGGTCACGTATCCCCGCCTCCCACTCCTCCTCGTAGCCGCCACCAGGGCAGCTCGCTGAATTCCTCGCAGCGACGCCGCAGCAACCGTTGGGCTGGAGCCCAGGCGGCTCGCCGACCTCAGCGCTGACGATGCAATACTAGCCATGGCTGTGGTGCTGATGGAAAGTTTACATGGGGGCGGAAATTTGCAGCCGGGCAAGAAAATGGGGTTGCTGCAGAGCAGTTTTTAAGGCCGTGGGTTTTCGGTTTCTGGGATTTGTCAATGGTCGGCTCGGTGATAAACTGCACGCCGATTGGCTGGACTTCCTGAGTAGCTCCGGCTGAATCCCGGAAAGCACGCAGCTCATGGGCTTGGCCCGAGTCGCCATCGCTTTCAGTGGGTATACCCCGAAGGCGGCGGCGGCGGCGAACAGCAGCCTCGGACATCGAGGCAAACCACGTCATGTCCCAATTTCGGACTATATGAAGCAACTGGATACACGTTGCGATTGTGAAAAAGCACTCTCTATAAATCTATTGTACAATCACCCAAATTTAATTTTACGAGGCATCTTGTTATACCAAGCGAAGATGATGATTTCATTTGTGGTTTGCACCATGCCGGGCTCATTATAGAAGAGTATGGCGAGGATACTCAATGTACTGTAGTCATCAACTTCTGAAAAACATAGTATCGTCTGTCTGAAGGCATTAACATCACGGTAAATTGAAAGTACATTTTCACTCACAAGGGCCACATTAAATGTTGATAAGTACTAGTAGGAAGCCGCGGTAGCCCGTCTGAAGGCGGTAAAAATGCTGTGAAATTCAGGCCGCAACACTAAAGGTCTTAATAAGGCAGCTAGGAAGAAGTCATAGTGCATGCAGCCAGGCTGAGGGTGCGTTAAAAATGCTGTGAAATCGAGGCTCCATCGCTTTCGGGGGGAAGCGAGCTTTTGCCTTTTGCCTTTTGCCTTTTGCCTAGCCGCATTTTGCTTGGAATGTTCGTTAAAAATATTCGGTTATTGACTCATAGAATTCATCGATTTCTTCCTACCTAGGTACATATACTAATGTAGTAAGTAGCATTGTACTTAGTGGCTTTTGAGGATTCGATTGTCAGGGCTGGGGTGAACTGTATAAACACTTGACAAGGCTTTGAATGGTAAAAGGCATTGAAAGGCGAGATGAAGCGAAGATACTTTACGCTGTTCTTTGGCAGCAAACATTGACTCTTGAATTGAAAACTGTGGTGTTGCCGCACTGTGGCGCGGTTTCTACAGTACCTGCGTAGGTGTATATGTGTTATAAGAGTATAACACTCAAATATGCCCACTGGACGGATTCTGAGGTGAAGATTTTCAGGACTGATATTGAGCTTCTCATTGGTGTATTTGCACATGGTCTACGATAGTCGACTCCAGAATAATAAAACTATCATTCTCTCAGGTAGGTGTATATAGCGGTCGACCGAGCGCATCCAGGGTGAGTCCAAACATCCAAACGTACACCCACACACAAGCATCAGCATCCTGCAGTCCAAGGGATGTGCCAGATAAAGAAAGGCCGTCATACGGGCATGGGATACCGGAACTCACATTGCACCAACCACCAGGTTCACAGAGTAATGCACCCACAGAATGACACCATCGGCAGTGGTAGACTACACGTGGTAGACTAAAATACACGCACTGGGAGTCTTAGAAGGTGGCTCATATGTGAGTTCTTCCAAGGGGCCTCGAAGATGCCATATCTGCAGCGCATATATTCGGCTGGTGTGCTTTTGAATCAACACAGTCGAGGTGGGCATCACATCTGGAAGCTGGGGAATCTTACTCTGGGGTCTGATGCTGACAGGCCGCGCCAAAGCAGAGGATTCCACAGGATTTGCTATTGGCTGCTTATTATGCAAGCGATTCTCACTTGTCTCATCCATGCAGAATAATTAGGGGCCCTCGGGGCCATTCTTGCTCAACGAAGAGTTCTGCCGAGGGTTCTACGATTGCCATTAGTACTACTAGCAGTCGCTACAAAATGAAAAAAGATCGCCAAGTAGTCAACTTCCATAGGCTTCTTTTTCCTTTCGCTGGCCCAACAGCTGCGAGATCGGATCTGATGGAGCTCATTGGTTTTTCTCTACCCAAAGACTAGCGTTATCTGGGAAGACCCTTATTTGCTCTTGGTCGAATTTTCAATGGACCCTATCGACCCATCTATGGTTGAGTTTAAGCTCTCATAGATGCCACCACCATTATTGGACAGCCAGGTATCTGCCTCGTAGACCTCTGGTCAAGAGATACTTCTTATTGCTTACCTGCAGGTCATAGCATTCCATCTGCAGTCTGCTGCTCAGGGTGCATATCACAGAGGTACACGTATGAGAGAGTCAGCATAACAGGTGGTAATACGTTTGCTTATAGCCCCCGTGGCAATCGGATAATAGTTTTGAACCAACTGTTGTAGTAAGACAAAGACATCCTAGGCGTGCTGCAATCCATGCTACCATGGAGGGGTTCATGCCATAGGCCAGTCGAGGCTTGCTGCAGGAACTTGATGGGGTAGAGCTGCAAAAATTTCTGCACTTTGATCGCTAGCAACCAGCCAACAGTAGTACCTCTGATCAGGAGGCAAAAACTGCATGTAATCATTCCATTGCCATCCGCCCACGAGCACGAGTAATAGATACTACTGTTGCCTTTAAATGATATGCTCGTTTCCAAGTAATTCCAAGTAATCTCTTGCCATCGTCCCCACTCTGTGCTCGTTTGTTCAAGTACGGAAAACGAGTACGAGCATCATCCTCAACAGAAGAATGCAAACCAAATCCAATTTTTGGCATGTGTTAACAGCAACCAGCAGTAGCGTGTACCTGTACCAACGCATCAGTATGTGGGATGCGCACAAACTGGTACGAGTACCTCAGCCGTAGCAGCACAGCAACTGAAGCTGCTAGCTCGAGTCCCGCACCCCGCCCATGCGCTAAGAAATTTCAGATAATACGGCGTGGCAGGGATCCATCAGAGCCTGTCATTACGCACAGCAATGAATAAGATTCGTGCTCCTCTGGCAGAATTCACGGGGGAGCCACCTCCGATGGCGCAAATCGCGCAATTTGGTTGACGCCCCTGGCTCTCGCTCCTCGTGCTGCCAATGGCCACCCACGCGGGAGCTGCGCAGCAAAGTGGCCGCGACGCTGCAGCCCGGTCAGCGGTGATAGGCTCCACTGCAAAAAGAAAAGCCCCGATCGCAGCGCCTGGAGCCCAGCAGCACCCGACCGCTTCGTCTTACCCCTCCCCCGCCCGGCGCTTTTCCCCAAACCACTTATTAGGTCGCTGCCCAGCTTTTCTCGCTGTCCTTTTCATCTTCCTTCTTCTCTTTCTTCTCCCCATCCTCCTCAGCGTGTCCTTTTCTTACACTTTGGCAAAGGACTCATCTTCATTCCCTTTTCTTCCGCTGCTATCAAAACCAATCGCAAAGATGGTTCAGTCCGCAGTTCTCGGTTTCCCCCGTATGGGTGTCAACCGTGACCTCAAGAAGGCCACCGAAAACTGTGAGTCTTTCTCTCCGCTCGATGTCACAAAAAATGTTTTCTAACCTGATCAATTGTGTAGACTGGGCTGGAAAGATCTCTCAGGAGGAGCTCCTCACTGAGGCCAAGAGACTTCGTCTGGCTCACTGGAAGATCCAGAAAGATGCCGGCGTCGACATCATCCCCAGCAACGACTTTGCCCTGTACGATCAGGTTCTCTCACACATCCAGGACTTCGGCGTATGTGACAGATTTCTGCCCAATCTCTTCCCTAGAAGAATGAATGCTAACAAAAAACCTACAGGCTGTCCCCGAGCGCTACACCAAGGATGGCCTTGACACTGTTGACCAGTACTTCGCCATGGGCCGTGGCCACCAGAAGGGAGGCGTCGATGTCCCCTCTCTGGAGATGGTTAAGTGGTTTGACTCCAACTACCACTACGTTAAGCCCACTCTCCAGGACAACCAGACCTTTAAGCTGTCTGCTTCCCCCAAGGCTGTTGTTGAGTTCAACGAGGCCAAGGAGGCTGGTATTGTCACCCGCCCCGTCCTTGTTGGCCCTGTGAGCTTCCTGCACCTTGGAAAGGCCGACCGTGGCCAGTCCGTCGAGCCCATTGACCTGCTCGAGAAGCTTCTGCCCGTCTACGAGGAGCTCCTTGTCCAGCTCAAGCAGGCTGGTGCCGAGACCGTCCAGATTGATGAGCCTGTTCTCGTCTTCGACCTGCCCGCCAAGACTAAGGCTGCTTTCAAGCCCGCCTATGAGAAGTTCGCCAGCCTGGGTGACAAGATCCCCAAGCTCGTCTTCACCACCTACTTTGGTGACATCGTCCACAACCTTGACCTCGTCCCCAAGGACATCTACGCTGTTCACATCGACCTTGTCCGCAACCCTGAGCAGCTTGAGACCGTTATCGGTGCTCTTGGCCCCCAGACCGTCCTGTCTGCTGGTGTTGTCGACGGACGAAACATCTGGAAGACCAACCTGAAGCGTGCCATTGAGACTGTTGAGAGCGCTGTCCAGAAGCTTGGCAAGGAGCGTGTCATTGTCGCCACCTCCTCTTCTCTCCTCCACACCCCCCACACCCTGGCCAGCGAGAAGAAGCTGGACGCTGAAATCGCCGACTGGTTCTCTTTCGCCTCTGAGAAGACCGTCGAGGTTGCCGTCATTGCCAAGGCCGTCACTGAGGGCCCTGCTGCCGTCCGTGAGCAGCTCGAGGCCAACGCCAAGTCTATCCAGGCTCGCGCCACCTCTCCCCGCACCAACGACCCCAAGGTCAAGGAGCGCCAGTCCAAGATTGTCGCTGCCGACTACAACCGAAAGTCTGAGTTCCCTGCTCGTATCTCTTCTCAGCAGGCTAAGCTCAAGCTCCCTCTGTTCCCTACCACCACCATCGGTTCTTTCCCCCAGACCAAGGAGATTCGCCTGTCACGAACCAAGCTGACCAAGGGCGAGATCACCGCCCAGGAGTATGACTCCTTCATTGAGAAGGAGATTCGTGACAACGTCAAGATCCAGGAGGAGCTTGGCCTCGATGTCTTCGTTCACGGTGAGCCTGAGCGAAACGACATGGTCCAGTACTTCGGTGAGCGCCTAGATGGCTATGCCTTCACCACCCACGCCTGGGTTCAGAGCTACGGTTCTCGATGCGTCCGACCTCCCATCATTGTCGGTGACATCTCCCGCCCTGCTCCCATGACCGTCAAGGAGTCCAAGTACGCCGTCTCTGTCTCCAGCAAGCCCATGAAGGGTATGCTGACTGGACCCGTCACCTGCCTGCGATGGTCTTTCCCTCGTGATGATGTTCACCAGTCCGTCCAGGCTGAGCAGCTTGCTCTAGCTCTCCGTGATGAGGTTGTTGACCTCGAGGCCGCTGGCATTGACGTCATCCAGGTCGATGAGCCTGCTCTCCGTGAGGGTCTCCCTCTCCGCTCCGGCAAGGAGCGTGACGCCTACCTCAAGTGGGCTGTCCAGGCTTTCCGCCTGTCCACCACTGGTGTCGAGGACTCCACTCAGATCCACTCTCACTTCTGCTACTCTGAGTTCCAGGACTTCTTCCACGCCATTGCTGCCCTCGATGCCGATGTTCTGTCCATCGAGAACAGCAAGTCCGATGCCAAGCTGCTGGGCGTCTTCGTTGACTCTGCCTACCCCCGTCACATCGGACCTGGTGTCTACGACATCCACTCTCCTCGTGTTCCCAGCGAGCAGGAGATCAAGGACCGCATCGAGGAGATGCTCCAGTACCTCAAGCCTGAGCAGTTGTGGATCAACCCTGACTGCGGTCTCAAGACCCGCCAATGGAAGGAGACCAAGGAGGCTTTGGCCAACATGATCGCCGCCACCAAGCACTTCCGTGCCAAGTACACCAAATAAGTACAATAATATCATCATTCTTGCTGCAGCTGCAATGTAGCAAGGCTTGGCTTTGATGGGAGCATGAACTGCTTCCCTTAGCCAGGCACGATTTCAACATCGGCGTTTGGGCATGGATTTAGGTGATGACAACGGGTTATCAACGGTACCCGCACAAAAAAAGGTTCTTTTTAAACATCGCTTGGGATACGGGAAAGGTCGGTTAGGCGAGCATTCAACATATGCATATGTGCGTTGATTCTTCTCATTAAGAAGAGCACTTTGGTGGTTTTTAACATAGTTTATTAAGGATGGTTATCCTAAAAGTCTTCAACAAGGCGTTTATGAGGTGAGATGAAACACAAGGAAATGATGAGATTTTATGAGGATTTGTAGTACTAGATACCCCCGATTCAACCTGGGAAAATAAAGAAAAGAGATTTTAACCTGGTGAAAATATGCCACCGCGGCTGTCTAGTTGTCAATAATTGCGAATGTTATATTGTGAATGGCTATTCTCAATGACCTGTGTTGTCGTAGCTCTGCCCTTTGATGCTGCTGCTGGTGTTAGGAGGCTTCGCGTCGCGTCGTTGCTGTCCAGCAAATTCATCAATGTCTACATTATAAACACACTCTCAACCCTGCAGCCCGGCGTTGGGGACATGCCTGCTGCAGCTACCCACTAAAAATTCAAGCCAATGGTACTTACGGTGCCTGTACCGAGCCATTCCAGGCGGATATCTCCCAAAGCACAGTGCCCTGAGTGCTGGGGCTACAAGGCATTAGTGCCCATCGCTCCCGGAAAGACCAGGGGCACAGCACCGGGTACCACTCTGTGCTCAATTCACTCTCATCTCACGTGTCTCCCTGTACTGGTCCTTTCCATCTCCATCAAAATCTTGATATCTCACTAGAGGCAATCACGAAAGGGCCTTTTCCATTTTACACAAGCCACTACGCATTTGAATCTTACCTTTAAAAACGCCAAAAGTTATTCTCAGTGCAGATTTTTCTCCTAGACTCGCAGCCCACAGATATCTCATCATGGCTCCAGCGCGACAACAGCCGCCTCCGCCATTCAGCAAGGACGAAAAAGTCCTGTGCTTCCACATGGACATGCTTTATGAGGCCAAGATTATGGATGTGCAGCCTGCGGAGAAGCCCAATGAAGGATATCGGTACAAGGTTCACTACAAAGGGTGGAAAAACACGTGGGACGACTGGGTGCTGGTGGACCGCATCCGCCCCTTTGACGACGAGCACAAGGAGCTGGCGGCGCAGCTTCACGCGCAGCTCAAGACTAGCATGCAGAAGACGGCAAAGGTGCCCAAGAAGGTCGTCAAGAGTGGCGGCGAGTCGGCCCGCGGCAGCGAGGAGCGAAGTTCGGCCGTGACCCAGGGAGGTCGGGGCGGTCGAAGAGGCAAGGACTGGGATCTTGAGCAGGTAAGGACTGGTTTTGCCTTTGAGCGCCTGGAAGTTTCTTTATTACGTTCTTTGTCTTTCTCTGCAGCTTGCCTGTCCTTCTGCGATGAAAGTGTGCTGTTTTTACTTTTCTGTTCGGCTCTTTCCCCCTTGTGGCGTTTGCTTCTCAGAGTCTCTTGTTTGGCCGCGTCACCCGTTGTGCTTTTCACTTTCGCCTTTTGAGTCAGAGTAGTTCTCTCTCGGGGCAGTACGAGGACATTATGCTGCTGTGTTGCATGGGAAACGCGCTTAAGCGCGTGTATTTGGCTTTTTTTCTCTAGCCGGAAAGCGGCATATTTGGCTTTGCTACTCAGGGGCAAAGTGAAAGTGATAACTGTCCTAGTGGGCTTTTATATCGCGTTCCGTCTGGCAACTCGACCCTTTGGCGCAGCTTTGGCTTGTTTAAGCCTATTTCTTTCCTATAGTTTGGCGGCTGTCTTATGTTGGGACGTACTTCAAGCCTCAAAGTCTGATTAGGATGTATGTCTTGTTCAAACTTGCATGGGGAAGCGCCCAAAGTTTAGTGGTCTTGTTTTCCTCGTCGTCCTATTCCTTTCTTCCTACAGACGGCTTCTCTCCTTACTTCGACATCCTTCTTCTCAATCATCAACATTCTCATTATTCACTACTTGCGTTTTTGCGACGCCCTTGTACAACACTTCTTTCTCGCTCGAATTCTCCATGAACACCAACCGCCTCCCCTCCGAGCAGACTCTTGCATCCAACTCTCAAGGGCGTATGGAGGACTCTCTTCCTCTTCCTTCTGCCGAGCCTGGCTTTCCACCACGGGCTCGTGCCGGGAGCCCATCACCGGCTCCCGAAGGGCAATCCGATCCGGCTTCGCAGCCCAAGAAGATCCGGATTAAGCTCATCGTCAACAAGGAGGCCCGGATCAAGCCTGTTAACAAAAGGAGGCCCCGGCAAAAGACCATTTCCAAGAGGAAGCCTCCAGTCAAGAAGCCTCCGGTCGAGAAGCCTCTGGTCGACGAAAAGCCTTTGGCTTCGCAGCGCAAGAAGATTCGGATTAACCTCATTGTCAAGAAGGAGCCTCTGCCCGAGGAGCCCTTGGTCGACGAGAAGTCTTTGGTCGACGAGAAGCCTTTACCTGAGGAGCCTCTGGCCCAGATTAGCGGCAACAAGCCCCCAACCAAGATCAAGCTCAAGCTCAATCCCACCCGGTAATATATGTCCAGAACATACTTGTGATCCCGCGGTTGATTTACAGAAGCCAGTAGCTTCTTAATCTTTACTTTTTGTGTTTTGCACCTTTTTCTTCCTAGCTTTTGTTTTTTGTGTCTTCTAGTTCCTGCTTCTTTTGATGTCTCTCTTTCACATAGTCCTTGCCTAACCATCGTCATCAATTGCACCATAAGCTACTGAGAATATTCTAACAATCTCCACAGGAAGACGCCTTCCACAGCAAGCCAATGATCAACATATCCGTTCCTGATCATGTGCAGGCCATGCTAGTTGATGATTGGGAGAACATTACCAAGAATAACCAGCTTGTTCCTCTGCCTCATCCCAAGCCTGTGTCCAAAATCTTTGAGGATTATCTTGCTGTTGAGCGGCCACGCAGAGAAGAGGGTTCTTCGAGTATGGACATTTTGGAGGAGGTAATTGCCGGCTTCAGGGAATATTTCGAGAAGGCTCTTAGCAGAATACTTCTCTACAGGTACGTGATACTTTCGCTTGAGCTTTGCTGAATGTCTGCTAATATTTCGATTTGTAGATTTGAACGCCACCAGTACATGGATGTGCGGAAACTTTGGGATAACGCGGAGGAGAACTCACAGTACAAGAATGTCTGCGATGTATACGGGGCCGAGCATCTTGCCCGCTTAATCGGTTCGTCATTTGCCGCACCACGCTTACAGATCTCGAAAGGGTTTGTTTTTGCTAACAGCATACCACGCAGTCTCCTTACCTGAACTCCTCGCACAGACGAATATGGACCAGCAATCAGTGTCACGCCTCAGAGAAGAGATTGGAAAGTTCACCTCTTGGCTAGGGCGCAACTGTGAAACCTACTTTGTTAACGAGTACGAGACTCCATCCCAAGAGTACATTGACAAAGCGCGGAGCTTTTAGGTTTGTGTCTTGCCTCCTCTCGACCTTTCTTAGACATGAGTGAGCTGCAAGAAAACGGCATGTCGCTTCTCATACATGCCTAGGATCCTGCTAAGATCTCCCTTTGGCTATATTATTTCCTACGTTGTGTTTTTGTTTGTTTAAAAAAGTTGGTATCAAACTAGTGGGTTGAGAATGGCGCCGGCAGCGACTCGCTGGCTCAAAATTGGTTCCCCATTCACCAATCCCCTTGGCTTTATTTTGTAGGATTATCTTTTTTTTTCTTGTTTGTTAACGGATATCGCCGGTAATGGGTACTGGATAGCAAGGTGTTAATTGTGTTGATTATTGTGATTTTCTTCTTTTCAATCACACAGATAGAAGCAGGAGGAAGATGGAGGCGAAGGAGGAGGATGGAAACAGCTACAAAGTAATGCAATTTGTTCGTTTTATGTCTATCTCCTCGGCTGTTTCGTGGCTGCGAACTTTCTCCCTTTCTCAGAATAATTCACAAACTTTCGTCCGCCTTTTGTACATTATTGCCATCACAATATCGTACACTTCGTTTTTCATATCCCCAAGCCATATATACACATACACAATGCTCCCACACCAAATGAGCCTTCCAAACCCCTTTTTAAACGCTTATGACCAAAAAAAAAAAGCAAAAACAATTGCGTAAAATTTTACATCCGTCGCACCGCCCTCTCAACATAAAACCCCTTCTCCGGCGTCCTCTCCGCCTTGACCTCCCCCTTGCTCAGCCTCCTCTCCACCTCCTGCACGCGCACCAGCTCCTTGACCTTCATAATCATTCCCGCAAACTGCGGCTCCGCGGGGTGGAACACGGTCTGCATGCGGCGGCGCAGGCCCAGCGCCTGGAGCACGCCGCGGGTGCGCTCGGGGAGGCCGATGGCGGATCGGTGGAGGGTGATGCGGAAGAAGGACATTGTGTGGGTTTCTGGTGTTTTTATTGTGTTTCTGAGAGGTTCGGTTGTTTAGATGGCGAGGAAAGGAGCTCGCAGATGTTCGGTTGTCGCTGTCGCATGATTAGCAAAAATGATGCACCCCAGCAAGTAAGATGCAGGCCCGTCCGTACAAATTCTCCAAAGCACAAATGTCCAATTCGCCGGCCGCAACACAGTTCAAGTCTTGCAACGATGCAGTTGCTCCAATCCTGCCCTCCGCCTTGTTTTTCTCTAGAGGAGTAATCTGTCGCTTTCAAGGTCGGCCTGTTTCTTCGAGTGGGTTGAGCCCGCGATAAAGTTGCTGGTGGTTGCGCGATAAGATATCAGCTAGCTTCACAAGGGACAGCCTTGTCTGGATCACGTGACATATTCTCGGACGCATCTTATTATATCTCTACTTCCAGAGAGTTGCCCTTGAGAAATACTCTAGTTCATAAATCCTTTGCCTATTGCAAACTAACTCGTAAGGAAAATAGTCACAGTAAATCGTGTATAGTGAATTAATTTTTGTTCTATTTGTCATGAAATCAAAAAATGATTTAAATACTTCATAATATTTCTCCGCAGCGCACTTGTGGCGCTGTTCAAGTCTTTGCAAATCACCATCCCTTCCCAAATCCAGTCAATACCCACAGCTGCTATAAAAGATTTTCTAACGCTCCTCCCATTTCCTCTCGGCTTCAAATTAGATCTGGACCTCCACTCTACCCTCAGTGCCCCGGCCCTCGCTAAGGTTGGGCAGCAGGTAGGTGATATCATCCCAAGGATGACGGTACAGACCAGTGCGCAGTCTCTTCTGATCGAGGTAGTGGGCAATGAGACCAATGCTTCGTCCCAAGACGAACAGACCGTTCAGGACACCCATCTTGAGGTAGTCCTCGGCCTCTTCGGCGGAGAAGGCACCGCAGTTGCGCATCAGGTCAACGAAGCAGACGGCGATACAGCCGTCAACGTTGAGGATCAGGCTGTCCTTCTTGGAGGTTGTGACGGTCTCGACGGCCAGAGCGTAGTCGAGCAGCTTGTGGCTGGGGAACTTGGCGCGGACGTACTCCTTGACAAGCTCAACACGCAGATCGGGGTTGTTCCGTGACTTGATACGGTGACCAATACCGGGAATCAGCTTGTTGGCCTTGCGCATGCTGTCGACGAAGTCACGGGGGCTCATGTTCTTGTCAAAGGCCTTGGTGAATTCCTCAGCAGCACCATCAAGGGCACCACCAAATCGGGAACCAATGGTCAGCAGACCGGCAACGAGGGAGCTGATAAGATCCTTGCCAGCACGAGTGGTGATGATGGTGTTCATGGCACCAGAGACGGCGGGACCGTGATCGGCAGTAAGCATGAGAACCATCTCCAAGAACTTGGAGGCGTAGTCGGGCAGTCTGCGGCGGAACCACAGCAGAGACATGACACCACCGACACCAATCTCCTCCTTGAAGACATCGGAGATGGGCATGCCGGCATACAGAAGCTCTTGGCCACGGTCGTCGGAGATGGTAGAGATGAAAGCAGCGGGCTTTCGGATGAGGCCGAGCTCCTGGGCCCAGGAGTAGTCCATGGGGATCTTGGGGACAACGGGCTCAGATCGGGGAACAATGGTGCCCTGCTTGACGAGCTTCTCGTAGACCTCCTTGACGGTAGCGGGCATGTCCTCAAAGGTGTTGGGGACGTAGAAGCCAGCCTCCTTCATGGCCGCGTTCTTGGCAGTGGCAGTCTCAAGCTGAGAGTTGGCAAAAGAACCGGCGTGGCCGAACTGAACCTCGGTCTTGAACATGCTAGAGCAAGTACCAATGGCCCATGCGACAATGGGCTTGGTGATGATGCCCTGCTTGACGGCATCAATCACCTTGTACTCCTCCACACCACCGACCTCACCGAGCAGAACCAGGATCTTGCACTCAGGATCGGCCTGGTATCGCAGCAGGTGGTCGATGAAAGTGGTACCGGGGTATCTGTCACCACCAATGGCGACACCCTCGTAGACGCCGTCGGTGTTTTGAGAAATGATGTTGTTGAGCTCGTTGGACATACCACCAGACTTGGAGACGTAGCCAACGGAACCCTTGCGGTACAGCTTGGAGGCAACAATGTTGTCCATCATACCACCGGTGTTACCAATCTTGAAGCTGCCGGGCTTGATGCCACCGACGGTGGCGGGGCCAATGATGGTGATGCCCTTCTTCTTGGCGACATGGGCGATCTCACGAGCTCGCTATGGACCGGTGGTTAGCTTAATTGGGCTCCAATTGGGCTGTTTTTTTGCTGTTTCGACAATTTTGTGAGGGGCATGGACATCAAGGTAGAACAAGACTTACTCGCTCGGGAACACCTTCTGCAATGATGGCAATGGTCTTGATCTGAGAATGCTCCATCAATTCCATGGTGGAGCTGTAGACACTTCGGGAGGAAGCAAAGTTGACCACGACATCAACATCGGGGTGCTTGGCAATGGCCTTCTCGACCTGCTGGTAGACGGGCAGCAGAGTCTCGCTAGTGCCCCAGTACATCTTGCTGACGAACTGGCCGCCAAAAGTGTAGATGATGCCGGCAACGGAGGGGGTCTTTCGCTTGCAGATGAAGTCAAAGTCCAGCATGCCCTGGACGGCGCGGGGCTGCAGGCCGTAGACGAAGCATCGCGTCTTCTCCGAGAAGAGAGTGTGCGAGGGCAGAGGGCTGAGGGGCCGGCTGGGGGCAGCAAAGCGCTGGATGTTGTCGTTGGCCGACAGGTTCTTGGAGCCGGACATGATGAATGCGTGAGCTCGTCAAGAGGTCTCTCGAGAGAAGCTGTTTTGGTGGAATTGAGGAGGGGGAAAAGAGAATTGGAGCAGGAGAAAAAAATGGCGGGGTGAGTCCTGTAGAGAGAAAAAAAGCACTGGTTAACAGCTGAGCTTGAACAAAGGACTGGTTGTAGCCGTACTGCGTTGCGCCCACCAAGGCAGAAGAAAACCACGACAGACAGAGATGGAGATGAGGCGAAAGATGGAGAAGAAGGAAGAGAGGAATTGACAAAAAGCAGCTTTCAATGGGGGGGGAGCGAGGCCTAGAAGCGGGAGACCAGCCAGATTTCAGGAGAGCAGTGACAACTGGACCATGCTATGGAGGGCTGCTTAGCTGCCACCAAAAGCTCAGCGGGGCCGAAGCTCAGCGGGTGGTGCCAGGCCTGCGCCGTATCCGCACATGTACTTCGTACCGCCCAGCCAGGTACAAGCACCGACTGCTCCCTGTATTACCCTGTGCGACCGGCGCGCCCTGTACCAGCCCGGAAAAGTCAAGCACGTACTCGGTACGAATTGCTAGCCCGGTGGGGACCTCGCAGGCGCCGGTGGGGCACGGCCAGCGAAGCCGCGCTGCTATCGCACTCGCCTAACGGAACCCAAAAGCGTCGATCGAGGGACCAGCATGTGCCTGTGTGGTGCATATACAGCCCTGTGCGAAAGCGCGAGCAGGAAGGGAGGCCACTGAAAACAAACTGAACAAGCAGAAGCGCTGCTTACCTCGATGCAGGTCGTAGATGGACACACTGAGCTTCCCGAATTCGAAAGATGGTTACGGTGAAACGCAAGTCGCCGATGCTGACGCACTATGAGAGAGAATTATACCGTAGGAATGGGTGTGTCCGGTGATGCGATGTCGTCTCACAGCTCCTTACGGCACAGGCGTCTAATTTTGGCGTCCCTCTTTTTTGGCTCTTATTCTCTCCCCCAGCAGATAAGAGCGATCAATTCCAGTAATGTTATTTTTTTTTTCCAATTCAGGGGGGGGGCCGGAATGGTGGGAGAGTCGGGAGCCAAATCCGCACGGCAACAGCCACAAAAGGAGTTGGGGAAGATTTTTGGGGTAAAAGTCATGAATGTTGAATAGCAGCGCCGTAGGGCTTTGAGACACAATAGCAGCCAAGCTAGGGGACAAAGACCCGGTTGCGGTCCATCAGCCACTGGCCACTAACACGGCTTGGGTCCGGGCATCAGTACATGTACCTCAACAGGCTCCATTGCACGAATGCGGTATCGGATATTCCCTCCAGCAGAGCATTTGCGCCCCTTGCGTGCCATAGACATTTCTGTTTGAATCAAGATAAGAAGATGTTACGCTGCTATAGCCGGACGCGCGTGACTGCCTGCCATTGAAGGGCTGACATGGAAGGCCATCCATGGACGGGTTGATCCAGGGCGGGTTTGGCCGCAGGGAGGCCGTCTTTGCTGGAGGAAATCCGTCCTTAGGGGTCCTGGCGTGGTATGCTTGGTGATCCAGTCCCAAAATTAGGCACCGAATCAATCTGAGAGGCAGCTCGTGCCGCTAGCATCGCCCGGCAGTCGACATGCATTGGAACCAGACAGCGCCAGCCATTGACCTCGAAAATGCTGTGCGCTAGAGAATGGAGGGGCAGCAATGGTGGGGTACACCACTCTATGGTGGCTGACGCTTTGGGCCCTTGTTTACCCAACGCTGATAGACCAGAACGTTTGGGTTAGCGAGCCGGCAGCCAGGTCCCACCGCGTTTGAACGGGTACGAATACGTTGCTGTGCTCGTGCCTGAGCCACCGGTACCAGCGCCGTATGTTCTGAACAGCGCGGAAAGCTGCCCCTCTCAGCCTTGTCCCACTACGGGGTCTGGTACATTAGCATAGAGCTCCCAGGCTTCTTTGCAGCAGAGGCGCCTCTCTGTTGGGCTCTGCTGCAGCCCCCATGCAAACGTTAAACCCCCAGCACTGATCAGTCGATTACCGCGAGGGAGGAACAAGAGGGGTGTCAAGGCTCCGAAAAGTAAGTCATTCGTAGGCCCCGGGCATGGCATAATCCAGATAAGCCCGTGTTATCGGAGGTTCCAGAATCCCACGGAATGCCTTCGGCGCCAGAAATTGCGGTCCCGAGATCCTTGCAAGCCTCTGCTGCGACAGTCG
The DNA here is from genome assembly GCF_001481775.2 of Trichoderma gamsii. NCBI lineage: Eukaryota > Fungi > Ascomycota > Sordariomycetes > Hypocreales > Hypocreaceae > Trichoderma > Trichoderma gamsii. The sequence continues at coordinate 142,523 of NW_020171341.1, read as the reverse complement.
GCGCAGGTGGTAAATTGGAACTCTCCGGCAAGAGACGAAAACGACGCAGGCAGTGAGCGATCCAATTCCGACTGCGAAGAAAAAAATCGAAATCATGGCGATCCACTTGGGTCTTCTCAACAACCTTGGAACGGGGGGGGGACGACTCCTGAAAGTACCGGTACTCGAGCTAGAGCAATGGCAGCGCCCATTGAGTTTCCCTTGCCCCAATGCTTTTTCTTGCTCCCGGCGTGGTGTCAGTTCGCACCCGGCCGCCACCGACTTTGGCACGCACCTCCGACCCTTAGCGGCACCAGGCACCAAGTACCCCCCTGACCGCCCTCGAAAAGTACTGCCCCCCCGAAATCTGTATGCTGAGCTCCATCACCCCTCAAACCCCTCCTGCGAGCTGCCAGCGTGGAGCTGTCGTCTTGTCGCCCAAATTTCTGAAAGGCTGAAAGTCATCCTCCTCCTGCCATCCACCTCTTTGGTCTTCAGGCTCGCTTTTCCTTCTCCTTCCCTTCCTCGTCAGATATCCAGCTCTCCGTGCCGTTTCGCTTTTCGACTTTGCAATTGCACGTCGTAGTCGCCCGAATCCTCTTCTTTGCGGTAAGTGTAGCTGGTTTTGCCCCTCCAATTGTTCGCTCCGGTCTTGAATAGATTGCTGGTTGCCTCATTGTCGTCTTTTGAAGTCAATTGCTTCTCCGGCTGCTCGGTGCCCAAGCTTGCCTTTGCGGTTGAGTGATGCACTCGCGCCTGTGCAGCAGCAATTGATTCTCGTCCTTCTATTCCTCCATCTCCATCTCATCATCGAGTCTCGCAACATCTGCTGACGGCATAAAAGGCTAGACTTTCCTTCACTCATCCCACTTTCGAATTCTCTTTCTTTCTCGTCGTAGACACAGCTCATCACAATGTCTGCCAAGTCGATCTTCGAGGCCGATGGCAAGGCCATTCTCAACTACCACCTGACCCGTGCTCCTGTCATCAAGCCGAGTCCTCTCCCTGCGCCCACCACTCACAACCCTGCTGCCAGACTCGCCTCACTGAGCTTCCCTGAGGATGCTGCCGTCGAGGACGTCCTGAACCAGGCCGAGGTTACCTTCCCCTGGCTTCTCCAGCCCGGTGCCAAGTTTGTTGCAAAGCCCGATCAGCTCATCAAGCGACGAGGCAAGAGCGGTCTGCTGGCCCTCAACAAGACTTGGCCCGAGGCCAAGGCCTGGGTTGCCGAGCGTGCTGGCAAGGAGCAGAAGGTTGAGCACACATCCGGTGTTCTGCGACAGTTCCTGGTAGAGCCCTTTGTGCCTCACCCTCAAGACACAGAGTACTACATCAACATCAACTCAGTCCGTGATGTGAGTAATTTTCCTCTTTTCATTCCATTTCTTTTTCTTGTTGGACTCCCTTTCTTGAAAATTGTCAACAAACGCACCATTTGCAGAAGAACCGCATGCTGGTCATCTGGGTAGAGTCAAGTGACTCTTATTGTGCATGACAAGAAGTGTTGAAGGAGACTCAAAATTGAATGTTGAGAGAAGATGGGCGAGATATAAAGGCTCCGGACGAAAGAAAGGATTTTCTTTATATATACCATGGCGCTTGCACTCGGTGTGAAAATTGTCTCCGTAGCCTGCCGAAACGAGAGGCCGGGCGGACGAACGGATGTCACAATAGGGAGGGTCCTGGACTGGACTTAGTCACACCCCTGCTCGCGCGATTACACACCACATCTCAACTCCATCCTCAGCTCAGCTCCCATAGTATCTTATCATGATGCCATCTATCAAGACATCTTACTGACAACATCTTTTTCAATCGTTTTAGGGAGACTGGATTCTGTTCACCCACGAGGGTGGTGTTGACGTCGGTGATGTCGACGCCAAGGCTGAGAAGCTCCTGATCCCCGTGGATCTCTCAGAGTACCCTTCCAATGAGGAGATTGCAGCTGCTCTTCTCAAGAACATTCCCTCTGGTCTTCACAATGTCCTGGTTGACTTCATCACCCGGCTGTACGCCGTCTACGTGGACTGCCAGTTCACCTACCTCGAGATCAACCCCTTGGTTGTGATCCCCAACGAGGACAAGACTTCTGCCGCCGTCCACTTCCTGGATCTTGCTGCCAAGCTCGATCAGACTGCCGACTTTGAGTGCGGTGTCAAGTGGGCCATTGCCCGATCTCCCGCTGCCCTTGGCCTCACCAACATTGCTCCTGGTGGCGACAAGGTCAGCATCGACGCTGGTCCCCCAATGGAGTTCCCTGCCCCCTTCGGCCGTGAGCTCTCCAAGGAGGAGGCCTTCATCGCTGAGCTGGACGCCAAGACTGGTGCTTCCCTGAAGCTCACCGTTCTCAACCCTACTGGCCGCATCTGGACACTGGTTGCTGGTGGTGGTGCTTCCGTCGTCTATGCCGACGCCATTGCCTCCGCTGGCTTCGCCGACGAGCTGGCCAACTACGGTGAATACTCCGGTGCTCCCACCGAGTCACAAACCTACCACTACGCCCGCACGGTCCTCGACCTGATGCTGCGCGCTCCCATGGCCGACAAGGGCAAGGTCCTGTTCATTGGTGGTGGCATTGCCAACTTCACCAACGTCGCCAGCACCTTCAAGGGTGTCATTCGCGCTCTCCGTGACGTCGCTCCCCAGCTTATTGAGCACAACGTCCAAATCTGGGTGCGTCGTGCCGGCCCCAACTACCAGGAGGGTCTGAAGAACATGAAGTCTGCCACCGCCGAGCTTGGCCTCAACGCCAAGATCTTTGGCCCCGAGATGCACGTCTCTGGTATTGTTCCTCTGGCTCTCATCCCTGGCAAGTGGGAGAGCAGCAACCTGGAGGAGTTCAAGGCTTAAGCGAAGGGAGTGAACCATGGACCCAAAAAGGGGGGTTCCATATTACGGACAACGATATAGCTACTTTTTATCAGCTCAAAGTTAATATTGTTGCGTTCTTGTATTTTGCAATCTAGACGGGATGGTGGGGTTAAGCTTGTTTTGTTATTTCATAGCCTTGGGAAGACTTTCACAGAAGAGGAAAAAAAATATTAGTACGTGTCGAAGGAAGCACAAGGCTGGATAAAGGGAAAGTGGATGTCTGCGGGAGACGATACAAACGACACAAACAAACATGATAATACAAATTCAAAATGATATCTCCATGCCGGTTAGCCGATGTGATGTAGCTGTCAAGTCAAAGCCTCTGCCATCCCATCAAATGACGTAAAGCCAAGAGAAAGAGCAGACACTAATGTGGGTTATACGAGAACTGCATATAGAGGATCAAATGACAAAAGTGCGCTTGTGCAGCACGGATATACCCAAGTATCATTTAGATGATACCTTAGTAGATGTAGTTGGCGCCTTTAGACGCGATGCCTGTCTGAATTGTGCCTAGTCCACACTCCGCGGAACGAATTCCATTGTGGATACGAGATGGGAGATTGTTCGAATCCAAGGAGCAAGATTACGCCCGGCGATATACTATTCCGATCGTCATTGCCAGTCTGTCTTGAGGGTAGACTATCTGCGAGAGTTTCGCAAATGGGTAAAGTACCAATGTAACCCGTTACTTGGGCATAGAGGTACAGTCTGCGCGAGACAGAACCCGGCAATCTTCTGAGCCACATGCCACGTGGCGGGCCCGAGTCGACGAATGTAGCCTTTTTTCCACGCAGGTTTCCCTTGGAGGTGGCCCCCAGAGCCCCAGAGGAGCCATTGCCTCGATCTGTGCCCTCCTGTGGGTGCTCCATAGGCAGTTTCCATTCTCGGGGTTGTCGGTCTTGATTTATCGCGAATTCGTCGCGATAGGCGCCAATGGGGGGCAAAGCACCTCGTTGCGGCCAGCACAATCCCAGACAAGAGGGAAATTGTCCATCTCAGCTATCCTCACCCTTTATGAGGCAGCCCTTCAAAGGAGGCTCAGGAACGGAAAGCTGCTTCAGCGATCAGCCGCTCTTCCTCTTCTTATATCCTCACTCACTCACTCGCTCTCACGCCCTCTCTTCTCATCCACAGCGTTTGCAAATCATATCCCTTTCAGCCCTCTGCAAAGGCCCGGCCGCACCAGTATCTTCTCGATCCCTCTGGTGATGGTGATGTGATATAAGTCAGCTCACGCGCCTGGGATGGCCCGGACCGATGCATGGATTAGAAATAAAAACCACAACCCGGGGCAAGATAGCAGAGATAGGGCGAACTGCTGCTTACAAAAAGGGGGCTGTGGAAGGGCTCTCATTAGACCGAGAGAGGGAAAAGACACCGAGGAGCAGAACAAAGAAGGCTGCTGAAACTGGCTGTGACTAACTGACCGCCCTTCGGCCAGGCTGATGCCCACAGTTTCTGCTCATGATCGGCCGTCCAGGCTGCATGAGGCGACGGATTCAATAAAATATGCAGTGAGACTCTGCCAGACGGTGCTCGCTCGCTCGCTTCCTTTGCAAATGAAATGCATCTGATGATGCTCCTGGGCAGGTCGCAGCGGCTGGGCGCGTGACGCAGCACCTGATGTGACGAGTCAACGGAATCGAGGGGAAACAGCTCCCAGCACTTGCTTCCACTCTTGTCTCTCCTCTCTCTTGCCTCTTTCTCGCTTTCCCTTCTCTTCCATTCCATAGCAGCAGTAACAGCTGGAGCAAGAGCCCCGGGGCAAATCCAGCCAGGCCACAACCGAGAGCCGCTGTTGCCGTTGCCCATCCCGTTATCTGTGTTCCAGCACTCGCCGCCGTTCAACCTCGCCTTGCCGCCCCAATCGAGCCGGGCCGGAGGTGTGACAGTTGCAGCAGTTGCAGCAGTTGCAGTCAGTTGCAGCTTCTCCAACTTTGGGTCACAGCGGCTCTCTGCCTCTTGCTTTTCCCCTCCTTGCAGTCTCCAATCCCCAAAGCTGCCTCGCCTTGGCCGGATAAGGTAACGCTGAAGCTAACCAGGATTCTTCCGTATGAGATTCTGCCCACGATGGCGTCAGTCTCGAATCATCAAAGTGCCTGCCCTAGTGCCCTGTATCTGTATATATAAAACGGCCGGCAGTCGTCCAAGCCTCGCCTCTCCCGTCTTCTCCCGCAAACCTCGTTCGCTCGCTCGTACAGTCCCGCTTGCTGTTGCTAGCATCTCATTTATCTCTCTCTCTCCTTCGCCGTGACTCTTACTTTTTTGACGCGCCCCATACAAACAAGCGCCAACCAAGCCCGCACTTACATGGCAAAGAGCGCCCACACCACCTTTCAGCCATACCCCTAATAAACGACGCCCCGAACCGTGCAATATTCAGGCCCCAGGGGAGAGGGGAAGATATCTTTTTTGCTCCGCACAACCCTTGATCGTATTTTTTAGTTTATCCTCTTGTTGTTTATATATTTGTTCCCTCGTCGCCTGTTGAACCTTTTCTTTTTCTCCTTTAATCCCCTGGAGAAGAGACGAAACAGAGACATTGATCTGCGTCCGATACAAGCTCTAGCCCCCCCACCCCCACTCTCGCTTTTCGCTGCGAACCTGCCAAACGCACGTCATTGCTGCACTTATATAAGCCACCCGCTACCTGGGATCCCAAGCGACTTACCGCCAGAAAGTCAACGGGCAAATACCGAGGAAAACAGAGTAATACGGACCGCAGGCGCAAGACCACACAATAAAGTTCCCAGCAGGAAGTGTGAGAAATCTGTTTTCTGCCTGGCTGAGCTGGCACGTGGGTCCCAATAATCCACTGCCAGTGCGTCAAAAGGTGTGTGGATTCTCTCGTTTTTGTCCTTGTTTACATGGGTGTTTGTGATCATGTGCCCTTTTTTATTCAATTGTTCCGTCGTTCGTGTCGTGTTATGCAAATTGCTTCTAGATCGATGCGCTTTCCTCACTGTTGTTTAACCAGATTCCCTAAGGGGTAGGTGACAACCCCGGGCCAATAGGGAGACAAAGATTACCATCATCTCCAAAACCATTCTTGCACAACCCTCGGTGTGAGAAAAAAGAATGGCTCGCCTAGTCGAACCGTCGCCTCCTGTCGATTATTGCTGCTCTGGGTGCTGCAAGGCCGCCGATTTTGGCACCCACGACTACTGCTTGCCCTGCGAGACCAACCCGGCGTGCACCACCAGCCTGGACAAGACTAAGGACATTAACCAGCCGCCGCGGGATAAGAGCCGCAATGTCTGAAGTGGCTCTTTTAAAGAAAGGTTAGACAGGACTGGACAGGAGGATGACGAAGCTAGGGAATTGAAGGAAAAGAATTGAGAGATAATTTATTAAAGAAAAAAAAAAAAAAAGACCTAGCGGTACGTGCCGTCCAACTCAGATCCAGGGGCTGGTCCCCCACGCGCTACATGTTTGCAAAAGATTCCGGCATTGGGAGTTTGGAGCCATGGATTGTATTGTAATGTACTTTATACGCTCTAAATAAATATTCTAGGTATTTTTTCATGGAAGCATCCTACCTAAGAAGGAGAAGATAAAGAAGTACAATCATCATCATGGCTGCGCTAAATGGGATATCTAAAGGTTCAAAGCAGAATGAGAAAGACATGTATTTACATTAAAGCAACTCCATTAATTTTCTTCTGTATCGCCCCCTTTTTCCTCCCCCCGGAACAATATAGTGACTGAAGATTTTAATTGAACCATCATCGCTCATGCCTCTCTAATCTCCAATCCAGATTAGATGAAGAGCATGGCAACCAAAGGCAGAGCCAGAGCCCAAGAAGCAGGGTGAATCCAGGCGGCGGCGCTGTCCTTGTCATCGCTCTTGTCATCGCTCTTGTCATCGCTGGAGCCGGACTTGCCAGCAGAGGTGGTGGTGGAGTTGGATCCAGTGTCGGCAGAGTTCTTGCCGGCCCAGTTGGACTCGTCGTCGCTGAGGGGAACAACCTTGAGGCCGGTGACGGCGTTGCCCTCGGAATCCTTGACACTCATCTTGACGTTGTAGTTGGAGACCTTGACGATGGAACCGCTGGGCTTGGGGCTGATGCCGTTGTCGATGAGCTTCTGGACGCCGGGAGGGGGGACGGGCAGGGTGAAGTTGCTGTCGAAGCCCTTCTCCTTGATGAGGCTGGAAGCGCACTTGGGAGCGGCGGGGGCCTTTCCGCTGGCCTTTTGGGACTGCACGGTCTTCCAGTCGATCTTGGCGAACTGGGCCTTGAGGCGGTTGTAGTCGCCCATGATGTTCAGGGTGTCACCAGTGATGTTGACCAGGCCGTAGTTGTTGTCCTCCTCGGTGTACTCGTAGACGAAGCCGCCGGAGAAGACGGGGGTCATGTCGGAGCCGTAGATGGCCTGGGCCTCGTTCCAGTAGCGGGGCATGGGGGTGTTGCAGCCGTACTCGCTGAAGAAGACGGGGACAGAGGTGTCCTGGAAGTTCTCGGTCAAGACGTCGTAGGATGAGCTCTTGTAGGTGGCGTCAGGGCCACACCAACTGTACGAGTTGAGGGCGAAGACGTCGGCACGGCTCATGTCGCCATCATCGTTGGGCTCGGAGCACTGCAGGTAGTTCCAGGTATCCCACAGAACATCACGAACATCAGCGGCAGAGTAGCCAACGGGGATCTGGCGCTTGAGGTTCTTCTTGATGTAGTTCTTCAAGTCACGGGTGACGGCGCGCAGGTAAGGGGGCACGAATTTCGCGGTGGGGATGTCGTTGATGACCTCGTTTCCGGAGAAGAAGAGCAAGGTGTTGGGGTAGTTGCCGAAAGCTTCAGCAATCGCAAAAGTGCGGTTGGAATAGGCCTCGTAGTAGCTCGTCCAGGGCTCGGAAGAGGTGATAGACTCGCCGACCAGAGGAGAGTTGACGTCAAGGACCATGTACATGCCAGCCTATACGGAGGTCAATCAGCTGCTGAATTTGATGCCACAGAATCATTAAATAAGAGGGGAAGAAAACTTACAGCATTGAAGATACTGGCGCACTGGTCGTGGTTCAGGTTGGGGTCGAGGTTGTACACGCGAATGGCGTTGACGCCCATGACCTGCAGAAGAGCCGCATCACGCAAGCAGGTATCGGCATCACTGAGAGGGTCCTTGCCCGTCTTGGGGTCGTATCCAGCACTACCGCCGGGCTGGTAGGCAACACCAACAAGCTGGAATTTGTTACCGTCGGAGTCGACAAAGTCGGTTCCCTTGATGGAGAGCGGCTTGACGGCTCCCACGGTGGTGGCGGCGAGGGCCACGAGCGCAGCTTGCATCTACAGCACATTCTGAATTAGCAGCTGCTTAAAGAAAAACGTTGAAAGCAGTATGCAAGTAGACAGACAGATCGCATAGCACGATTGGAGGGGTTGATGCGCAATATCGAAACAACTCTGAGAGCAGCATCCTCATGCAAGGGGCGCCACTTACAAGCATGATTAATATCGTTTGCTAAAGAATACTAGAAATTCTCAAAAATCGAAAGGAATAGAGTATCGACAGGAAAGCAACAGCGATAAAGCTCAGGTTATTATATTGGCGGTTCCCGAAAGCGAAAAGCGAGTGATGATTCTCGAGACAGCGGAAGACACGTCTGAAACGCAAAGGGGGAGGCGAGAGCGCTTTGATCTTTTCCGCGACAGGTCAAAAGAGTGACTGGAAGCCTATAAAATAAGCACTTCCCAAAAGCCCGAGAGGCAGATTCTGCGAGCGAAGCAAACAAAAAGAGCGACGACGGTGTTCAAAACGAGTGCGAACGTGTCTTTGACAAGAAGCTGGGAGGGAATGAATGCGACTGATGGGCGGGAGTAAGTACAAGTAGTCTCGGCCGACAGGACCCTTGATCAGCAAACGGGCATCCAATTGCAGTGCGGGCCAGGGGGGGACATTTGCAGTTCTGGGCAGTGCTAGCAGGCCTGGCCGGTGCTTGGTAGCGCTCACAAGACCTTCCTCCAGGGCCACTGCCCAGCGCCGGGGGCTCTGTATTGGAGGGCACCTCCTCTGCAACTGGCGCGTGAATGGCTTGAATGGCTTGAATGGCACCATTGCCGCTGCGCTAGTGCGGTAGGCCAGGAACGGGCGGGGCCCCGCTGGAACGTTTGATTTGGGCTGCTGCAGATCCGTCGCAGCTGGTGGAGGCGGCGCGAAGGAGGGAGCCTCAGCGTGAGACGGACTGTCTCAGCTTAGATGTGTGCTTTGCAGCGATTTCTACTTGAGACTAACCATTTTGCGGTCAATGCTATTTGTGCCGTGTATTGTACAGCGTTAGCCAAGGAGACGAATACTGCTAGTGCGCCGTATTGTATTTGGTGCTACTGACTGGAGCCTTGAGAGCGTCTGGCCTTCGCTGCGGTACTCGCTTATAGCGCAAGATGAGGCATTCTGCTCGCTAACAGAGACCCCGTAGGATACGAGGCTGCCGAAATGCCTCTCGCTCCCACCGTTTACTGGCCTCTTGGCCCTCACTTGGCAATGCATGGCTCGGACTTTATTCAGGAGGTGCATGATCTCTCCCCTTGACTAATTGCCTCTTGTCACCCGTATGCATCTTCCGCGTTGATCTAATCCAAGTTGTTCCTCTGTCATGTCGCCTACTCATGGGTGCTGGCATACTGCACCCTCCAGGTCCCGAATTTCGCTCCAACCAAGGTACATGACGGTGCATGCCAAAGCAGCCCCAAAAAATGAAAAATGTACCTGCAAATAGCAGCAATAAAACGAGCCTCCTCGTGTCCGGCGCCGCTCACGCCGAGTCGGCGGAGCTAGGAGATCGATAATTTCCCCATTAGAGCAGGTACAAATAGCACCCCCGGACTTCGTATACAGTAAATCGCCGCAGAGAGCCAGTCCAAGCGAATCGTGTCCACCATTAGCGACGAAGTAACCCCGTATTTATGCCATTCGGCATCAGAGACAGTGGCCCTGGCGAAACACTATTGACTTGATGTAACCTGTAAATCCTATAGAATGAGCTAGTGTTTCCAAGTCGCGATTATAAGAGACTTTCGAGCTACTATAAGGCTAACCAAAAGGTGGGCTACGGATACGGCCATTACGGGCTACTACAGCGTTCCCAATTCGCGATGACCTCGATCTTTCCTATCTTATCAGCCTATATCGCTACAAAGTACGGCTCTGCCTGACGCCTAGCACAGCCTTTTCTCCTTTCATGTTTCCAAATGCTCCCCCTTTTTTTTCATGTTGTTGGAGTTTACTATTGACTCCATCGGGATGGGCTTGGTACTGATGATGGCAATTGGTAAGATTTGGTAATGATGATAGTATCATTGGTAAGGCATAGAGAAAGTGAAGATTCCAACAATATGTTTTGTGATTACCATACATGATCTTCGACCACTGATCGAACAGATGAAAATAGTCATATAAGCTAGATCTGTAAGGTCATTGAGCGAAGATTTCTCTCAAACGAACTGCTTCTTCAGCGACTTCGAGTTGATAATAACTGTTACCAGGCCCAAAAAAACACCGACAAGACAGACCACTTACCAAAACGCTCGGCGCCTAGATAGTAGGCCAGCCAAGTTTTGCCAAGTAAAGTCTAGATTGCCACCTGAGCCATATCATAGACGTCGAAAGAGAGACGCAAATTAGGCCAAGCGAATTGAAAATAAACTCTTTACGCTTTTTCCCTTCTAGATCCCGTCCTTACAAGATTAGACACTTGCACAGCCTTCCAATGACCTCACCCGAACCTTAATTCAACCTACAGAAAGTATAACCCAATCAATTAAACGTATACTCGAATTCTTGGCACGGGAGGCGAAGCCTTCTTGGCCTCATAAAATGCAAACACTTTATTATACTCGTAATAAGGGTCCTCATGGACTCTTTTAGTGTAGCGTCCCCTCCCCGGAATTTCGCTTTTTTCTGCAGCACAGGGGCAACATTGGCATTTAAAATGAGCGTCCCCCATGCCCCCTGTTCGTCTTTCGTCCAATTTAGGGGCTGACCTTCTGTAACCCAAAGCAGTAAGACTGGGTGGCTTCATAGTACCTACCTTATTTGCTCTGCAGGGTAACTGATGCTACCTATTCTGCCGTCTGATTGGTCCATCAATCGGCGCATTCACCGCCTGCCTTTTTTAGATCCAGGACCCTTTTTCTGCCACCCCTCCCCAAAGTTTGTCCATACGGTGAAGTGTGGCTATCACTAGTGGGAACACCAAGGTGATAGTCCAGATCCCGCGATCTCTCAATATCTCCCACCAACAGCTTCATATGCCTCTCCGCCTCCCGGCCATACCAACAATTCGCCCACTCATCCCCCGGTCCTCCATATTCCGACCACTAAGCACAATGGCTACCCGTAAGCATATCTCCAACAAACACTCCCACCAACAAAAGACTGACTTGAGTCCTCAAACCAGCTCCCCCCGACACCCGCCCCATCGTCGTCTCCGGTCCTTCTGGCGTCGGCAAGGGAACCCTCTACGGCATGCTCTTCGACCGTCACCCCGACACCTTCGCCCTGTCCGTCTCACACACCACCCGCGACCCCCGTCCTGGCGAGGAGCGCGGCGTCCACTACCACTACGTGACCATGGACGACTTTGAGGACCTCATTGCAAAGGATGGCTTCGTCGAGCACGCAAAGTACGGCCGCAACCGCTACGGCACCAGCAAGAAGACCATTGAGGAGCAGACCGCTAAGGGCAAGGTTGTCCTGCTGGACATTGAGATGGAGGTAAATGCTAACCGCAATGACTTAATTCACCAAAAGCGCAAGAGATCCAACAGATTCAGAGACTAATAGGGTGTATAGGGCGTCAAGCAAATCAAAAACTCCGGCATCTCGGCCCGCTACATCTTCGTTTCCCCGCCCTCAATTGAGACCCTGGAAAAGCGCCTGCGTGGCCGAGGCACTGAGACCGAGCAGAGCATCCAGGAGAGACTGTCTCAGGCCCAGAAGGAGCTCGAATTCTCAAAGACACCCGGCGTTCATGACATCATTATTGTCAACGATGACCTCGAGGAGTCATACAAGAAGTTGGAAGAGTTTGTTTACAAGTCTTAGGAGTAAAATCAATAACTGCACGATACGATTTCATGGCAAATACCCACCAAAAAGTCTCTTTCCTATACAGTATAGATAAGAGCGTCATTTGCAACATTCCTATTGCTGTTAGAATAGCCACAAGACGCAAAGGTTCACGAATCGATTCACGACATAGAGTCAAGCTTAGAAATATTAATATAGGAGATAAATGCAAAATTAATCAACATATCATACTCTCTCTCTCTTTCCATTCTGTCACTCTCTTCCTTAACAACTCAACTAACTGTAGGTATATTGAAAGTACAGGTATGGGGATCTGATTAAAACGTAAGAAAATGGTCAAGGAAGGCTCCGATGGTACTACTAAAAACAAAATAAATGCGTATTAAAAGACCGTAGAAGAGATAATTCGGACCACTGAGCGTATCACGGTGAGCAGAATTCATGCTGCCCTTAAAAACGTCGCATGGTTGGTGAGAGCGCGCCCAGTCCTCTTGTAATAGCATTCCGACTCCCAGTGCTCTCGTCTTTCTGCATTGCTTGAGTGAAAACAAAGCGAATATTGAGTCGGGTTGCAGTGCAGAGAAATCCGGTCCGCACATCTCCAAATAGAAAATACACTGCTTTTTACCGCGCATAACACCACCCACGACGAAAATAATCGTAAGACTGGCTGGTCGTCGTTCCATCTAGAGAACGCCATCACTCTCTACTGGCCAAACGTCAAGCACGAGCGAACATTTAGTATCCGTTGATGCCCATTCGCTGGGAGCCTCGGCTCATCTCACGATCAGCAGCAGGGCTGATCGGTCTGCTGGCGGCGCCACCACCGTGTGCGCTGCTCTCCTTCAGTGCAAGCAGCTGCTTAGCACGGAAAGTCTCGTAGTGGATCTGGGAGGTGGTCTCGATAAGGTCCTGGAGGTGGGTTCGGAGCAAGAAGTTTCGCAGGTAGACGAATTCGCAGTGGTTCTCGTCCTCAACGTTGATGACACCCCAGCGGTTCTGGCGACCACGGACTTGCTTGCCATTAACAATAATGTTGCTCTCAGAGCCAACAACCGCAAAAGGAACCAAGCTCTGTAAAGAGATATGCATGTCAGTCAAACATTTCTGGATACTAGCGACGATGGTGTACTATATGCGTACCTTGATCTGCTGGTTCAGGTTTCGCTCCTCGTCGTCAAACTCCTCGTTATCGTACGGGAACATCTTGAGGTTGTGGAAGGCAAACTCAGCCTTGATTCGCTCCTTGAACTCCAATCGCTCCTCAACAGTCAAGGTATCGGCCTTGGCAATGACAGGCACAACGTTGACAACATCGGACAGCTTCTTCAAGACGACAATATCAATGGGCTTGAGAGAGTGACCAGAAGGCTGGATGAAGAACAGACAGGCGTGGATGCGGGTGTCGGGGATGTAACGCTCTCGCTGGGCGGTAAGCTCCTTTCGCAGGTACGCGGAGTGCTGGTCCTTGATGTACTTGACGATGGGATCCCAACAGCGGTCGTTGTTGACAAGGTCGCCGTAGCCGGGTGTGTCGACGATGTTGAGCCTCAGACGGACACCATTCTCCTCAATGAGGTGAGAGACGCCCTGGATCTCGGTGGTTTGGCGAATGGGCTCGTCAGGCTGCAGGCGACCCTTGGAGTCGATGAGGTGCGAGGCGAAGATGGTGTTGATGAGCGTCGACTTGCCCAAGCCAGTCTGGCCTGTCAATCCAGTTAGTTTCCCATTCGGTTTTCGACAGCGTGCGCCACTTACCAACGCAAATAACGTTGAACTGAAATCCGCGCTTCAACAGCTTGCGCTCAATCTGCGACGTGATGCTGTCGAAACCAACATGGCTGCTAGGGGTGATTGTGGATGGAGTGGCCATCGTGACTGATTATGAGAGACCGGGAGAAACGAATGAAGGAGAAGGATGCTGTTAAGGAGTAAGGACAAAGCAATTCTTCCCTATTCCAAGAAAGAGCGTGGGCGTGGGCGAAAACGCGTGGAAGACGAAGGACAGCAGACGCGAGGGCCAGCAATTCAGAAAGCGGAAGCCTGATGGGTGGAATTGGAGGTTGTGAGAGGCACTGGCAGCGATCCTGGAGAAGGGGAACTTTTTGGACGGGCTGGCGGTGGCTCCTTACTGGGCCAGTTGGCGTGTTCTTGCCTTGCCAGGTAGTGCAAGCAATAATTTCGGCGTAGGGGCAGGAGCAGGCCAGGACACGAGAAAGGGGGGAATGGAAGGTGCCAGGGGTAGCATGGAGAGCTGCTAATTGGCTGCAGACCTGTCTGTGCTGTGGATGCTCGTGATTGGCTCGTATACCTGGCCAGAGGCACTAAGGCAGTTTAGCCCGGCACAGTTGCGAGAAGCCGCATTTGTGGCGGTACTTGGGTACTTGGGTACTTGGTTTCTTTGGGGTACCTGGCTTGGTGCTAGGCGGGATGTGGTGCTAGAGGCAAGATTTTGATGATCGATTTTTGATAAGGTGCGTATCACGAGCCACGACAGACTGAACTTCGCATCGAGCCGGTAACCAGACAAGACAACGAGCCGAGTCGACGATACGAAACTGCGATCGGAATACTTGTTCACAGGGCGCCTTGCATTGGAGGAGTTGGCTTCTGGGACTCTGTGGGCACAAACGTTTTGCGCAAGTCGCACCACCACGCAACGATATAGAATCCAAGAACAAACCGTCACAATGGCAGCAACCGCTTTTCTCCCTCGCCTCGCCTCTCCTCTCTCCCTCGCCGCTTCTCGCTGGGCGACATTCTATACCACGCCATATACCCTGAAATTTCTTCCCTCACTATCAATCGCAATTCCCGGCGTCACCATCAACATTCCCGGCCTGCTGGGCGACATTTGGGAATCGGTCCTGCGGGCAGTACCCAAGAACAAGGTCTCTCACTCAAAAAAGAGATCGAGGCAGATGGCTGGAAAGGCTTTGAAAGATGTCAACCATCTGTGCAAGTGTCCCGGCTGCGGAGAGATCAAGAGGACGCACAGGTTATGCCAGCACTGTCTTGAAGGTATGGCCACGGGTAGCAGATAGCTTTGAGATACAATACTAACCTTTTTTGCCTCTAGAAATGAAAAGGATATGGCGCCAGGACTATCCTTCAAGCAGTCCATTCTAAGAGCCCAGGTTGATGGCGGCTGGATTCCCTCTCACACCTATATCAAAGGCCTGTGTACTACAACCTCGGGTCAGATCAAGCTACCAGCTTGCATTTGCCTTACTTAGCAATGCTTTGTTTCATCATGTACCAATATGAAAATCAGGATAGAGGAATGGATGGTAGAAAAAAAATACTCCAAGCATAAATGTTGAAAAAAAATTACGAATATATGAAATAATATGTGCCAAATGGCCTGCGCAGGGTGCAGCACAAAATTCGTTGACAGACCTTCTAATTGTTTTATACGTAAAAATAATTTCTTCGTAATCGTCATGAATATTGATTGGTTGTAATCAATTGGTAGGATATGAATGGAGGGAAGCCCGCATAGCTGTCTAAGGACTTGCATCTGACGTTTGATGCTGCGGCGAACTTTCAACCCCACCAGCTCACAAGCCCCAAAGCTTCTACGACAGCGCTGTGAACAGCAACCACCAAGCAACAACAGCATTGTAGCAAAGCGACAATGGTAAGGCCCTCGCCAAATCTATCAAACTCACTTCATAGAATCTCACCTAACCGAATATTCAGTCCAAGCAATATTTAACCACCCATACGGTGGATGACGGTTAGTTTTCTTCCACTCACCAAAGGCCATGCAGCTGATGAGAGATTGCTTGCAGCCCACATTGCAGACATATTCTCACTGGCAGCATCACCAAAGACGCTGCTCTCAGCGAGTGGCTCCTCAACGCTTCATGTACACGATACCACTGATCCTTCTTACCCTCTGAAGCAGTCCATCCCCGGTGCCCACAAACTAGGCTGCCACCACATCTGCACATCGCGCAACGGCCTCTACGCCGCCAGCGCGGGCTTTGGGGGCGAGGTCAAGATTTGGGAGTATAACAAGGAGACGGGCGAATGGAACGACGGCGGAGAGGTCACAGGCCCAACGGTGAAGCCGGGCGAAGTATGGGCGATTGCTCTCAGCGAGGACGGAGGCTATCTGGCGGGCACCACCAACGATGGCCGGATCAACGTGTGGGATGTGGCAGATCGGAGCAGAGCCAAGATTAGGGAATACGAAACCGGCAGCGCAGGCTCCGGCAGCTTTGGCATGTGCGTGGATCTCAGTAATGATGGGAAATTCACGGCAAGCGGGCATCAGAATGGCTCTGTCTACGTGTTCAACAATGATACGGGGAGAATTCTATACTCCCTGTCCGGTACGTTACACCTTTTCTTTGACGTCTTTGAGTTTTTTTACATCTAACATGCAGCCACAGGTCTCGCAAAGCCCGTCCGAGCAGTAGCGATATCGCCTGCTGGTACTCGAGTGGCCGCGGCGGGTGATGCAGGTATCATCGCCATTTACGATACAAAGCACGGCGAACACGTGGGCAATCTTACGGGACATTCATCATGGATCACGTCACTCGACTGGAGTGATACTGGGGAATACCTCCTTAGCGGCTCGATGGATGGCAAGGTGAAAGTGTGGTCAATTGAGCGAGGCGTTTGTGTTGCAACGCACAGTGAGACAGACAAGGCTTTATGGGCCGTCCGATGGCTGCCCAAGACTGGGCGCAGTGAAATGTTCTGCACTGCTGGCGCAAATAGGAGCCTTTCATTTTACAGAGAGGCAACGGGAAGTTGAGATAACCATCAGCAAGACAGGAATTAGAACAGAATCTTAGCATTATATCTTATGCAGAGAAAAGAAATCGAACTCATACATCCTACAAAACCTCACGCAAAGCTCCCATATTGATAGTTGGGATGGATGCCATCACTAACACGTGACGTCGCTCCAGTCTCGCGTTGCCCCGCCAAACATTAGCGCCATTCTAGCGTCATTATCCCTCGCCGTCATCCATCTTTCAGCAGGCAGCCAAGCAGTAACTCCACTTGATTTACGTGTGTTCCTGCATCTCATTTATACGGCCAGTCTTTAACGATCTACATCATATAAACAAGAGGCATTGGCTCCTACAAACCAATTATTCGGCCTATATTTCAGCGGAACAATTACTGCGCCATACTCAACTATTCGATATCATACGAAAACAGCGCTACAGGGTATCTTTGCCCAGCAATGCCTACAACAAGAAGATCAGCGGCCAGCGCCCGGGGCCGCCCTGGTCCTGCCAAGGGACAATCAACAATCAGCTTCTCGGGCAAGGTCACAAAGGCCGTGCCCAAGGATTTGAAGAAGGCAGTAGTCGATGCGCCTATGATTGCCAGAACTACCATCCCCGAGCGGCCAGCGGCCAAAGACGAAGTTCGCAAAGAAGAGGAGGAAGCCGTTAATGTCGCTGTAGAAGAAACGGAGGTTGTTGAGCCGGAGAAAGAGGAGGAAGTAGAAGAGATTATTGAACAAGTTCCAGAGAAATCGGAGGCTGAGTTGAAAGCTGAAAAGATTACTGATACTCAGATCAAATCGTACTGGAAAGATATTGAGAAGCAGCGCAAGGCACCTCGAGTCCATCAGCAAGATCTTGATTTGGGCGAAAAAGTACTTAGATACTTTGATGTGAGCTCGCAATACGGAGTAAGTATATACGTCTCTATCCTTTTCTCTGTCTTAATGTTATGATATATGTGGATTGGGACATCTGTTAACACGTTGTTTTGAAGCCTTGTATTGGAATGACTCGCTTGAAGAGGTGGCAGCGGGCTGAGCGACTGGGTCTGAATCCTCCGATTGAAGTTTTGGCTGTGCTTGTTAAGGAGGAAAACAGGAACAACGACGAGGTGGAGACTGCCCACATTGATCGGATAATGAATGCTACAGCCCTGTTTACATAGGATGAAAGCACAAGGAGGTATTAATTTTCGAATGTCGGGTGGCGGCGTTGGGTGCAAGACACGATGGTGCTTTGCTGGTTTCTAATATTTTCATTGTTATGAGTTATGGCGGGTATGATAGCTGCATAATACTATAGGTAGATAGGTACTTAGTATTATCTTTGCAAATGTACACGGATACGTAAACGTTAATTCTATGACGTGGTTTCCCGCGGTTGGTTTATTTCATACAAGGCGCTGTCAATCAACACCTATTTCAGCCAAGATACAACATTAATACCAGATGCTTCGTGTTCGGTGGTGAGGAATAGACTCCTTTCCTGCTGCTTCCATTTCCTTCATTGTATCGTAAAGGAAAAAGTCGATCAAAATAGCATTGACATGAGTATCTGGGTGCGCACTCTGGATCTCTCTCCGTATCAACTCAACGCACCAGATACTGCAAGCTGTTTCAACCTTTGTCAGCAGAGTCTAAGGAATACTTTGAGTGATGCAAACTCTTACCTCTTAGCTGTATCTCCCACCGGCTCCCGCTTTCAATAAGCTTCTTATCGCGAATAGCAGCGTCAATCTGTGGACCGATATACAAGGCACCCAAGGTGGACAGAATCTGCGGAACACGATAATCGGCAAACATGGTGATCTTGTCGATATCGCGGAATTCGCCATATGACTTACCCTCAAAACAGGCCCATATGTCTGCAACGAAGATTTGGGCACGTTTCATGATGCGGATAGGGGCTTTTCTGCCTTCGAACGGATGCTCGTCTCTGAAGCAGTCAAAATCCCGGGCAAGGATATTGACTAGCTGGGCCGCGGAGCCCTTGGCGGCGGAAATGAGATTAACGACGGAGCATTCGTATTTCTTTTGGTTTTGAGTTAGTAGATATCTTCATTTTGAAAATGGATTTTCTAGAAATTTTGACATACGGTATAAAGCACATTACCACTTTCTCTAAGGCAGTTAAGCCGCTCTTGCAGCAGGGGCATTTCTTCTTCTGTGCAGGATCTGAAGACGTGTCTCAGGGATTCCAAGTTACATTCATCCTCATTTTGCCAGTAGTGAGGATCCGTAATGGGGATATCTACAGAGCAATATGGTCAGCCGTTAACTTACTTTTGTAATACCTAGTATAATCAAATGGTCACTAACCTTCTTCAAGCGCTCTCTGAATTGCCGCTACAAGACTCCAGTAACCCGTCCATCTCTTCCCCTTGTACTCGATAGCAAATCTCTCGTCATCAGGCAGCTCAGACCAGAATGAAAAGTTGAGCAGGTCCATGGTGAAGATGAAAGCGGCCGTGGCTTCATCCTTGGCCTTGGGATGCAGCTCATGTGAAGACCAGGTGGAAGTAGAATAGCTCTTCTCTTGCATCTGGGCATAAATAGTCTCTGCGGCACGCTTTGTTGAGCGCATATCAATGGCTACGTCGATTCCATGGTCGTAGACATATTCAGCATCAGCGAGGACTCCTGTCTCGGGCTCTTCGTCCTTGATGGAGACGCCCTGGAGGTGCTGCCGAAGAATGGCGAGGAGTTCGAGATCCACCTCGTCGTCGGACATTTTAGAGAAAAGGGAGTGCGGTGAATGATGATGTCGTAATTTTGGACTTGACCTAGTTTGATTCGACTTAGATGTCTTTAACGAGAGGTGTTGAATGAGTTTCTCACAGGCGGGTGCAACGCTGTGAATAGCACCCCGCTGAGTGGAGGACTGGTGCTTGGAATCAAGGCCTAATCAGGGCTTGCTGCTGGGAAATGGGAATTTGCTATTATAAAGCCCTGACATTTGCATATCATCTGTTTCACTACATAATTGAACCTCGACTTTGATCGTAACTATACATACTTTCTGTAATTATTTCCATTCAATTTACATACAGAAAAACCTACATAGTACCACCAAAGCACGTCTCAGGACTAGGAAAAAAACTCCGTCCCGTTCAGGCACACACAACCTTGTCTCAAGTCGCAGTCGCACCTCTTCCCGCTCAGCGCACTCTTCCTTATCTTAGCGCTCCCTATCAGTTGCTGCTCAGCGCACGGACCCCTCGGCTCTATTCCCCCGGGGCCTCTGACCTCATGCAATTGGTCGCAACTCAGCTTTTCGACTGCCTCGTCCGCTGTACTTCAACGCCCTGCAGCTGCCTGCGCCGAGCATCGCCAGACCAGCAGCTGAAAAGCGACGGCGTGTTGGCGCAACCAATTCGACGCCCATCTCTCCTCGCTTGCGACCGATCACCTTCAAACTCCATCTCCAGATTGCATCTCCAAACGATCTTCATCGCCACCATCTTCGAATTGCTGCACTTGAACTCCCGCTTTGATAGCGGCGATGGAGGCTCCCAACGAAGCTCCCGCGGATGCGGCTGGCGACAGCGTGCAAACCACCGCTGCTACTGCTGCCGCTGTCCAGGAATCTCATCAGCCGCAAAGAATTGTCGCGTCGCATCCTGCGCCCCCTCAGCGAAATCCAATGATTACACGCGATCGATTTAATCATCAGTCGCTCGGCGCATCTTTAAACTCCTCGGTTAAGCATGTACGTTTATTTGGTGACGATCCTGAGAGCTCTTAGCCGCATCGCACCATGATCTGCCTTGAAGATCAATCTCTATCTTCGCTCCAAACTATTTCCCTCTTCCCTTACGAATTAATGGGCTTTGTTGTTTCTATTTGCTTTTCGCAGATGCATCTTTCAGATACTAATCCCTATCGCAGGCGCGGGTGCTCATGGTGGGCGCTGGCGGCATCGGCTGCGAGCTTCTGAAAAACCTCGTGCTCAACGGCTTCGGCGAGATTCACATTGTCGACCTCGACACGATCGATCTGTCCAACCTCAATCGCCAGTTCCTCTTCCGACATGAACATATCAAGAAATCAAAAGCATTGGTGCGTTTGGATACCGAGGTTGCGCCAATGTTGCTTGGCTGTCGCAATGCTAATTAATGGAGCAGGTTGCCAAAGAGGCGGCACAGAGATTCAATCCGAACGTCAAGATTGTTGCGCATCACGCCAATATCAAAGACTCCGAGTTCAGCGTTCCTTGGTTTCGCGACTTCAAGATCGTTTTCAATGCTCTAGACAACCTCGACGCCAGACGGCATGTGAACAAAATGTGTCTGGCGGCAGATGTTCCGCTAATCGAGAGCGGAACGACTGGTTTCAATGGCCAGGTTCAAGTCATCAAGAAGGGCATTACTGCTTGTTACGACTGCACTC
This sequence comes from Trichoderma gamsii, assembly GCF_001481775.2. Lineage (NCBI taxonomy): Eukaryota > Fungi > Ascomycota > Sordariomycetes > Hypocreales > Hypocreaceae > Trichoderma > Trichoderma gamsii. The sequence continues at coordinate 121,501 of NW_020171341.1, read as the reverse complement.
CCAAAGAGACACCCAAATCATTCCCTGTCTGTACTATTCGAAGCACACCGAGCCAGCCAATCCACTGCATAGTTTGGGGCAAAAGTTATCTGCTAAAGTAAGAAGCACCTTGTTATATATGGCGCCCATTTTTCCTCGTCATGCTTCTTTACTAACGTCTTTTCAGTGAAATATTTGGCGTCAGCGAAGATGAATCAGCTTTCGATCACTCAGCAGATGCGGATAATGGTAGGACTCAGAATGTCTATGCTGCCAGATGGGATTCCACGCTAACTAATTACTACCAGCCCAGGAAATCGAGGAGTTGAAGAAAGAATCAGAAGCACTAAAGAAGATTAGAGACGCAATTGGAACACCCGAGTTTCCGAGACTGCTCTTCGACAAGGTTTTCAATTCCGATATCGAACGCTTGCGCTCTGTTGAAGACATGTGGAAATCGCGTCGCGCTCCTGAAGCGCTCAAGTACGACGATGTACTTGCACGAGCTAATCAGAGCGTCGAGTCCAAAGATGCCATACTGGCAGACGGACAGAAGGTCTGGACCCTTGAAGAAAGTCTTGTTGTCTTCAATGACAGCCTCGACCGGCTTAGCAAGCGACTGCTTCAGCTGAAAGCGACAAAGGGTGCTGCGTCGCCTGACCCAACCATTACCTTTGACAAGGATGACGAAGATACGCTGGACTTTGTAGCATCCAGTGCAAATATTCGCTCCACCATATTCGGCATTGATTTGAAATCTCGCTTCGATATCAAGCAGATGGCCGGCAACATCATACCGGCGATTGCTACAACAAATGCAATTGTCGCAGGCCTCTGTGTTTTGCAGTCCTACAAAGTGCTCAAAGGAGAATATGCGCAGGCCAAAGAAGTCTTCTTGACGCCCTTTGCCAACGCAAGACTTTTGGCTCCGGATAGAAACCGAGAGCCCAACCGCGACTGTCCTGTCTGTGGCATTTATTATACCAGCATCGTTGCCGACCTAAGTAGAGCAACACTGCACGATATTGTCGAGGGTTTGGTGAAGACTCAGTTCGGCTATAGAGATAAAGAGTTTTCCGTGAGCAATGACGTGGGCGTGTTATATGATCCTGATGAGACAGATAATCTCGAGAAGAAGCTCACAGAACTTGGTACGGCATCAGCTTTCTCATTTATCCATTGTATCAAAACTACTAACATCTCTGCAGGTATCAAAGGAGGCAGTTTCCTCACTATCACTGATGAGGATGATGAAGATACGCTCGTCAATGTGGTGATTGATATTCAAGACGGGTATGAATTTAACGAGTAACAGAAAGTCTGTTCTTGCCAGGAAGATGCTAACCGATGGCAGGATCTTGGATACCCAAAAAGAGTCATTCCGCCCGGTACACGCTGGGCGTCCCGAGATTCCTCACAAGCCAAAGAAACCTCCGCCAGTTGAGACCAATGGCAACGGCCACGGCCAACAAAATGGAAAGCATTCGCTAGATGATGCGATGGTGGTGGAGGAATCCAAGGGCACTAAGAGGGCGCTTCCTGATGATGAAAGCCCCCCTTTCAAGAAGGCCAAGATGATTAGCTCGGTAGATGAAGAAGTAGTCGTCGTGGAAGACGCCGGCGGAGCCATCGTCATCGACGACTGATGATAGAGTTACGGACACACATGCTGCGCTGTCTTCAAGCAGCACTCAGCCCACCGTCTAGGTTGAGGATGCAGTTGTTTGCGAAACCGTTGGACGCCAGAAACAGAGCGGCATCAGCAACCTCTGCGGGATCCGCTACTCTATTAAGAGGCGTATCTTTGAGGTAAGCCTGCTGGAGTTCTGGCTTGAGATCTAATGATGAGATGTACATTAGCTTGGGTACATGAGCCACGAGAGCATTACACTATAGGAAGCATGAAAGAGCAAAAAGCGGCTGGGAGGAAGATACAGACCAGTCCACATGGAGCTGTTAACCCAACCGGGCAGCAGAGCATTTACACGGATAGATCGAGACGCCATCTCACGGCACAGGGCACGGGTAAAGCCTAGGAGAAGAAGAAGATTAGCTTCCGACCACATGATGAAATGTAAAAAAATAACAATGAATGTTAAAAATATATATCAAGAAAATTTGAGATATAGTAGCAATATGATCCGCTCTTACCAACTACGCCGGCCTTGGATGCGGCATAAGCTGTAGCGCCAAGCCCCCCCTTTGTTGCCATGAGGCTGGAGACGTTTATGATACAGCCTGAGAGGAAAGTGGAATGATTAGTTTAGCTGAGGAGGTATGTGAAGCACTGATAAGGATGTAGAGAGACTAACCGTGGGGTCTCATTTTTGCGTGCTTGCATACGAGCATCGTGGCAAGTAGATTTGTGTCGACAATACTTGATAGTTCCTCATCTGGAGTTCGCTTCAAAAAGGTGGTCTGAGAGATGCCGGCGCAATTGACGAGGATATCGATGGGTCCAATGGAGGCGTCGTCTTGAGGCTATTTTTTATGAGTTAACGATTCCAATCTTAGTAAGTACATATTTTACGAGAAACTCATAAAGTTTGCCGTGTGTATGAAAGTAAAGTAAAAATAGCTTTCTTCAGTCTATCAAAACTATAAATAGATATCAATGTATTTACCTTTGACGGCAATGTCCGTGAGCCAAACAAGGCCTTGATTTGTTCCCTATTGGAAGCATCCAGACGAATAAACCGGTGAGCCGAAGGAATGCCATCCGCAGCAGCAGCAGCAGCAGCAGCAGCGTTTCCCGTGCCATCGCCAGTCTCGGGTAGGCTATACGGACGAAGCTGCGGTTCTAGCTTATGGCGAGCCTGGATGGCTGAGCGGCCGAGCAGCGAGACGACGGCGCCGTGCTGGGCAAAGGCCTTTGCAATGGACGAGCCAATGACGCCTGTGGCGCCGACGACGACGCAGTGCCTTCCGGCAAATTGCAAGGCCATGGTGTTTTGTGTTGTTGTCGTGGTATTGTCCGTGGCTAATGGGCATGGCACGAATAATGTTTGCTTCGGCGCTGCTTTGGAGAATTCAGTGGGGCCTTGCCGGGAGGACTAACGGCGGCGCCGGGACTGGTCAATTACGCGGCGGAGGATGAAAAGCACAAGCATCATGCATCTCATGGCGAGAAAAAGTAGCACATCGGATGCTACTACTAGTAGTACTACTACCTACTTAGTACTTGGCTTAGCACCTACAGCGGGGAGACATAAGAAATGCATCAAAAGTACTAAGTACTACTAGTATTTGATTTCATCTATCGCCTCTACTCTCTCCTTCTGCTGCTGCCGCTGCCGCGACTGCTCGGCCGTCTCCAGCTGCCCGTGCTGCAGCTCTGCAGCTCTGCAGCTGGCGAAGGATTCCAGTCTGTCGTGGGGGTAGGTGTTTTGCACGTCCGGGACTGGGAACTGCTCACCCTTACGAGGCAACGCGACGGCGCTCTCGTCACCGAGTGATCCCGAATTCTGAATTCTGGCCATGAGACCGACATGCACATCACTTGAATGGGTAAGAGGGAGGGCAGTCGAGAGATCATTTCTTGCAATTTGCAATTTGTGGTTCCCACAGTGAAAGATGCTTCTTGAATGTATGCACCCAGCCGCAGGCCAGCGGCGTCTTGCTCCGTTTTGCAACATTCCCGCCAGTCTCTGAGAGACATAGCCCATCGTACAGCAACGCGGTCATCCTGTTTCACTCCACCCAACCCTAATCAGATCAACGCCTCGAGGAACGCGAGGGAGCCATTGTCCTCGCCCCTGATACCCAGCATGCCCGGGAACCCACTACTAACCAGCGTGCCGTACCGAAAGAGGATGCCGGCTAGCCTCGCCACTTCCATTTGCTGACGTTCCGCGTGCAACGGCTGTGCAATGGAGCAAAAGGTATCCCAGAAGCGCCTCCTCGCCTGGTCGGCGTTTTCATGGTATGTCCAACCAGTCAGGTACATGTCTCCGAGAACGCTGTCCAGCGCATAGAGGGAAAAGCCGAAGGGTAGGAGGCTCGCCTCAGCCCAGTCGACAACCCCTGTCAAGGCGCCGCTATCCGGGTCGACGAGCATGTTCATTTCGCTGAGGTCGCCGTGGGTGAGGACGATAGGGTAGCTTCCAGAAAAGAGTCCGTCCATGTTCTCGCGCACCTGGGCAACAACTGGTATCAAGTGCCCAGGGAGAGATTCGGAAAGCGCATCGAGCCTAGCCTGACACGTGGCCGCGAGATCGCCGTGTTCCTGGGAAGTCAAATTATCTGGTCGACCTCGCGTCCAGGCCTGAGCAAAGAAGCTGTTGCCAGGTCAGCTCGTCAGCTCGTCCGCTCATCGTCATCACACCGGCGTCTGAGAAAAGGCAGGGAAGGGAAGAACGGAGCTGGCCAGCCGGCAATACTGCGTCTTGTCGCACCTACCTTGCCAGGCTGTCCACAAAGTTTATCATTGTGTTTTCGTCACTTGGCAGCGATTCGGCCATGTACGAGTAATTGACTCCAGGGAGCTTGTTCATCTTGTACACCTCGAGCCCACTCTCCTGCTGCCCTCCCAACGTACCAACGCGACTGAAGGATGGAACCAGTTCTCCGTGCGCTCTGGAAAGTAACGCTGTAACGGCCGTGAGCAGCAGGGGGCTGTCTTGCTCTCGGAACTGGATTATCACCGTGTCGTTGCGGGCCGACACGGTGTAGCTGAACCTGCCCTATGGCTGGACAACCGTTACGGGCCCCCCAAAGGTGCTCATGGCGAAATTATCGCAGTCCGCCCTGGTCGCGGACTTGGTCAGGAAGAAGAGGCTGATAATATCACCAGAAGAGGACATGGCGAACGTGATATTATGCTGTGATTGCTTCGAATAGGCAGACTCCCTATGGTGCGAACGGGTGAGTTTCCGATCTTATGAGGCAAGGATCTTATGAGGCGAGGATCTTATGGCGGCGAGAGAATGACGGTGAGGCGGTGCGACACGACCTGGCTAGGCAGCAGCGTGTGACAGACAAGGCGGAAGCATGACGTTTTGTATGAAGTCCAGGTCACTGCTGGTGGTCTGTTGTGCTGGGCTTCGGGTATGGAGCTGTTGGTGGGCAAAGCCGGTGATTGTAGAGACGCGTCTAACGACGCAACAGCCAGGTGGCCGTAGGTCTCGGAGAAGCGACCTCTCTTTGTATACCGGCCCTCTGAGTCGGCCGGTGGATGCTCGGTATGCAATAGAATATATAGGTATTTGCTACTCCTCAGTTTAGTCAATAAATTAAGCCAGTGTGTTTGTTCAACTTCTGAGTCGCAATTGACCCCTTTCTTGGGTTTTGGAAACACTACACATGAATCCTCGAAGTCTTTCCACTCCTCCTCCTCATCCGACTGGTCCTCCCGCTGCTGCTCATCGTTGTAAGCCGTCAGTTCCTCAGCCTCCGCACGATCCCGATCCCTCTCCATGCGGACGCTAAAATGCTTGACTTCGTGCACGCGTTGCGTCTGGTAGTTGCTCTCGAAGATGTTGGTGTTATGGCTCACCACGAAGTGCCGTAGGACCTATGACAGGGTGCTATCGTACTCCACCGAGACCCCAACCCGAAACGCATAAACACCTCCCAGCATGGAGAGGCCAGCTATGAGAAAAACGCGACTTGGGATGGGCTAGAAGGTGGTGTGGGGACACGGGGAATATTTCCCTGCCGACGATATCTTCACGCCAGGGGACGAGTGCTGTACTGAGTCCCATCTTGTTGGCGCCTCCGTGATGTGGGCGACTGGGCCTTTTATCATCGGTTGAGCCGGAGTGATACTTGGGGCGTTTCAACACCATCCAGCGGTTCTCCGGGTTCTCTCTCACGGGTTCTCTCTCATGGGTAAGAAGATCTCGGCGTCGGCTATGGCGATGGTGGACTTCCACAACGAATTGAGAGACCTGCTTGATTTGACGTCCCTCTCTTCCACCTCTCTCTTAGGAGGGCCGAGGACGAGGCGTGTGGCCTTCGAGTTGGCGACATATGTCTGAAGAAAAGTCTTGCAGTTTTGCAGTATTGCAGGCGACAGCATCGCTCCGGCACAGATCGATCCAGAGGTAATCTACGTCAACTTCCTCAAGGTATTTACATGTAGCTGAGAGGGTGTCAGCAAGAGATGACGAAAGATGAGGTTGTGCAAGGCACCAAACTTACTCGTGCCAGATTTCTAGAGCCCGCTCTCGCTGGATCTCTGTCGAATCCGCCATCTCGGGCTTTGCCGTCGGCGCGCGGCTCCGAAAAAAAGGGAGACACTGGGCTCGTTCGATGTGGGAGAGGCGTCAACTTCTGCTTTTCCTGCTCGACATGGCGCCGGGCACCGCGCGATACTAATGGGCAAGAGTTGGTGTGTGAGGAGTGGGAGTTTGGGAAGTGTGCGGGCGGGCAAGCCATTTACGCCTGCCCTCGCGGAAATCGACTCCCATGAGACAAGCCTTGGAGGCTGGTTCTGTGATTCGAGTGTCTTATGCTATTTGCGTTATGAGTTCTGACACAAGTTGTGAAAATGGGCACTCGCCGCCCGACTCTCGCACCGGGACTCGCTGCCTTTACCAGCTGTGTTGGATTTGAGCAACCACATCGTGACATCTAAGTAGTAGTAACTGTATTATGTAGAAGCGCACTGCTGGTAGGTATAGATATAAATTGGGTTGATGTCAGCGGGAAGTTGACCCACTAGGCCTACTACTTACCTACCTAGGTATTTATCTACTGTACCTAGTAGGTATTTACCAGTAGTAGTACTAGTAGTAGTAGGCAGTACTTATCATCCTCAGCATGCGCCTACCGCGGCAGTCGCGTCAGACATAACCGGTACTCTGCTCAACTCGTATAATCGGAGACTCACGGACTAATAGCCGGCCCAGGGGCTGTTTTGGCGTCGTCTTTGGCTTACCTCGGGGCGGAGTAGCGCCTGGAGGGATCTGCAATAGGCAGTCGGACAGCGGGTTGCCTCTCTCGTGCTGCTGTGCTTTTACGAGTGGGAGCGCCAACAGGTGTTGCTGGGCAATCTCGAATGAGGGCCGCCAGAGTAGATGAGGTGAAATTCTAAAAACGGGCATTGACCGGCTTTGCGTTTGCACGCGAGTATGGAGGAAAAAGTATGATGCCCATATTTCAGTGCATGGCATCAGTTTTCATTCGTTATAGGTGACGGCACCAGCAGTTATAGGGCTTGGTGGCTTGAACTCGGCTGCCAGTTTTTTCTTCTTCTCAATTGATTCTTTATAATCCCCATTCCCCATTCCCCAGTGCCAGTGCAGTGCCAGTGCCAGTTTAATTTTTTTTTCTGCCAGGGCTCTCTCGTCGCATTCGCACTTCACTAGAGCTAAAACTGCGACTCCCACCTCACTAACAGACCGGGACACAGGTCCTTGCTTTTTCCCTCTCTTTCATTTCCCTCCACTATCACTCCATGTCGGATCCTGAGCTCGTCTCTCGACGATACACTGAGCTCTTGTTTCCCGACAGCACCGCCGAGTGCCTGGGATTTCCACCATGAACGGCACGCGACGCGATGCCCCGCCGCATCATCACCAGAAGAATGGCGATGTCCCCGACGCGGGGCTGAGGAGCCTTGATCACTGTAGGTTTCTCCAACGCGGCAGCCCCCCTCTCCACCGATATGTTGTGGCCTCTAGAGATGGATAAAGCGGAATGGAAGTACGCATGAAAGAAAGAGATTTTTTTTCTCACAGTGGCGGTTACAATGTGATTTGGAAGCTGAGAGGAGAAAAATAAAGGACGAGGAGAGACATGAGGTGGAAAGCTGGCATCTAGAAGCTTGAAGACGAACCCCCGAGCTGACACATGACAACGTGTAGATAAGAGAGCGCTGCCAAAATGGAGATACAACCTGCGACAACAGGCACTTCCTCTTGTTCGGTGGGAGACGCCGTACCTTGCTGCGCTCCAGAGCAAGCTGCGCACGCCGGCGCTCGACAGCTACTTCGCCATCACCGCCAACCTCGGCACTCATACGTTTTTCATGATCTTCCTGCCGATGCTGTTCTGGGGTGGCTATGCGGCCTTTGCTAAGGGGTACGTTTTGCAGATATAGAAGCCATGTGTCCTTTGATCAGTGTACTATCGAGGCAGAGTTGCTACTCTTCGTTTTACGCTGCTGTTTTGTCCGATATTCGAGCTAGGAAAATCGAGATGCTAATATCGCATGCGCAGGCTGGTCCACATCTTGGCGCTGGGTGTCTTCTGGACAGGCTTCGTCAAGGATTTCTACTCGCTGCCTCGACCGCTGTCGCCGCCTCTCCACCGTATCACCATGTCTGGATCTGCTGCGCTCGAATATGGCTTCCCATCCACCCACAGCGCCAATGCGGTTTCGGTCGCCGTGTATGCCATTCTGCACTTGCGAAGCCCCGATAACCCCTTTTCTGAAACGACGAAGCTGGCTCTCGAGATGCTGTCGTACTTTTATGGTGTATCAATCATCTTTGGGCGCCTCTACTGTGGCATGCATGGATTCTTGGATGTCATCATAGGATCGGTAATGGGGGCTGGTATCACCTTGCTGGAATACTATTTTGGGCCGCCGTTGGATGCCGCTATGCAGTCCAGCTCCTGGGTGGCTCCCGCCTTGATCGGCCTCGTCATTGTCATTCTTATACGGATCCATCCCGAACCAGCAGACGATTGCCCCTGCTTTGACGATAGCGTGGCCTTTGCCGGTGTAGTCATTGGGCTGGAGGCTGGAACTTGGACCGCTGGAAGATCGTTTCTAGCTTACGCCGAGGCTAGCATGGGCGCTCTGCCGTACACATGGTTGGTTGTCGCGGCGAGGATGGTGGTTGGGATCGTCGTCATCTTTCTTTGGCGCGAAATCATGAAGCCCACACTGCTCAAAGTGCTGCCCCATGTATTCCGGCTTATTGAGTCGACCGGATATGACCTGCCTCGAAGGTTTTTCACACCGGCTAGCGAGTACAAATCTGTGCCTCCTGGATCACGGCTGGATACCCTCTTCCCTACAGCCTCTGACTTCCCTCGCATGGTGGAGAGTATTCGACACCCTACAACTCGAGGACGAGCCGTCTCCGTCGGACCACAGAGCGCAGCAGATGCGTACGAAACCTTGGCTTACCGAGAGCGGCAACGAAGAGACAGCATTGGAAGCAACTCTAGCCTAAAGGGCAAATCAAACCTTTTGGACCTTGACGAGGAGGACGAAGATAAGTCAGGCAAAGGTGCCCATACTTCTGGGGTTCAAAAGCCGGCTTACAAAGAGAATGAGCCGTCGAGAGGCCCAAACGACATCCCTGCCGTGCAAGTAGGGGCAGAGAATGGGAGTCTAGACGCCTATCTTACCATGGAAAATGCGCGCGAAGAAAAGGAGATGTTTTCGCAACTGGTGAGGCCGCGAGTGAGATACGACGTCGAGGTTGTCACAAAACTGGTGGTTTATTCAGGTAAGCTTATGATACTTGCTAGGTTGAACATTGAATGTCTATTAACATGATGATGAAACCACACAGGAATCTCATGGTTTACAGTCGCTGCAATTCCCGTGTTCTTCTATTTCCTTGGTCTCGGCGTTGTCCATACGGCGGTTCCGTGGGATAAGCTGCTGGTCGCGAATTGAATGGTCCATCGTCCACGGCGGGTTGCGATTTTTTTCTCTTTCTTCATATACTCTTCTCTTTTGATGAATGAATATAAGGATGTAAGGGGCGTTTCTTAAATTTTTTTTTTTTTCTTTTTTTAATTTCAATTTTTCACCACTACACATCTGGAAGGGAATGCTACTCTTCTTCTTTGTTCATGGGGCATATACCTCTATTTCTTTTCGTTTCTGGCACGGCGACGGGTTCGCGTTACTTTAAAAGACAAGCTGGCTCGCGATATAACGGAAAAGCATGTGTCTTAACAGTGCTGGTTTTGGTGGCTCCTGTCTTGGCCCGTATTATTATTACAGTTTCTAGTTTCTATTTCCTTTCTTTGTTACTATTAGCCTTCTTGTATATATTGAAAAGAGCTGGTGGGCATGATGGAGTGAAAAGTAATTATTACAAGTATATCATCCATAATATGGTACATGCAGTCATTTATCTGATAGACTATTTGCGTTCCATCTTAGATATCAAATGTGGCTAATTGCTTCAGTGGGGGCTTGGCTGCTCTGAATCGCTGTGGCACAGTTACAGGGGTTTTAATGGGCAGAACACGTCTAGGCGCGTGTCGGCGCTGTAGCTCGTCTGCCTTGCGCATGGTGGGAAAAATCAAGTCGGCAAATGCACGCTGTCACATAACCGGACTTTCATTTCGAAGTTGGATATTCGGTGCAATCACTTGAAAGAGACTTGAATTTCTTATTCAATTGCCATATCGAGCTTTCCCCTCCTCCAAAATGTCCGACTACGAGGACGAGATGGACGTCGATGGCCCTGCGCCATCTGCCGACATCACTTTTTCGGCTGAGGCGACCAAGGGCAAGAGGAGTGCTGCCAATCTACCAGTTGAAGCCGAGGACAGCTTACCATGGTGCGTACAGAATGCTCATTGAGAGAGATATTGGCCAGAACCATCACTGACGCTTCTACCTTGCAGGGTTGAAAAGTACCGACCAGTAACGCTCGACGATGTGTCCGGCCACCAAGACATCCTAGCCACCATCAACAAGTTTGTCGAACAGAACCGCCTTCCTCACCTGCTTCTCTACGGCCCGCCCGGTACGGGCAAAACATCGACCATCCTGGCCCTCGCGCGGCGGATCTACGGCGCCTCCAACATGCGGCAGATGGTGCTGGAACTGAACGCCTCAGACGACAGAGGCATCGACGTGGTACGCGAGCAGATCAAGACGTTTGCTAGCACCAAGCAGATCTTTTCCATGGGCGGCGGCGCGGCAAAGTCAAATTCCATTGCTGGCTTCAAGCTCATCATCCTAGACGAGGCGGATGCCATGACCAATACCGCACAGATGGCTCTACGAAGAATTATGGAGAAGTACACGGCCAACACGCGGTTCTGCATCATTGCCAACTACGCACACAAACTCAGCCCGGCGCTGCTGTCTCGCTGTACGAGATTCCGGTTCAGTCCGTTAAAGGAGGGGGATATCAGGGTGTTGGTGGAGAAGGTGGTGGAGGAGGAGAATGTCAAGATTCAGGGCGAGGCGGTGGATGCGCTGGTGAAGCTGAGCAAGGGCGACATGCGACGGGCACTCAATGTGCTTCAAGCGTGCCATGCATCAAGTGAGTCTTGCTGTCATTCATGATACGAGGTGGGGATAGAAGAGCTGACTGGAATCATGTCATAGGCACGCCATTGAGGTTAAAGAACGAGCCCAAGCCGCCGGAGAGCGAGATCAAGCGCGAGACGATTACGACAGAGACGATATACAACTGCATTGCGGCGCCGCAGCCCGACGCCATCAAGGACATTGTCGAGACGCTGCTGAGCACGCCGGACGTGACGAGCTGCCTCAACACCATCAACGCGCTGAAGACGACGCAGGGCCTGGCGCTGGCCGACATCATCACGGCGCTGATGGAGCAGCTGACGAAGCTGGAGGTGAATGCAGAGGTCATGATCACCTGGCTGGAAGGGCTGGCGGAGATTGAGCACCGCGTTGCCGGAGGGGCCAGCGAGATGGTGCAGACGGGAGCTGTGGTGGGCGTTGTGCGAGGAGGGGTGGAGTTGATGAGCAAGTGAATACCAGTGATTGCATGACCAGGTGCTCAGTCATGCTGCTGTAATGGCATGTTTTGTTAATGAAAGATGAAGACAAAAGGAACAAGAATTCATAAGTGGCACGATAACTACTCAATACTCTGAAGTTGTTGGTTGATTGATAATGCTCACCGTGTAAGTTGCATCAACCAAGTCTAACATGTAGCTTAGCTGCGTGTGGCGCCTCGGCTTCCGCCTAAGAGGTCCCTGGGAATTCTTGCGGTCCCTGACGTCAGAAATCGCGCGCGCGTATTGGCAATCAAACAATCAATCGCTACGGAGTCTTTTTTTCTTCCCCTTCAGCACCAGACCCTTAGCCTTTCCATGCTACCTACCGTAGGTACCTTAGCGACGGTACCCAGGCTCCGGAACGACAAACGACTTGCGAGAAGCCATTCCCCGTATACACTCCAATCAGCTCACTCTCTTTTCTCTCTCTTTGTCGGCTTTTTAGCCTCATCGGTCAATTCCCAGCACAGCTATGGGGCGCTGCCACCCAAACGGACCTGGTGAGGCTTATCGAATCGGCACCTGAAAGTCCGGGGGGGTTGGGTGATAGTATAGCGCCGTCGTATTTTCCATGAATTCCAAGCCACAAGAAGGAACTTGGTCTTACCAACCTGGCACCGGTGGACAAACAAAACATCCTTACACGCATCGCCAATCGTTCTTCTACTTTCCACAGATCCGAGATCCAGGCACACACCCAAGAAAGCTCGGGGGCTCCCCACATCCTTCCCTTGAACCGCACCGCAATTGCCACCCGCAATTGCCGCCTGTAAGCTTGCCAAACGCGAAACAAGGGCCCAGGTTCGAGGAGAGAAGTGAGAGAGAGAGAGAGGAGGAGGAGGAAATAAGCAGAAAAAGGCGGTTGCTCGTATAAAAGCCCCCGAGGCTGGTGGAGCGGCCAGCATGTCGGTCTCTGCCTCGTCCATCTCCGCTGCTTCGCCAGTAGAGACCGCAGCGATGCTTTCAGCGAGCCCGAGCGAGGCGCCCAACTCTGCGCCGCCCGCGCTGCCCTTGCACGGCGTCGACGTTCACAAGATTCCGCAGATTCTGCCGCGGGAGCGTGTGTTTCCGATCCAGATTGGCGGAGAGCTGTTTAAGCTGTCTGGCGCATCTCTCTCATCCGATGGTTCGTTGTTTGCGCTCCTCGAACAAGAGCCTTTGAGCCTTGGGCTGTTGCTGTGTTTGTTGGCTAACTCTCTTTTACAACTACAGCTCCATCATACTTTTCGCAATACTTTCTTTGCCAGATCCAGGCGGCCGAGCAAAAGGGCGAAGACCCGAGTACCTCGATCCGGACGCTCTACATCGATCGCGACCCGCAGACCTTTCGAGATATTGCGCTGCATCTACAAGGATACTATGTGATACCGCGAGACGGGACGCACTTTGTGCGCTTGTTTGCAGATGCTCAGTTCTATAACCGTATGCTTTATTGTTTTCTTCGGCGGAGTGTTTACCAACGCGTTTTGTTTATACGGCAAGCTTTGCTGACTTGACCTGCAGTCCCCAAGCTCATCTCTCAACTCAACGAGGAGAGCATCTTCATGTCCATCGGCCATCGCGAATTCCAGATTCCCCGTGACGTCCTCAACGACCCTGCCAACTCGCCCAACTACTTCTCGCTCGGCTTCGCCCTCTTCTTCTCCCAGCCAAACGACCTCTTCCCCGGCCTCGACCGCGAGGGCCTGATACGCCCGCCGTCTATTCTCCCGCCGTCGGTGCCTAATCGCAACGCCGACACCTTTGCCGAGCTGCTTCGGCTGCTGCGCGGATATCCCGTCAATATCCGCGACGAAAACCATCGCCAAGAACTCCTCCGCGACGCTCGATATTTCCACTTCAAGGGTATAGAGCAGCAGCTCATCCCCCATTCCATCAGCTTCAACCCCTTGCGCCTCATCGACGAGATTATCCTGCGGTTGGAGAATGTACAAAAGAGTGGCGTCAGTGTTCCGCCGGCCGAGGAAATCAGCGACGGCCAAACCATCTCTTCGGGGCGGCATGTCAATTACGCTCGCCCATACGTAGACAGCAAGCCAGCCGAGCTGATATTGGAGATTGGAGAGACGACAACGATGCTCAAGTTCTCCGCCAATGGCGTCAAGGCAGAATTCTTCGGCCGCACGAAAACCAGGGTAGCCAAACTCCTCGAAGTAGTCGCGACAAAGCTCAGTCTGCCCCTGACCACACAACCATTGGGCGTCCTCATGGCCTCCGGGGGCGCCGGCTCACAACCACCCACGCCGGGACACACCCCTCTCAGTGAGGACCTCGTCCGAGTCATCTTCGAGGCCGAATCCTCAGTCACCCTCGACGGCGAAGAGTACGGCGAAGACCTGAGCAACTACTCTCCGCCCGAAGACGCCCCTGCCATCCCGTCCGACACTGAGCCCGCCCGGAATCCTAGGAAGCGCCGGCGGACCGAGGATGACAGCATCGAGGACGTCGGCGGTGCTCTTCCCAGCGAGGGCCAGGAATGGGCTGTCAAGACGGGCCAGTTTAGGCTGCGGATACAGGAAAGCAGGAGTGGCAAGAGTGCGCTTGAGTGCGTGTTTGTGGCTGTCAAGATTGATGCTGTGAGCTCGGAGAGGGGGAGGAACAAGATGAGAAAGTTTCTAGGTGATTAAACACAAACTCTACCTTTTCTTATCGATTTTTAGAACATCAAAATTAAGGGAGAGGGATAATCTTTTCGTTGTATATATAGTGCGTTAATGAATATGAGCCATGGATAGGATAAGGAGTTTTTCCTGAACGGTAACATCGAATCTCTTGGGGCTTCTTTGACAAACATATGTTGAGCTTGACTCGTTCGCATTTACTCGACATGAAACAGATTGTCATGAGATAATAATAATATGCGCCTAATTGTGCATTTAGTAATCGACTTTAAAGCATCATAACACCATACACGCAAAGAGAAAGCCAGTCATGAAATCTACAAAAATACGCAGAATAGGGACTAGAAGCCTTCATCCTCTTGTTTGTCATGTCACGAACAACCTATCAGAGACATGTACAAAAGAAATGCAAGACCTGAACAAGCCAATACAAAAACAAAAAACGACATCCAAAAAACACCTTCTTCGCCAGCGCTCAAATTTGGTCCCATCCATCCATCCCTTTTTCCTGTTGTTGTGAACGATATGATGCAATAATGAGGGAGATGTACAAGGGAAAAAGAGAAAAAAAGAGGAAATAAGAACGACAAGAGAGAAGGAGAGAGTGCCTCAATCAAGGGCAGGAAATGAAATGACAAAAAAACAGAAACTGGTGAGTGAGTGGTGGTAACAACTCTTCCCCCTGATATCGTAAAAACTCCATTCAAAGCCAACCCATACCCGGCCCTATGGACCATCCTTTATGTACCTTCCAATATGTAAACCCAAAGAGGAAAAAAATGTAAAATGAAAAGAAGAAGAAGAGGCAAAGCTTCATGAGTTTCTGGACCTAGATCTGCTCCCAGCTCTGCCCATTCTGCTCAGGTCTCTTCGGCTCATGGCAGACGTTGGACGGCTCATGGCAGACGCTGGCCGACTCATGGCAGAAGTTGGACGGCTCTGCGATGGAGCCGGGCCTCTGGTCACACTCCTAGCACGTCCTCTCCTCTCCTGAATCTTGGCCAGAGCTTCTTCGCGAGTCATGGTGGGATCCATTGCCGGATCAGTCGTGTCGAAGCTCGCGCTGCTGCTGCTGGATGCCGTTCGCAATCTCTGGCTGAAATTTAAGCTAGAGGATCGTTCGTCTTGAAGCGGGACTGTAGTCGTCACGGTATAGACGGCTTTTGAAGAAGACCGAGACGAGCCAGCAGATGGACGTTTCTGAGGCAAAGAGAATGGTTCTGGTTCTGGCACCACCTCTGGCTTCACATCCATCTCGTCTTCTGCTACCGCTGCCAAGTATCGCTTTAACCCCTCTTGTGCGGAGTTGTTGTCAGAAACCGTCGGGATGCTATGCAAATTGGGCAGAGAGTCAGCTTGAGCATTAATTCGCGGAGTGTCGATGAGCGACATGAGGGATGCTCTGCTTGGGGCAAAATCATAGGCTGAAGGCTCGACAGGTGGTGTTCTCGCAAACGTACGTTGATGTGCCTCTTGTTTTCCTTTGGAGGGAGACAACTCCGGCTCAGTCTCTTCGTGAGCCTCAATCACAATCTCCGCCTTGCGCTGAGCTTCTAGCTCAATGGCCTCTTGCTCGGATACCGTGCGGAAGACGCCCTCCTGGGGCAAAAAGACGGTACTCCGCCTGGCGCCCTTCCTGACCTTTGCCGGCTTCAAGTCCTGCTGCTGGGCGGGTGAGGGAACATGTTCAGGAGGTGCGCTTCTCTCTTCCTGGATGGTGGCCTCCAAAGAGAGCCTCGACTTTTGAGGAGAAGCACGAGGGAGCTGCATGGCCAACATGCTAGTTCGGCGTTTAGACTTGGAGGCAGGGCAGCAGTGCATCTGGCATTCGGCCTGCATGAACTCAATCATTTCTTGAGCTCGGTCAGCTCTCTGCCTTTCCCACTGCACCTGCTCACTAAGCTCCTCGAGTTCTAGCTCAAGAGAAGCCGACGAGACGACTTCCATGGTGGAGAGAGAGACGCGGGGGTCTTTGCACCTGATTGTCGATGCGATTCTTCTCTTTCTAGGGGGAGACGCAAACTCGTCATCCGCTTCCTCGGCAGGGAGAGGAATGCGTCCCTCTGCAGCGAGACGCGCAACTTCCTCGTTCTTGGCGGCAGTCTTGTAGGCATCTCGCTCCTGTTCCACCAGCTTCATCCGCTCAAGTGCTTGCTCGAGCTGATCTTGTAAGCTGCTAGCTTGGTATTTCGCTTCGAAAATTTCATGCTCTTGAGCGCGAGTCTTCTCCTTCTCCTTAAGTAGTGACTCTTGGGCAGTCTTTGTGGCACCGCGGGCAGTTTTGAGGTCTTCGTGAAGCTTAGTAATGGCAGATCGGGCCTTGAAGAGCTCCTGGTCTCGGGTCTGGCTCCTATCTTTTTCATACTGCAGCGATTCTTCGATCGAGTTGTTCTCGGCGCTGTGGGCCTTGATTTCCTCTTCCAGTTTGGCAATGGTAGCCTGAGCCTTCAGAGTTTCTTGCTCTTGAGCCTGGAACCTGTCCTTTTCATATCGTAGCGATTCTTCGATGGAGTTGGTCTCGGCGCTGTGGGCCTTCATCTCCTCCTGGAGCTGGGCAATGGTAGCCTGAGCTTTCTTAGTCTCTTGTTCCTGAGCCTGGCAGCGGTCCTTTTCATGTTGTAGTGATTCTTCGACTAATTTGGTTGCGGCGCGGGTGTTTTTGAGATCCTCCTGGAGTTTGACAATGGTCGACTGGGCCTTGAAGTTTTCTTTTCTCGCACGTCTGATTTCTTTTTCCCAAAGAGCCTCGGTGTGCGCATGTGTCTCCTTGGCGCGTCCATAGTTTTCCTGGTTGACACGGCGCGATTAGCAAGCCATCATAACAGAGAAGCATACACATAATAGGTATGCTGCACGGTGACGTAGTGTAGCGATGATGTCGATAATGCTGGTCTTGGGCATTTGCTTACCATGATGGTTTCCAATCGCTCGCCAACTCTCCTCTCCCGCTCCTTGCCATCCTCGATTTCCTGCCGCAAGACTCGCGCCTCCTCCTTCAGGCGCTTCATCTCGGCCTCGGCCTCCTCGCGCCCCAACATGGCTCGCTTCAGCGCCGCATCGGCGCTCTTGCGCTCCAGCTGCCGTGACTGCATGCTCATGCTGAGGCTGTTAAACTGGCTGATCTTGTCGTGCACCGTGCTGTCGCGGCCTCCGTCTCCGGCTGGCGGGCGGACGCTGGCAAAGATGTCGCGGCGCTGGTTCACGCGGTCGGGCGATGCCATCTGGAGGGGTCCACCAGCGGACGCGGGGGAGTTGGGTTGAGACGAAAGCTCTTCCATTTGCCAGTTGATGCCGTATTGGCAGGCGGTGGATGCGTGTGTGGCGGCGGCGTCGAATTATATAGCGCTGCGTCCTGGTCCCTCCACGGGATCCGGTTGTGTCACAGGCAAGTTTTGTGCTCTTGCAGGCTGTGGTGATGTGTCGAGCCGAAAAATGCTGGGGGGCCTTACTCCGTGCAGGACAGGGTCATGCAGTTGTGGGCTTGGTAATAATAAGGTGCCGACGCTGTTTACCAATTTCCAACCACAAAGATGGTGCCAAGTGGGCGCCGTTGCCGTAGCGACGCCCCGTCTAACAGTGCCCAATCCTGATTAGGAAATTTGTCCACTCTTTGCTCGATGCCGACGCCGGGAGTGGCTGTAGCCGCTGTTTAGCCATGGGCTCTTGCATTGTTTTCTTGCTTCTGCGAGCAAAACTGCAAGAGTTTATGGAAAACCCCAGGGGTGTCTAGAATAGACCAATCAAGTCACTTAAAAGCGTCAGCAGCGGGAGCTTGCTTGTCCCGATCCCGCCAACAGTGAGATTCGGCCACGATTTGACATTGTTGTACTCAAAGCATCATCTGCTGCTATACTACTAGTACAATCTCGAGGCCAGCAACAAAACACTTCGTCAATCATGGCGGACTCTGAACTGCGTCAGCGGAAGCCGCAGGATGCTGAAGAGCCTGTCCAAGCACCCAAGGCCAAGAAGAGCACAAAAAAGATCCGCGAGACAGATGCCGAGTCTCCATGGGTGGACGTCTTGCGCGTAATCAGCTTCCTATTCGTGGCATCCTGTGCACTCAGCTACTGGATCAGCAATGGCGAGAGCTTCTTCTGGGGCATGAAGAACAAGCCCAACTACCTGCGGGTGGACTGGTGGAAAACTCAAATGGTACCTACCTACCCATATAATGTCTTACTTTGAAAGAGACGTATAAGCCACCGCTAACCCAACCACCTTTATATAGCAAGGTCCTCTTTACCTGACCCCCGAGCAACTTGCCAGCTACGACGGCAAAGACGCCTCCAAACCCGTCTACGTGGCCCTCAACGGTACAATCTACGACGTCTCCAACGGCCGCAAAATGTACGGCCCCGGAGGCCCATATAGCTACTTTGCGGGCTGTGACGCCGCCCGCGGCTTCGTCACGGGTTGCTTCGCCGAGGATCGTACTCCGGACATGCGAGGCGTGGAGGATATGTTCCTGCCGCTGGACGACCCCGAGGTGGATGCCCAATGGACCACGGCCGAGATGGAGGCGATAAAGCAGAAAGAGATGGCGGATGCGCTGAAGAAAGTCGACGATGCGCTGGGCAACTGGGTCAAGTTCTTTGCAAACAGCAAAAAGTATCACAAGGTGGGGTATGTGAAGAAGGATAAGAATTGGCTGGAGAAGGAGCCTAAGAAGAAATTGTGTGAGGCAGCTCAGCAGGGCAGATCAAAGAGAAAGGACCGCAACAGCGAATATTAGACTCGATAATGAGGAAGGCAAGCGAGACAGCGGCACAGAAAGCATTTTTATTGGAAACCAATTTAATCAATTGAATGTTTACGTTCTGAAATTCTCTACGTTATTATGTCTTATAAAGTGTGTCATACAAAACTTGCAATGTTTAGCTATCGCTGCAGCTTCAACGCATCGATTGAAGCAATTGATCACGAGTCACAAAACAGGCCAAAGAAGAAAAGTTGTAGAAACAACTCCAAATTTTTAAAAAGGTATCCAGATACATTTACACACATGGTCCCTAGCATGCGTTTTAACCCAGGACTCTTGTTGTCCTTCCCCTTTCATAAAAACCTAAGGGAACAGATTACCTCCATCCCATTCCAGAAAAAAAAAAAGTTAAAATATAAAAAAACCCCTTGCTTGCAAGGAAGATGCATATACGAATTAAAGCCCCCCAAAAATGGTATTACAGATCGTCGTCGCTTTTTTTAATAGAACATTCCCCACGTCATGTCGTCACTCCATTCCCCATTTATAGCAGGGCAAAAGCAGCGCCCAGAACCAGCAGTAAGCTGGTAGAAACGCTGACAGATGAGGCGGCGTTCTTGGGGATACCAGTGTCGGTAGCACCGCCAGGAAGAACGCCTGTACCAGCGGGTGAAGAGGCGCCGCTGGTGACTGAGGGAGGAGGTGTGAGAGCGTCGGTAGGGGCAGCTCCAGCAGGAGCGCCGTCAGTGGGAGTAGAGCCAGAGCCAGAGCCTGCGTCAGATCCAGCAGGAGAGCTGGGGCTAGGGCTGGAACCGGAGCTTGGGCTTGGGCTTGAGCCAGAGCCAGAACCAGAACCAGAACCATAGCTGGGAGCAGAGCCGGGAGCAGAGCCAGAAGAGCCGCCCTGAGCAGTGGAAGCAGCAGTCCTGTAGTTGGCAAGAGAACGAGTGGAGTTGGCAGAAGTGCTACAACCTCATTGTTAGTATTTTGGTTTGACTGCGATTATATCAAAGGATACTTACTTCTCGTTGATCACCATGGACATGCCGGCTGAGCAGTGCTTGCCCTGGCTGCAGAAGATCCAGATAGGCTTGGTGTCGTTGATCTGGATGGTGAAGACGGGGATCTCCTTCTTGGCGGCGCCAGCAGCAACGGGCATGAAGCTGGACCAGATGCCGGCAACAGAGTTGTTAACCTGGGAAATCGGCGTGCAAGGGTGGTCAAAGTCGGACTGTGTGACGGTGTGGTTGCCAGCCCAGAACTGGAACTGGACCATGGAACCGGGAGCAGCCTTGATATTGTCCGGGAAGTACTTGGTGGCAGGCTGGCCGACCATACCGGCCATAGGGTTCTGACCAACGGAGACGACCTGGACGTCAACGGCTAGAAGGAGGGACATGTTAGCTTGATGATCTGAAGTATCATTGCTGCTTGCTCTCTAAGTCGGCTTACCCTGAGTGACAGCAGCCAAAGCCGCAACGAGGAGAGACTTGAATTGCATCTTGAATAAAGGTTTTTATAATTTTGGGTTTTTTTTTGTTCTGAAAAATAGGCCGGCCTTAAAGAGAGAAAGTACCAGACTTCCCAAATAAAACCAAGAGAGAGAAAAGGGAAAGGAAAGGAAAAAAACAAGATTAGTGTTTTTTGAATAGGTTAAAGAAGGGAAAATTGAATAGCGATAGAACCAGCAAAGGACTAGCCTCTGAATTGTGTAAATGTAAACTGGATAGAAAAGAAGAGAAGAGAAAGTAAGGAGACAAAAGGAACCCCACGGACAAACAGAAGAACGATGGTTGAAGAAGAGGAAGAAACAAAAGAAACGGAAACATGAAGGCTTTTAATCTCCAGGCTCGTCTCTCTCGCCGTCCGCATTAGCGTCCGGGCACCTTGTCGACGGGGAACGTGGTCGTGGGCTAGGAGGCGCCCATCACAACTCCTCAAACCACGGGGCATGGCTTCAGTTGGGCGCCGCCCATAGCGTGTATGAGAGTCGTTTGGCCATAGACGCTGGCCTCGACGGGCTTGGGTCCAGACGCATGGGCGCAGCTCAATCGGGAACGCGAAACGCCGTGCCCCAGAAACAGTCCCTACAAGTACCAAGGCATGCCGTCCACTTCGATCCATCCCAGCTGTAAGCATCTTGCTAACCTCAACTTGGCCCGCAGATGGACCCTGCCGCCAGCCAGGTAGCTCGCCAGCTTCGGATAGCAGCTCTCCTCGCCATGGGGTCAATAGCCCTGGAGGGCCTAATGAGATCAATCTCTCAGGCTGCCTAGCTGTCATGCGCCGGGCAAAGCTGCACCCGGAATTGCGTTCGTTGCAGGCAGGCCGCGCCACACCTAATCTGGAGGGGCCAGGGCCGGGGTCTGGAGGTGAAGCTGCTTCATGTCGAGCGTCTCCGACACAAGCGAGACGTGGGCGGTTTCAGTTCAGCCAAAGGAGCCGCATGGCCTCGCTGCCAAATTCCATGTTGATAGGCCTGATGTTTCTAACAGCTTTGAAACAATCTTCCATCTTTTATCGAAATTGGATCCGTAACTGGATTTTTCTTTTTCTTTTTTTAACCCATTGGCGTTGGCGTCAAAGTGCTATTGTCAATTGGCCAGTGGTAGTGTTGTAGACGCCACAAAACCCCTGCTGTATAAAATCCGCAGAAATCCAAGCTATCCGCACCCTGGTGAAACGTCTAGTTAACCGACCGCCATCCACTCGGACAAGCCACTATCCGCGCTCTGCCAAAACAGCCAGGGCAGATGACAACAACTCACCGCGCTTGAAATTAAAACATTTCTCGAGATCCATTATGATAAGAGACAAGGATGAAAATTTCTGTGCGTCGGCTGAATTGCAGCGGTTCTTGGTCGAGCTAGGTGTTCGATTGTTCGACTACCAATAAGCAGCCGTAAGTTCGAGGTCTCGTGAAGTGACATTGTATATAAAATCACTTGAAAATTAGAGCTCCATGGTCTTCCTTTTCTCTCTCATATAAGACATGATATATCACGTTTAACCTCCAATTATAGCTTAGAGGACAACGTTTTCCATTAAAAGTCCATCCAGAACATGTCCACACCATAAAGATACGAGTCGGAGATTACGTATTTGACGTATGCATCTTTTTAGACAGACGATTATGCATCAAACTAACACCGGAAACATTGCGTTTCATGCAGGCCGTCTTCCCTCGCAGGGCCCCCTTCAGAGGAAAGGAAGCTAGAGGCATCCAACCGGCAGTAATTTGGCCTCAATATCCGGTTGCAGTGTGAAACGGTTGCGGGGGGTTCTGTCTGCCGAAATAAAAAGACAATGCTCACCACGTGTAGGATCATGGATCTTCTCATAGCCGAGATGATACCCCGGAGAAGGGGAGAAGAGGACCAGGGTCCAGAACACATACACATACACACACACACTAACTCGCTCATAGGAACGGCGTAGTGATGGTAACGAGATAAATATGTATGCAGCATGTATGTTTCCCACAATGCGGGTAATGACAGTTGGCTCGTGGCAAATTAGATCGTTTTATAACTCTCAGAGATCTAAAAGCAGCTGGGGTGCGACCTTTTCCAGATCTTCGACCTTCAAAGCAAGCAGTTAGCATTGCCAATTCTTACTAGAGTGATGATCATGGTAAAAACCATTCAGAACAATCTTACCTCTAGAAACCCGCCTCGCTTTTCCACAGCCGTTCGCGCAATCGCCTCTCGAACGAAAACATCCACGTACTTGCCCACCGCTGCATTGGCGTCTCTCGACATTCTTGTGGCCTCCTTGGCGAAGAACTCGTGGAGAATCCGTGTCAGGAGGGCTTTCGGGATTGACTTTTCTGGCTCTGGCTCTTCCTCCACGTTGACTGTTTGGTTCGCTCTCTTTGCCTCATCATCGGTAGACTCGAATGGGTTGCTAGACTCTGAGGCATCGCGAGTAGTTGGCTGAGCTTTGCTGGCTTTGGCTGGCCTGCCGCGACCAGCTCCAGTTGAGGTTTGTTTGGGCGGCATTGGCACACTCAGGATGTTGCTTCTCTACAGTTCGCAAAGGCCACTTCGAAAAGGAGTCAGCCGGGCTGCGGTGGCTGCTGGAGAAATACAGGCACACGCAGAGAGGCCGCTTAAGAGGTAAGAGTTCAGCATGCTTGCATCCAAGTGCAAGTACAAAGAATGTAGGTGCCTCAGGCGATCTTAGTCAGCAACGCACGCGCAGACCGTGAAGTCCAAAATATCACAGCCACAAGAAGAAGAAAAATACGTCACAGATATTGCACAAGTCTCACATTGCGATGGTATCAAAGCATTGTTGTTTGAAATCTCTAAATCAAGGGAACTTGCATTGGTGTATAATTACAGTGACCTGGAAAGCACGGCAGAGTCAAAAAACGACTGATACGCCGTGCCGATGCCAGTCTAACCCGCAAATAGCAACTGTTACACAGGTCGGGATATCTGGCCCAACTTCCCTCAACACCTTCCATTCCGGTCTCCTTTTTTATCAACCAGTGGACGCCGCATTACACCCACCTGGCCAATTAAACCCATCTCCGAGGCAAAACGCACGAAGAATGTCTATACATAACGTAGAAAAAGCAATTTAACCAGAGCCACCGCTGAAGGCCTTGCCGAAGAGGAGGACCTGGAGCTGATCGTAGATGGACAGGACACCAGCACCGGCAACACCACGGAGAATGTTGGCACCGGCACCGTTGAACAGGGACTTGACACCGTTCTTGGCAATGATCTGGCGGGCGGCATCGAAGGAGTTCTTGTACTTGACGGCCTCACCGGAAGTCATCATCATTCGTCGTCGGATAGTGTCAAGAGGGTAGGCAGCGATACCGGCACCAGTGGTGACGCACCATCCGAGAGCGAAAGAGGCAAGGAAGTTGTTGGCGAGGTTACCGACGAGGAGAACAGGCTTGATGGAGTCGTACATGCCGAAGTAGAGACCACGGTAGACGATGATACCAGCGACGGAGGGCATGAAACCACGGTAGAGACCGGCAATACCGTCAGAGGCGAGGGTCTTGCGGTAGACATCAACGAGACCGTTGAACTGACGCTCACCGCCAGACTTGGCGGACTTGGCGTCGTTGGCCAGACGGGTACGGGCGTAGTCGAGAGAGTAGACGAAAAGCATAGAAGTGGCACCAGCAGCCTGGGAGAGGGCGTCAGCAACTGAGCATGTGAAACTGAGGGGTTATGGGCCAGGATTAGGGAGAGAGAAAAAAAACTTACACCACCAGAGGCAAGGTTACCAAGCATCCACATGCCGTAACCGTCACGCTCCTTCTTGAAGCCGAACATCTTCTTGAACTTGTCACGGAAAGCGAAGTTCAGGGCCTGGGTAGGGAAGTATCGGATGACGTTGGCAGTGTTACCACGCCACAGGGACATGACACCCTCATCGGCAGCAGTGCGCTTGAAGCACTCGCCAATGCCAGTGTAGCGGCGGTCAAGACGGCCAGCCTTGATCATCTCATCCTGTTGTAATAATTAGAGAAGAGGATTTCCAAAAGTCAATTGATCATGTACGGAGAGACAAACCTGGTTCTGGATAAGAAGCTTGACACGCTCGATGGGAGCAGCGGCGGTCTTGGAGACGGCAGCGGAAACACCACCCACTGTTCACGATATGTCAGTCCCGTCTCTTGAAATATCACGCAAACCGCGAATATCTATTGTGCTCAGCCGCTTAAGCATCGAAGAATGACTTACTCAAGAAGTCCGCAACGAAGGGCTGTGAGGCAGAGAGTTAGCGGTCAAGGTACATATGCGTAAAACTGAGCGAAATAAAGAAATTTCATCCTAAGCACGCTCTGGAAAACCGCTCGAGATTGAGAATGAGACCAGAGAGCCATCGATACGCAGCATTTTCAATGTCATCCAGATGGTACAATTGACGATGCTGGCAAAATATCTCTCGGAGTCGTCTCGGAATCTCACAGAGCGCGCTTTATCTGGAGGGGATGATTGATTGAGCAGAGTCGACTTACCGGCATGCCCAGGACCTTTTGCTTCTCGCCAGACATTGTGACTGAAGTATACACGCTTTCCCGAAAAAAAAGAAAGGATTGAGGGGAGATGGAGATGAAAGGAAGAAGAGGAGAACGATGGGGGGAGTCGAGCGAAATAAATTCTGCACCGACGGGCGAATGGCTTTTCGGGGGAAAAAAAATTGCGGCGGGTCTCCAAGGGGACACTTTTTTTTTCTCTCAGAGCGAATCTTTCCGGCCACACTAGCGCTGCAGGCTGGGCCGCGCTGCTTTTGCCTTCCACGGCAACGAAGCGCAGCGCTACAGCGGCTGGCAGCTTCTTGCAGCCTCAGGCAAAACGATCGCGTAGGGGCCGTGCCAGCGGCCTAACGCCTCCGGAGTTGGCACGTTCAGGCGCCCAGGAGATCTGCGCCAATTTTTTGCTAGAATCAAATTTTTTTTTTGTCAACTCCCTTTTGGGCTGCACTGTGCTGTGCCACAGCGCGACTCTGCCCTGTTTACACGTACCCGATTCGCCCCGATCTTTGGTGCCGCCGAAGCCACCCGCCAGTGCAAATGTCCAACCTGTCTATTCCTGGCGTCGCCGAGGCACCCATAAACCGATGGCAGTGTCAATCGGCTTGCCCCGTGCTCTAGGTATACGCTGAATCTTTGCACGCTTTGGACAATGCTCGTCACCGCTTCACAGTGCGTCAGGAGAACCTTCTACATGCCGACCTGCAGGTCCAGTTGGCAAACGAGAGTAAGAATGCGAGACGTACAAATATAGCTCGTCTTTTTTAGCCGCACAGTCTTGGGCCTTGCAGCCATCATATGGCACCAATGCTTAGGTCACAAGCCAACGCGCCCTAAATCTCGAAGGTGGTCATAAGTGGTCATAAGGGAAAAAACTTATCTTACAGGATTCGAAGAACAGGGCTTAGCGGACATGCCGGGCTGGTGTTCGTCTGAGGTCTGAGGTCTGAGGCAAAGACAGCTGCCATCCCGAAAACGTTCTTCCCTCGTGTATTGCCACACCGTCGACGCCGATCTGACCGGCCGTGGGAAGCCATCCCGCATACTCCGGCTCCACTGATTCAAGGGAGGCCGAAGACTCCAGCCTTGATAGCAGCAGACATGGGCACCGTCGGCCTTGATTCCAGCATTGCCGGTGCGTATCTGCTGCAAGAGACTCCTTATCAGGGGCACCGGGGCGAAGAAACCTCTTTCGAAATTAATCACTTCTTGCACACCCACCTTTGCTAAAATAAAGACACCATGCGCGTTGAATAAAGAAAGAAAAGAATGCATGTCTTCCTCATTCCGTAATGAGACTCGTGCCTCAAGTCCACATTCGTTCCTGAGCAGACGTGGCCTCGCATAACTGCCTCAGGATGTGGATCTTGAATAGTGGTGCCGCATCAAGCGGACAACTTCGCTGACAGAAAGAATTGTTATTGCAGTCTATGCTTGAACAAATTTAAATTATCGACATATAAAACTAGGTGGCATAAAGAAGATGCACCACAGTACGAGTGCGTTCCTCGTTATTGGCACTTTGGCCGTATACGAAGTCTCTTAAAGTCTAGTAGTAGCATTGCGAACAACCTCAAGTTTCACGTGCTTCAGCCTCTAAAAGACGGAGAAAAGAGGGTGGAGAAGGGCTAGGGGCGTGACTTACAGACTGGTAGGTCAATTGGCTAATACATGTACCCAATGAGAGTTGGTTGACAGCATCAGGGTCTAGCGCTACTACGAGAACACCAAACTTCTGGAAATAATGAGCTTGTGAAGTAACAGGTGCTGTAAACTATCAGAACAACAGACAAAGTGCTGAGGATGATATCAATTGCTCTAGGCTGAGTGTATTTTCAAATGCCATCTCTCACACGGCAAGTCGTAGTATATAAAGCAAATAAAGTGAAGACTGCCAAGGTGGAAATGTCACATACTGGGGGCATATCTCATGACATATATAGCATGGCATGCGGTGCATTTGATATACGATACTGAGTGCACTCTAATGACGGACGAGACGCATTCGTGCATATGTATCATAATATGGGTTGATAAGCTGGTAGCAGTAGTAAACAGTAGTGAACTGATAGTATTCTAGTATAGACTCGTCACATGAATTTCGTAACCAAGTTATGTGCGTCACACGGTTGTTGGGCAAGTTGCGTCAGTTTGGTCATTTTTTGAAGTTCTTTCATTCCGTAGCCATATGCTAAAGCGTTTCCGATCCCATGAAATGCTACACCGAGCATGAAAAAAGCGTCCCAACTAAGGTTTTTATGTACCTCATATCATCCTCTTCTCACATGGTCCTTTTTCCTTCTTTGAAAAGACCAACCAGGCGCCCAAATCTCAATGCTTTAACTTTAAAATATGGTGGTAAATTTACTCGCCGATGGCACGGGCTGCGCAATTGTTAGTAAACTCTTGATCATCCTTCATTGTGCGCGGCTTGGGTGAATCGTACTGTAGATCTTCATCTTGCTGTGGGTGATGACCGGCTTGATCATGCCCTTCTCCTCGAGGTCCTTGATGCACTGGCGGGCGAGGGAGCCGTTGATCTTCATTCGGTCGACCAAGACAGCGACGGTGACGAGGCGGTAAGACTGGACATCCTTGTACAGCTTCTCGGAGATGGTCTTGTCGAGGATGACGGCGTGCTGGGCCTTGTCCTTGACCTTGCCCTTAGACCACTTCTTCTTTTGCTTCTTTGCTCCAGCAGCGGGCGCCTATGAATTTCACAACATCAGCATATCTGCATAGCGATCCCGTCTCAATCATGGTCGGCGACGGCGGCGATGGTGGTGGTGATGGCATACCATTTTGTCTGTGATGTGCTTAGCTTGGTGACAGAGGAGTGGTAGAGGAAAATGGGAATTTTTGCCAAAGACTTGGAGTAGCCCTCCCGCTTCAACGGTTTGCCCACTTCCGAATGCACCAGGGCAGCCGAGCCCTAACCGAACGTGGGTGCAGGGTACGTACCTAACTTTTCGCGCGCTCTGATTCGCCCGGCGCACCCACCACCAAAATTTCCCATTCCACGCCAGCCCCAAGCCCGCCTTTAACCTCTTGAAAAATCACATCTCGACAATCAGTCCCGCCCCAGCACCGGAACACTCGACTGCAAATTAGCCAAGATGTCTGACGGCGGTGAAATCGAGATCGAAAACTCTGTCGTGACCGACGTCCTCCCCAAGGATGTTGTCAAGGAGGTCGGCAACGTCAAGCTGTTCAACAAGTGGGACTACGATGTCGAGGTCCGCGACATCTCTCTGACGTACGTTTTCGATACATTGCGAAATTGAGGCGAAATAGGAAGACAGAAAAAAATCCGAATATTTCGCCAAAGCCACCTCCCGAGGAGAACGTATTTGTGCTGATGGAATTGATCAAATAGCGACTACATTTCCCTGCGAAACCCCGTCTACGTCACCCACTCTGCCGGCCGATATGCCGTCAAGCGATTCCGCAAGGCCAACTGCCCTATCATTGAGCGATTGACCAACTCTCTGATGATGCACGGCCGCAACAACGGAAAGAAGCTGATGGCTGTCCGCATTGTCGCCCACGCTTTCGAGATCGTACGTACCTTTACGCGCCTCCAGCAACCGAGTGGAAGAACGACACAAGATTGTCAATTTCTACTCTGGATCTCACATCTTACTAACATGGATTCTCATCGCAGATTCACCTCATGACCGACCAGAACCCCATCCAGGTTGCCGTTGACGCCATTGTCAACTGCGGTCCCCGTGAAGACTCCACCCGAATTGGCTCTGCCGGTACCGTCCGTCGTCAGGCCGTCGATGTCTCCCCCCTGAGGAGAGTCAACCAGGCCATTGCCCTGCTCACCACCGGTGCCCGTGAGGCTGCTTTCCGAAACGTCAAGTCCATTGCTGAGTGCTTGGCCGAGGAGCTGATCAACGCCGCCAAGGGCAGCAGCAACTCATACGCTATCAAGAAGAAGGACGAGCTGGAGCGTGTCGCCAAGTCCAACCGATAAAGGTTGTGCGGTGGGTACCTGGCTGGATGGAGTGTGTGGCTTTTGGCGTGGATCAGGCATTTTTCAGAATTGCATTTTGCGTTCGGGTCTGGGAACGCGGACATGGATTTATTTCAGATGGCTCCTAGAGTCTGAATACAAAAAAAACATCTGGGCTCAAAAATGGGGCTGTTATGAAATCATGCCTTTTGTGTCTCTAATTTACCATATCTTTTCTTATCTGTGATTATAAGAGAGAGACCAAAACAAAAATGCGACATACGGCATCAAATAAAAGGGAATATCAATTTTTTTCGTTAACTATGAGCGAGAGCTCTTTATCTGTATGTGAAAGGTGATCTCTATTCTACTAATACACAGCCATCTCAAGGTGCCTTTCTTTCTTTACCCCCCTTGCCGTTACTAGTATATTGGCAACAACTACGCCAAGAGTTGAATGTCTTTTGGACCAATCTCTAAACGCAGAAACATTCCCACATGAGGGATGCCTTCTTCCCACCATCTGCCCATGCCCTTGTCCTCCTCGAATCCCCATCTTGCCCATACACTGGCGACCTGTTCTTGCGTATGAACGCAAACGAGACCTCGCCACTGCGGCGCCTCGGCTTCTGTAGACGCTCCCATTTGCTCAAGCCCCAGTTCCCTGATGCTCGGGTCGAAAAAGGACGGATTCTTCTTGATCCATTCGAGCGCATTTCTCACGAGCTGGCCTGCAAAGCTGTAACCACGGTAATCCTTTGTAACGGCCAGTCTCCCCAGCTTAATGTACGGCTCCTTGCCATCATGAAATGTCGTGGGCCGATCATGAACGAATTGGCGAGCTGACGGTGCACTGTTGCTGGTGGTTTTATCTTCCTCGCCTTTCAATACTCCATTCCAGTAATCTCCACCCGGCTTTGGATGAGGCTCATGGGGAAAGGGAACCATCCGAATTGTTCCTACAGGAGTGCTTCGAGTGGAACTCTTGCGTGGCCGCACAATGTCACCTTCCTCGTTTCTGATCTCTGGCACTTCGGTCTTATTGACGCTGACATAAATGACCCAGTGGCACGATCGCGGGTCATCGGCGTCGAATTCGTTGTCTCTGGGGACGTTTTGCTCTTTAACGAAGACCTCTTCGCGAACTTCCATGGCGTCGAGGAATGTCTTTGGGATTGTGGATGGAAGCGACTCTCGGGGAATGCCTAGCCGGAACCCTTCGAGATTGCTAGGCTCGAGGAGGCTGATAAAAGGCGTTCCCATTGCGAGTTGCTTGGGGGTTGATGGTTTGAACTTCTTGAGTGGTGAGGATGAAAAGACAGACGACCAAACGTTGGCGTTTATCATGCAGAATGCAGCTCTTCAGATCCGTCTTTGATGGAGGACGCTCATTAAAAAGGAAGAAAGAATAAAGTTACAGGCTGGTGTTTCTGAAGTGTGGGTCTATAGGAAACTCTTGGAATCTGGAGAATTGATGCTACGTGCCGCCACAATACACGTGGCTTTTTATCTTCGTTTGAGTCATAATGGACAGCAGAGAGTGAACTTATCTTGGAGCGAGAAGAAACAAGAGCGCAGTCACTGGTGCTGAAGTGAAGTGAGTCTGATAGGCCTAAAACGTAGGCGCATTGTCGATCAGTCCGCTAGCCAATTTGGAGCTTCATGCCGTTTGAGCTAAAACGGCCATACGGCGCTGCATCAATTCATTGGGATGCTTTGCACATGGAAGAACGTGTAATCAATTTTGTGCGTAGGGCTGTTTTGCCTACTATCACTTTTAACTGGTTTCAGGCTCTTTAGTTCGGGGTTTGTGCCAGAAGGTAGAGGTTATAGTATTGAAAGATTTTACGTTAAGCTCTATACCGAGCTAATGCTCAGCTCCAATGGGAGCAAAAGATATAGGCATCTAAAGCAACATGTTGAATTAGATCCACGGTCCAATTTACTACCCTCATGCTTATGACGTCACGTAGTATTCATTCAGTCATCACACGTGTATCGGTTTTCATGCAGTCTTCTGCGCTTACATGTAGTGCGTGCATAGAGCGGTTTGCAGTTACTATATTCTCTTATCTGTGTCTGTGTTGCATAAACAGAACATGGCACTCTTGTCGACACAGCAACGCTAGTAGCATGCATTGCGGTGTTGTGAATCGGAGATTATCTCATCTTTTGCTCTCTTTTATGGTTGTTAACTGCTCTGTCCATTGCTTGTGGACTTCTTCTGAAATTGTGCTGGCCCGTGTCATGGAATCTGTTCTACCGATTACACGCCTACACTACACTGAAGCAACAACTACTGCCTACATGTCGATATTTCATTGCGGCAGGCAAACGACATTAGTACCCTTAAGAACCCTATACTATCTAGGTTTTACTAAGTCTTCTTTTTACTCAAAACTGATTTAGAAGATTCACTCTAACAAGATCGTCTGCAGGCTCACGGGTAGCACGACCTTGAAACTACAACACTTCAGCCTAATAGCGGTCTGAGCACACCTGGTTCGATCAACTAACATTACACGTACAGACTTGCACTTGTACGAAACACTACTAATGTAATGCTACAATGTGAACGTGCATTACATGGAGTACATAATCGATAAGCGATGGGTTTGATTGCCAGCAAGGGTCAGGGGTAAGAGATCAAAAGATCGACTGCGGAATACGGAGTGCTTAGAGAGATTGCGATATGGAGAACAGAAAGGAGACGAGTGCTCCCGGCGGGCTGGCTCGATGGGGATTCTAACGCCAAAGGCCCAGGGTGCTCTGCTGATGAGATAAAGATGCACTTGCAAGAATGAGGCTAGCAATAGCTATAAGCTACATGTCTGAACATATAAAATATCTCAGGTGCCGGATGTAGAACGTGCTCGTCTACCCAGTGTATATGTATCCATGTAAGTCGGGGCAGATTGTCGATCGAAGTCCGTAGAAGAACGTGCTAGGAGTACACGTATACATCAATGTACATGGAATTTGATGAAAAGAGTGGCGCAATAAGGAGTTAAAATGCTGCTGCTGCGCAACGGCGAGACTTTCCTCCCGGTGTTATCGTGCTTTTAACCGATCCATGGTCCTAACCAATGCCTGATTGGCGGCACAGGCCATTTATAGTTTGCACCGAAC
This sequence comes from Trichoderma gamsii, assembly GCF_001481775.2. Taxonomy (NCBI): domain Eukaryota; kingdom Fungi; phylum Ascomycota; class Sordariomycetes; order Hypocreales; family Hypocreaceae; genus Trichoderma; species Trichoderma gamsii. The sequence continues at coordinate 89,426 of NW_020171341.1, read as the reverse complement.
AGGAGGCTGCGGCCAAGACTGCAGCTCCCAATGGAGTTCATTCTGCAGCTGCAGCGCGTTCGCCGCGCGAGCTAAGCATGGAGGAACGGACGTGCCTGGCAGCCAAACCTTGTCCGCGCCCTTGGGGGCGGCATCCACTGGAGAGGCCCCCCGTACCAGCTCCCCCAAGCCCCCCGTACAACGAGCCCACCACTGCCTCCTAGCGGCCATTGCAGCGGGGCTCCGGCATCCACCACCGCTACAACGACCGACCTCTGGTACCTGATAGCGGCGGCCCAGACGAGCCCATGCGCCTCTGTAGAACCCAGAGACACGACTTCAAAGCAGGGCCTGGCAATTTCCCCTCGTTGGACCGTCTGTCACTTTTTTTTTTTCCTTGTTTGAGAGTTTGGCTTACAGCCTCTTTTTTGTTCATTTTTGACAAGCCTTGGACGGCACGAGACATCCTGGTAATAGAATTCGCATCTTGCATTCTGATCAGCGTTGGGCGGATGCTTTATTTGCGCTATCGAATCGCTATCTTTCCCGCCGGCGTGCATAATTTCTTCGTGTTTGCTCAGGGGTTCTCGAACGGGCAGCCGCCCATCAACCGGCGTTTTGCAACAAACTGCACACATCGTTAGCCTTCTAGAATCTTTCCGTCTGCTTCACTTTTACTTCTCTTGCTGTAGGTCGCGCGCTGGCCCCAGAGCTTCGCTGTTTACTGAGCATTCTCGGCCTAGATCCCACGATATATCCGCTCTCTCGCGCCAAACGTCGAAGCTTGATGCGGTCGCAACTTCCATCCACCAGCGCATTGTTTCGTCAAGCCTTGCCAATCAGCAAGCTGCTGCGTCTGACGGAATAATCATCGCTGCTCTCTGACTCTAAAAAACACTATATTTTTGCAGGAGGTCAATATCCTGAGCTTCAATGCCCTGGCAGCCTCTTCCCCGGATCGCCTTCGCCGTCGCGACCTATCCATTCGAAGCCGCGAGCCCGGCCGACCTCCCTCTCGAAATTGGCGATGAGCTTTACATAATTGAAGAGACGCCAGATGGCAACTGGCTGCGCGGCTACCTGGTGGCGCCGCCAAGTCTGCTTGCCGGTCTAACTTCCGTCAAAGGACAGACATTGGAAGCTCGCGTCTTCAGTGGCATCTTCCCGAGAAGTTGCGTGGAAGTTCGAGAGCTACTCGGCGAGTCGGATGAAAGACACGATGAAGATTCTGCGAGTGATAGCGGCATTGATGATCGTCCGGGCAGCGACTCTGCCAAAAGCGGCATCACTAATGGCATAGAACCCATAACTAAGCTGAGCGAGGAGAAGGCTCCTGATTCGAACCATTGGAAGAGATCTTTGCAAAGCTTCACAGCCGATGCTGCCAAGAATCTCTCTGTTCCTGTGCGCCGAGATCCTAATGCACCTCGACCACCAGCGCCTGTTCCGATGCTCAAGATTGGCGATGAGACACCCACTTCGGCGGACGAGCCGCTTGTCGACGAAATCGCGTCATGCCTGCGAGAGTGGCATTCAAAATATCTACACGAGCTGCTCCTTTCTCGACAGTACGCAAAACTTGACAAGCTGTCACAACTTGTTACCTCTCTCAATCTCCATCGCCAACAATTTCTCTATAATGTTCTTACCGCGCACGAATACGACCGACTGCGAGAGAAAACCGTCTGGGACCTCGTCGCAGTCAATAAGCTTTGTGGTGGCGAGGTGGTTGTACGAGATCCGGCATCTCGCGGCAGAGTCTTGACGGCCGACGACTCGATTGTTGATGTCACCAAGCTTCAGTCGGTTATGAGCCTGCTGGACGAGCCCCCCCAGGCCACAATCGAGTTGACGAGCCTGAATCACTTATTGCTAGACGTGAAAGGCTTTGCTGGAAGTTCAACTGAAGAGACAACGCTTGTGGCTTATCTTGTTAGCAAACCTCAATATGGAAAGGGGGTCAACTTGTCTGAGTGTTTCAGCATTGAAATCCCGGCAGGCGGCTCGATCAGTGGTCTTGCACAAAACACCAGCACAAAGACGCTATTCACAGATCTCTCGGCCCATGATATTGGTGATGCACCGTCCGCTGATTCCGAGCTATACCTCGTTGTCAAGGTGTTGGGATCACAGCAAATCTTTATTCCCCAACCATTGTCTCGTTCTGGCACTGACAGCAGCTTTACAAGAGATAATGTAAAGACCCCCCCGGCGAGTTCAGGGAAAGCTTCTAGGAGAAGTATGATGTGGGGAAGCAAAACTTCACGATCTGCCTTTTCCCGAGGGCATACGATGAAGATGGATTCTGTGTCAGAGGCACAGGAAGGGAGATCTTCTACGACTCGCTTGGATAGTCAAGACGGGAATAGCCACCCACCAAGCACTGCTGGATCCAAGAGTACTGTAGCAAGCGTTCATGAGACTGGACAGCGTGTCGAACGTACTATTGGCGTTGGGGTTCTGAAACTCAACTCCATCATGAAACAAGCAGAAGAAGTCGAGCAGGTCGTTAACATTTGGTCACCATCGCTTGGATATTCAAACGACAGAGAAGCGGCTGAAGAATTTGATTCCTTGATTCGAGAGCTGATTACCAGTGCTTCTGGGCAGTACGAGAAATCGAGGAGCGGCGAGCGACTGCAGGTCTCTCTTAAGAAATTTCACCACCCTGATGCGGATGAACTAATCAAAGCCACGCCCACGGTGTTGTCTGGCGTATCGAAGACGAACAGGATTGGTTTTGCTGCCGCCCCGACCAAGTCAAGATCGGACATCTACCTCACGCTCAATATCGCCGCTTTGGCGAAGCAACATCTCATATCAAGATATGCAGGCAGCGCAATCAATCTCCCTAGCACGGTTAGCGGAGGGAACCTGCAAGTCACCCTGGAAGTACGCCAGTCTACCGGCGAACGATTCGAGCGATGCATCTTCACATCTTCAAACACCGAAGCGCTTACCACTTTCAAATCTTGTTCTGTTGAAAGAGGCGAAGCATGGAATCAGACGCTCCGCCTATCGCTCCAGCCGAGTGATGTAATGAATGCCCATGTAGTCATGTTTCTGTCAGACATGCCAAACCCTCCATTTGCAATTGCGCACATGCCGCTTTGGGAGGATCAAGCTTTCATTCGCGATGGGCCCCATGGCCTGTTGCTCTATAAAATAGACGAATTCACGTCGACCGCACAGGCAGGACCGACTGGCAAGGGCGGATATCTGTCTGTCCCTTGGGCGCCACGAGGCAAAGATGACCGATCAGTTGATGTTACGGGGCCGCTCGCCGTGATGTTTGTCGATACCTACCTCTGCAGTACACGATTTTCTCAGGATAGAGTTATCCTTGGACTTCTCAAGTGGAAAGACCTACCCAAGGATGAAATCCCTTCTATTCTGAGACAGCTGATCTTTGTCTCGGAAATTGAGGTCGTGAAGCTTCTCAGCGACGTTCTGGATGGGCTCTTTGGAATCCTTGTGGAGCATACTGGGAATGATGAGTATGAAGACTTGGTTTTCACTGCAATGGTCAGGGTGCTTGGAATCGTGCACGATCGACGCTTCAATCTGAGCCCCTTGGTCGACCATTATGCGGAAACTCAATTCAATTACCCCTTTGCTACTCCTTGTCTGATACGATCATTCACTCGACTCCTCAAACGCCCCACGGAACCCGAGACAGCTCGTAAGCTGCGCGCGACTTTTAAAGTCATGAGACACATCCTGAAATTCATCACGCAATCTCGTGGGCAGCAAAAGGCGAAGGAGGCCGGAATAGGAATCAATTCCTCTGCTCAAGGATTTACTAGGAGCCTTCGAAGCATCTTCAAGGCGCTTGACGCCATGATGCGAAACTCGGCACCTGCATTGGTCGGTAGTCAGACGCTGGCTGTGCAGCACTTCCACACTTGGCTACCAGAGCTCACAGGTCTCTTGACAACAGAAGAGATCCTGCACATTGCCATTGATTTTATGGATTCATGCAAAGATGTCAAGGGCAAGCTTATCATTTACAAACTTTGCCTCATCATCAACTACTCGAAGCTTGATATATTTGCTCATCCAGAGCAAAAATCCGCACTCAGCACCAACACCGTACGATGGATCTCTCCTCACTGGGGACACGCTGAAGAGGTCAATGACCAATGGCGAGAGCAGATCCGCCTGTGCTGTTCTATTCTTGCCAGCCAGATTGACTACCTGGGCCCAGAAATCCCCGACCACGTCCCTAATATTGTCGATTCATATCTATCGATTCTTGCCTCGCCGCAAAAACCTAGAAATAAGCTCTCGCTTCTATTCCCCTCATCATACCCTTTCCCCACAAAAGCAATAGATGAAGACCTCTCCTTTGACGAAGCTCTAACTGAGCTATCTGCTATTCTTGCTGCCTTGTCGAATTCTCCGTTGGGCATGCAGCTTGAGCTGGCCTCTGAAGACGACTTGACAACCATTTTGGAGAACCTACTCAAGGTGCAGATGAGCATTTTAACAGGCGAAGCGTTCCCAAGTGGATGGCTAAGTGTGCATATCTATCATCATAAATCAACGATGCGAATATTGCAATACTTGGCTGGCATCCTCTTGGATTCTTGCCTGCCGGATCCTGACGAGGCAGAATCATTCAACACCGAGCTCTGGAAGCTCTTCTTCACAACTTTGCTGAAGCTTGTAGGAAGCTCCTCACTTGCTCTGGAGACTTTCCCTGAGCAGAAAAGGAGAGCGGTATGGAAGATTGCCGGCGATGTGCGGGAACATGGAGCTGATCTCTTGCGGAGGATGTGGGAGGCTATCGGGTGGGAAACCACGTCAGACGAGCGGGAGAGGTACGGCCTTGGCAACATTGGCGGATACCAAGTGCAATATGTGCCAACTCTGGTTGGCCCAATCGTGGGTCTCTGTCTGAGTGTCCATGAAGGTCTCCGTACAATGGCCGTTGAAGTCTTACAGACTATGATTGTAAGTGAGTGGACGTTGGGCGAAGATTTATCTGTGATTCAGACAGAACTCATCGACTCGCTGGATGCTTACTTCAAATCAAATCCTCTTACGGAGAGCATTCTTCAGAAACTATTCATAACAGAACTTCTTGAACGATTTCAACCTCTATCAGCAATTGAGGATGAGCCTCTCTATGCGGCTCTGCGAGACCTTATTGGCACCCTGGATGAATTCTTGGATCTACTAGTGGCTGTGCATAGCGGCGGTGATGGCAGCGGAGAAGCCTCTAACATCATCAACCGGCTTCGACTCATGGAGTTCCTTCGCGATATGCAGAAGGAAGACATCTTCATCCGCTACGTCCACCAATTGGCGAAGTTACAGGCAGAGTCTAGGAACCATACAGAGGCTGGCCTAGCCCTACGTCTTCACGCTGATTTGTATGAATGGGATCCAATTGGGCAGGTCCCAGCACTGGCTGAGCCAGAATTCCCGGCGCAGTCTCCATTCGAACGCAAAGAGAGAATCTATTTTGACATGATCAAACATTTTGAGGATGGAGAATCATGGAGTAATGCCCTGACTGCATACAAGGAGCTCCAAGTCCAGTACGAAACCAACATATACGATTTTGCCAAGCTAGCTAGAACAGGGCGAGCGATTGCAACGATATATGAGAGCATTTCCAAGAGTGAGAAGATTACTCCGAAATACTACAAAGTGGTCTTCAAGGGACTCGGATTTCCAACCTCCATACGAGATAAAGAGTTCGTTTACGAGGGATCACCCTCCGAACGAGCCTCAGCCTTTACAGACCGTATGCAGGAACAGTACCCGTCGGCTCAAATCATCACTGGTGGTGATGTTGATGAGATGGAGGGTCAATTCTTGGTTGTTTCTGCTCTTACACCACATCGAGACCTTTCACATCAATTATACCAGCGACTCCGCGTGCCGCACATTATTCGGGACTTCTTATTATCTTCTCACCCTCAGACTTTCTCTGTTACTACCAAGAGGAACACCTCTGGGCCGGTAGGGGAGCATTACGCAGAGAAGCTGGTTTTCACGGCTTCTGAGCCATTCCCCACACTCTTACGCCGGAGCGAGATTGTCGAAACTCGTGAAATCAGGCTTACCGCTCATGAAACCGCCTTGGAGCGCATTTCTAGGAAGACGCACGAGATGACTGTTTTGGAACGACGATTGGCGGATGGCGATGACAAGGTTGCACAGCAGCTCGCAGATGCTGTTAGCGTTTCAGTTAGCCCAGCTTCAGAGAGTAGCGTTGTGCAGTATCGCAAGCTGCTTCCTGAGCCACAGAGTGCTGAAGAGGGAGCGGATGGAGACGATGATGACGACGAAGAAGAAGAAGACGACGACGAAATTGAGCTCGATCCCCAAGAAACCGCAATCAAGATGACCCTGGTGGATCATGCCATGATGCTCAAGAGATGCCTTACCCTCTTTGCTCGGAACAAAAACGAACCCATTTACCGTAGATATTCGGAGCTTCAAGGCTGTAAGTAAACCCTTTACCCGAACGAGTGACTCGATGGAATAGGTAGCTAACATCTAGGTTAGATTTCGAGGCGACATTTGCACCGGAGATTGCTCTGTTTGCCCCGCCGCAACCAGTCCGAGAACCCGTCTCAACTCCGTCCCCCACCTGGAGAGGATCAACGCCAGGAGGCGACAAGGGCCCCCAGTGGACAAGCATTGCTGTTCCTGTGAATGGAGTGAAAGCTGAAGAGGCGACAGTCATTCGACAAATCACCCCTCGGCAACGCGGTGCCGCGCGACTGAGCTTCCTTGGCGGCAAGAAGAAAGATTCAAGCCCCGGCCCAGAGGGGGCTGATCAAGTCAACGGTAACGGGGGCGATGGCAAAGCCCACACGCGCGGCCTCAGCAAGGACAGTGGTCTTCACAATATCTCACAATCCCAAGTTGCGGATCAAGAGGCTGCTGGGCACAACCGAGGTGTCAGCCTGGACCTGCTATCCAGAAGTGGTGTTGAGGCTGAGGCGAAGAAGAACAAAAGCGTTCGGAAGAGGTTCAGCCTTTTGAAGCTTGGCATGAAGCACAGCAAGACTGGAGCTATGATGGGGAGCCTAGACGAAGAATAGTCGCGATTCGCGACTTTTCGCCCTGGATATTTATCACACGCACATACATCTTACCGTTAATATTACGACGGAACGCAGCGATTAGTCACCGAATGAACTCTAAACGTCGCTTGCGTCCAACATCTCTTTCCTAATTAATAGAGATATACATACAGAACATGTACAAGACGAAGGGCGGCAGCGACACACAGTGTACAAAGATGGTCTAGATCTTTTCTTTTTTCAGCCGTTTATAACACCATCTCGAAAACCTCCGGGTCAGGGGATGATACCTCTCTTTGTTGACTTTCCAAATTATTCCCCCCTTTATTGTTTGAAGAGCAATCTGAATTTTCGCCGCCCTCCGCCATCTGGCTATACACACACACACACACATCTCTCTCTCTTTTAATACTGCTTTGTTTTCAGAAAAAGTTTCCTGCTCTTTGATTTCCTAGTATATATATATATATATATATATATATATATATATGGCCCTTGGTGTTCTGGATACCACCGCCTTTGGCCGCTTTGCGAATTGGCCCGCCGCCACCACATCTTTCCTTACAAACGTCTTCTTTGTGGTTCTTTCATATATCTCTCGGCATTGGATTTTTTTTTCTCGGCAAACTTGGCTACATTGGCTTTGCTTAGTTTCTTCTAAAACGGTCTTTCTGTGTTACTAGCTTTCCTTTTTTTTTTTTTTTTTTTTTTTTTTTTTTTTTTTTTTTTTTATTTTTTTTTTTTTTTTTTTTTTTTTTTAAAAAAAAAAATATAAAAAAAAAATAATGTATGTAGGAAATAATGTTTTTTTTTATATATTATTATTTAAATAAAATGATTTTGATTTTTATATTTAATTAACCTAAATCATGTTCAACGNNNNTATAATTTTTTTTTTTTTTTTTTTTTTTTTTTTTTTTTTTTTTTTTTTTTTTTTTTTTTTTTTTTTTTTTTTTTTTTTTTTTTTTTTAGATCTTGATGATATCTCTGTTTGTTGTATGTTAGCTCAGCTTTTGCTCGCTCTCTGTATTTGTATCTAGTGGAAAGAAAAGACAGGAGGGAGTGAGGAGCATATAAAGTTGTTATTTTTTTTCCCCTTGCGATAGTGTAGACACATCGCGTGCATTGAATATAATTTTATCCTTGTACTAGGAAATCAAATTTGGACACCTGCCGAGTGTTACAGATGGTCATCTCGTCCCGTCTTACTGGGGATCGTTCTATGTACAGACTGTCTTGCTAAATAATCACGAAGGATCCTTAAACACCCCTCCCTTAAAAAACAAAGAAGCACATATGATATCGTTAAAAGGAGAAAAAAAAAAAGCTGCTCTATTCTAGCCAAATAGCTTAGACATATTCGCAAGTAACTGTATCGTATCGCTGGTCTATATCTCAGAGTCAGCCAGATTATTCAGTAGTATCTGAAATGGACGTGGAATCAAAGAAAATCACATACTGTTGTATAAGAGCGTGTACGTAGTCGAGGCAGAGAGATACACCGCCTCGATTTTGCAGTTGAGGTCATAGTACATCTGGCCATCTTTGCCTTGTCGACGATTGAGCAGATGCTCGGGGATGTGGCTCACATCGGCCTCGACATGAGCCAAGACTTGAACATTTGCGTTTCTGTCGATAGGGGCTTCTTCGGAGGTTTGGTCGCAGTAGATGGTCATACGCATCTTGCGGATACGGCCGTGTGCCACGAGGCCTGTCCAGACAAAGGATGTGATGTAAGGCTCATTCTCGGAGACGGCATCTCCCTGGTTATCGTGTTAGCTGGTGGCATAAAGTTACAGTAGCAGCAGAAGGAAGAATGGGTAGATGAGACAGAGAGAAAAAAGTCAAGATAACGTACCTTGCGGATGAACCACTCCATAGCGTTTACCTTATAATAGCCCTCCATGCCGCTCCAGCTCTTCTTGTCAGCTATGTGAGCATGAACCCTGTCGTCGAACTTGGTGCGCCATTCCGTGCCATAATGCTTCCTCGCCTTGCGGTTCTGCACCTTGACTAAGGTGAGAGACTCGGGTGCACTGTTAGCGAGACCCTTCATCACGGCACCTTGAACAACGGCTTGCCAGGCATTCGGAGGCTGCATGATCTGGATGGATTTGTCCACAGCATTTCTCAGGCGCTCCTTAAGATAGTTGGAGGCGCCAAAACCACCAACCAAAAGCACAGCGCGGATAGGCACGTTGCTAACAGTGATCTGATCTTTGACTAGCTTGATGACCTCGAGGACGACAGGCTCAAATATCGTGTTCAGGTCAGAGGCTTTGAGCGCATATCGTCCGCGGTTGATTCCGAGGGCCTTGTTGTTGGCTAAGCCGCCAACGGGGATGGTGTACGTCTCATCTGGAGGGGCGGCAAGGGTAAACTGACGCTTGACCTTCTTTTCAAAGACCTCCATGGCCTCGGCGAGTATTTCGTCGTCGAAACCATCTTCCTTGCCCAGCTTGGCCTTGAGGAATTTGGCGAACCGCATGTTGAGGAAGGTCGAGCCGCAAAGAGCGCCAGAGCCAGGGGCAGCCTCTTGTACCTGAAGAATGGGTCTCAGCCCGGTAATGGTGTAAGAGATGAGATCCACCGTGCCACCGCCGGCATCAACAATAACCACAGTCTCGCCAACCTTGAGACCATGAGGATCCAGTCCATGAAGGGCGTAGATGGCAGCAGCTTCGGGCTCGGAGACAAGGTGGATATTGGTCTTGGACGAGCCGGCTGCCAATGGGAGGGTTTGAATGGCCTGTTGACATGCTTTTTTGGTTTTGTCCTTGGCAAGATCGCTCCAGATGGCTGGTACGGTGACGACAAACTCGAGCGGAGTGCTCTTGACGACGCTCTCGCCGAGCTTCTCGCGCAGAGTGTAGAGGAGATGCTCGGTGAGAGCGTTCAGATAGTCAGCGACAAGCTTCTCGGCATCTCTGCCCCCGCGCGCACCATCATTGGCAACAGCCTGACCAATGTTTTTCAGAGATGGATCCAAGTCGCTATTGCACAACATCGGTCAGTTTATTCCATGTGATAAGGGCTGATCATGTATTGGATGGGACGATGATAACTTACAGCTTGAACCACTCGATCACTTCATCCTGAGGAGCGGTTATGGGGATGGAGAAACCCCATTGAGTACCATCCGGGGCATAACGAAGCTTAGTAGGTACTTTGTCTGAAGACTCGCCCTCACGGGTTGTCTTGTTGATGGGCCATGTGGTGATGGCTGTCCGTCTGTCTGGGCGCTGTGTCTCTGCCCAAGCGACGCCGGAATAGGTGGTGCCAAAATCAATGCCGACTATGATCTTGCGATCAGTGATTGAGAGCTTATCAAAATCCATGCTAGTCGCGATGATGGCGGCGTATAGGATGGAAGAGAAGGCGAAGGAAAGTGCTCAAAGAGGGACGGATGGGAGTTGTTGGGATCACGATAAGCTGGCCAGCTGGGCCACTATAACTATCTCTACCGAGCGCCAATCGGTTGGAGGACTAGAGAGGTCAATGTTGGGTTGGAAAAAGACACAGTTTTGGGCCACGAAGGAAGAAAGCATCTAACATATAAGTGAAGATGATGTCGAAAAAAAGAAGCAACAGGCGTCTTCAATGGGGCGCAGTTGCGGACAGTCACTGCTAGGTGATGGTCAAAGTTAAGCCGGAAGCGAAAAGCCGCGTTCCAGGACTGTTCAGAAGGGCTGCTCCATGGCCCTCTTGTGCGACCTGAACAAACAAGAGGCCTGGCTTGGTGCATTGGCAGACAGACTTTCAGCTGGGCGGGGCTGATGCCTGGCAAAGTCTCGTCACGCCGCAGACGCTGGAGCGGCACTGGCTCGCGGCCAGCCTCTGGATCTGCGTGGCGCCAAAAGACGTGCTGGCATGGCGCGAATCAGACAAAGTGAGGCGAGAGTCTGCCTTGTTCTGAAGCAAGGAGGATTCAAGTTGTAGTGTTGAAGCGGGGATGGAGGGGTGTGTGCTTGTAGACGGAAAGTGAGGGGCTTGCAGATAGTGGCCGCTAGCCCGCGAGATAGCGCCGTCCAGTGAGGCCATTCACTGGACGAAGCGCTGCAGGGTGCCTGGAATGGTGTTGTCAGTGGCTGCGGCGGAGCATTTAGTGGGCTCGAGCTCGAGCTACGAGCTCCAGCTCTTTTAAGGTAAATATAGTAAATATAGCACTCCGCAGAATGGCCTGACAGGTCGATAACCGCTATCGGTCACGGACGGGCCTGGCGATTGAATTGAATGGGGGCCGAAAGACAAGTTGAAAACTCTCAAATGATAGACCAACCAGTGTGAAGAAGCGCCTGGAACGCTGTGTTGGTACGAATTACTCACCACTACTTGTAGCGCCTACGAATTGGAAGAAACAGTATCGAAGTACATGTAACATTGAACATCACTTGAAATGGGGCGAAAATACTAATAGCAGTGCAGCGCAGAACAGCGCCTATTCCTATGAGGCTGTGAAAAAGCTCAGATAGGTTTCCAGATACGGCGTGCCAAGTACACTCAACCAGGCGATTCTGAGCTGTTACTGTAGGTACGGTTTACACAAAATCAGCTACCTGATAGAGATACCTGCTGAGTGTACGGATTTGCTGCCCAAATATGTCGCTCTACATCTTGGCCACTTGGAAATAAGCATACATGTGCCTCTTTAAAACCCCACTAGAGCCTGCCGTCTTGCATCGAGATGCCTCTGCTTCTCCAGATAGCCATTTGTTATACTGCTACATGTGCCTGGCCTGGCTGAACAAGAAGAATTTAATACCAATCTGCCGGACATTAAACCACCGATAAGAGCGACTTGCAGCAGCAGTACATGTACTTTGAAAGCCAAATTCAAATTCAAAAGCCAACAAAGCCAAAGCCAAAGCCAAAGCCAAAAGCCTCCGAAACGGGCCGTGAACAGGCTCCCCTCTTTCTGCCACGGCAAGCTACTGAGGCTGAATCCACTAGTTACAGACCCCAGCAGCATCATCGTGAGGGAGGGGGCGTGGAATTGACAATCGTTTGTCTCCAGGCCATGCCGTGCCATGTCAGTGCCCTGCTTGTACAAGTAGCAATGGCAAGGCCAGATGCGTCCGCCGTGGAAACGACTCCCGCTTCAGCCCCAGGCTGTGAGCCGTGCCATTCAGCGAGTGGATATTGACGCTGCCAGCGCCACAATCACAGGCTCAAGGCTCTGGTTCAGGCTGGCAGAGCAGATCCGACATTGACTTTAGAGCTTTTTGATATTCTCATATTTGCATGAAACCCAGACACCTCTTTGCGGCCGGTTTGGACGTATTCTGGTTCCCTCTCGCTGTTCTTTGTGATTCAACTTGGGGTATTGAGCAGTAGTGCTTTGTACATGCCCTCTTTTACGCTGCATCTCACCATGTCTCCCGACAAAGGCCAAGGAACAATTCCCCTCGATGACATGCGAGCCCGCCAACCCAACAGCCACGCAGTGCTGCGCAAGAAACAGACTAAAACCGTTGATAAGGCTGAGACCGAGGCAAAGGTCCAAGATCACAAGAAAGAGGCGGATGTGAATGACGACCAGGCCATGTTGGACGGAGAGCAGCATGAAGAGGCGCCCGTCGAAGTGGATGCCGCCGACTTTGCAAAAGACGAAGTCACCGAGACCTCCGTTTCTCCAGAGCTTGTTCCTGCGAGGAGATATAACCTGAACGTGCCAGTTCCATTTCCCGACGGAGCTCATTCCGACGACGACGACTTTGAATTGGCTGAAATGACGAGTTCGATGTACGCAGCAGCTGAGGGATTCTCTGGCATGGACAGCGAGGATTTCATGCCTCGGCGACGCCTTTCCGATGGCGATGGAGCGCGAGATGAGCTGAGAGAACAGGCGCAACTCAGACAGCTCCAGGATGCCATCACCAGACTCACCCTCGAAAAGGAGGCTGCTGAGAGAGAAGCGACCAATGCCAGACAGGAAATTGAAGACTTGAAGCATCTGCTCAATTCTGATATGGAGGAAATCGCTAAGGGCACGGAGTCTCTTGGCGCAGATATGAAGAGGCTCAAAGAAGAGAACGGTCTCTTGAGAGAAGAGCTCAACGACGCGCAGTCGCACATCTTCAGCCTGCAGCCGTATCGCAAGGACCTCACCCCAGAGGAAGTAGGGCGGGTAAGTTGTTCTATGTCTTGAGCGGGGGCGGTGTTTGGTGCCTATTACAATGATTGCTAATATATACAAATATTTACAATCCAGCAATATGATGATCTGGTCGAGTCAGTTCAAGACTGGGTTCAAAAATTCATGGGTTTTTGGCTAGATGACTATGAGACTGGCGCCGAGGCTCTCGTCTCCCACGCACGGAAGAATGCTGGAGAAGTTGCAAAGTTTAAGAAGGTTGTGCACAAGTATCCCGATCTAATACACGGCTGCATGTTTCCAGAGACTGATGAAGACATCATCGTCGCTGTTATTATGCGGTTTCTCAACGATCACATCTTCCAAAAAGTCCTCTACGGCTCTGCGTCGAACTACACCGATATGGTGAGCTTTATCGAGACACAGATGCAGACCGCCGTTGAGCCCAAGAGAGGTAACGTGCCTTTTCATCTCCAAAAACTCATGACGAAGCTAATCTAACACCAATGATTCAAACTAGACTTGTTTGCTGTTCGCACATGGACCGCCGAGAGTTATAATGCTTTGATGAGCGCTCCGCAGTTCAGGGCTATTCGTGTTCGGCGGGCCAGAGATCTGACTATAGGCTTGGCAGAAGTGCTTCGCATTTTTTGCAAAAAGGACAAACACGCCTGGTTTTATCAGAATACGGAAGAGCGCTGCATCAAGCCCGCCATGGCGCTCTACGAAAAGCTTCAGGTGGCCACACACCACTTCTATCTCGATATCCAGCCCTACATTTCATGGAGCGGCAGCCGCATTGCCCCTTCACAAGAATTCCACGAGTGCGTCGAGGATCTTGATTGCAGAAACATCCTGCATAACAGAAAGGCCTTCAACATGAACAAGATGGACCCCCGGCCTACAAAGGCCGACATCTATACCAATCTGCTCAACGTGTGTACCGTGGTCCCTGCCCTGTACATCCGCCAGATCGGCCAGCGCGATGCCATCAAGGCGCCGTCGATTGTACGCAAGCAGCAGATGTTGGTGGCCTGGGGTTCTGATGACAAGAAGGAGAAGTTCATCGAGGAGGGCGACGAGTCGCTGGTCCATATGCTCTGCCTCTCAAAGGCACGGAAGAAAGGAGAGGGCTGGCTAAGCTGATGGGATGCGATACATTTGTTTACGTTGGAGTTGCTAACACATGGGACTAAATGAATTTGGAACAAATGATTGATTGATTTATTAACATGGATGCTGTTAAAATCATATATTGTACACGTGTGGGAGGCGATCCTTGGGGCGTTTGCAGGGTCACCTCTCCCTCATTGACTGACTCACCCTGTCTGCTATTCTTCCATTCCCTTTTCCTCGGTAATTTTCTAGGTTTACTGCATCTTTTCACACCTCCTATCAAATCAAACGTTTAGCATATGTTGCTAGGACAGCTGACGAGCTACATGCATGTATTGATCTGATTTGGATACATGTAGATTATAGCTGATATCACGGCTTACTACTACCTTATGTGTAGGTACATGTATTCCGGGTTCTTGGTGTTCCCACTGTCCACCGCTGGATGGTGCTCGACTTGCCACGTTGAATACGGCTCGCATCCACAGCACAAATCATCTGATTCGCGACAGCCCTGCGATGCTTCTGCCGTGGGCTGGGGAGGGTGTGCCTAGTTCGATGAAGAAGTTCTAGAGTTGGCTCTCAGTGTCTTAGGCACACTCCATCGCACCGACCCCCTGTACGTAGCAAGGCACACTGGAAGCTTCACGCCGTGCTGTCCAAGGCGCAGGCCACTCACTGGTGGCGGCACGCACTAGGCCGCTTTGGCGCAGCCCGCTGGCGAAATGCACTGCTGGCACTGCTGGCGGCCCTGGGGAAGCGCTATAGCAGGCAGCTAGGCCCATTCAAAGTGCTGGGGCTTGCCCGTCTCCGCTGTGTATCGCGAGGCGTTTACCGGCCTCAGCTGGTTTGCCCACTGAGGCAGCGGCAGAGGCACCTGGAAGCGGCTGCGACGAGCTCCGCCAAACGACCCGACCTGCAGCCTCCATGTTTCTCATCCCTTCCGTCCTTTGTTCCTTCGTACCGCTGCAAATCAGAATTGTGCATGTGCTTCTTCTTTTCTTCTTTCAACGTTCCCTTCTTCCAATTTTTTTTTTTTTTGAATCTGTTCAACTTTCTCTTCCGCCATATTCACCAACATTAATATCCTCACGTCTTCTCTCCAACACCTTTAGATCGATTCCGTGTACCATCGCCAGTATAAGCGCCCAGCAGCCACATTCCTCCAGTCCCCCTGCAGCACATGTCCGCCATATGAGCCGGCCCAAAGGGGGGTAAAACCGGAATTACAGACCTGCTCTCGCACTCTCGCACACTCACACCTTTCGATATGAGCATGTTTCGCTCCCTCAGGAAGAAGACGGGAGCTGTTTTTCGCAAGCGAAAGGACAAGAGCTCCGTTTCCTCAGTGGCTTCGGTTCCCAGCATTAGCTGGCCGCTTCCAGACGATTCATACCCACCTTCGATTGCTACGGAAGAACAGTCAGAGGCGACGATTGATACTGGGTTTCATACTGCAGCGTTGGTGGAAGAGGAGCGAAAACAAGCCCAAGAGCAGCTGTCGGAGGTGCAAGAAAGCAATAACACTGTTGTTGATATTGTTGTCACTGTCACTGACCCGTCTGCTTTACACACTACTGCTGTTCATGTACCAGCAGTTGATTCACCGGCGGTTGATATACCCGTGGTTATTACACCAGCAGTCAATTCACCCATTCTTGACATACCAGCTGTGGCGCTAGAAGAGATCCCAATTGAAGCGCCCGCGCAAGGAGAAACCGAAGCTGCTGAACAGGAGCCCAAAATGGATTCCTATACACCAAAGAAATTTGTCCCCTTCGTGGAGACATCAGCAATGAGGAACAACATGTTCGTATATCCTGCCTCTTCACATTACGGCATGGTTAATCCCGCGATCATGAGCGGCTTCGGGGATGAAGACGACGATTCGATCTGGCTGGTGGATGATGAAGAGACAGATCCGGAAGCTGAAGGTGCACAGACGCCTGAGGCGGATGATGAAGGAGAGGAAGTAGTGCAACTAGAAGAAGAAGACTACGAAGAAGAAGGAAACGAAGAATATGAAATGGAGGAAGAAGAGGGAGAGGAAGAAGAAAGGGAAGAAGAGGAAGAGATGGTGGAAGAAGAAGAAGAGGATGAGGAAGAAGAAGAAGAAGAGGAGGAGGAGGAGGAGGAAGGGGTGGAGGCAGAAGAGGAAGAAGCCAGCACAAGCGTCTCGTTGCCAAGAACGAATCAATCTCAACCTCCCTCAGTACACAGCGAGCCCGAAACAGCTCCAGTAGCTGATGCACAAACCGGGTTCAGATATCGCATCAACCTTGCTTTATTGGATGATGACTTTACGACCCCGGAAGAAGACAATCATTCAGTTCCTACCACAAATCGCAGAGGAAGGAATGTGACTGCTTCTAGCGGCTCCTCTACTCCTGCCATAGGCAATCCGTATGTCGAACTCCTCGAGCAGCAAGATTCTGCCATGACGGAAGCATATCAACGCCGTCTAGATCTGTCTGGCAGGCGTGGAGATAATGAAGCTGATGATTTCAGGTAGGTTTCCTGAAATATAGCCTTTTTCGACGGCTTTCCCTACGTCCAACCCCTTTGCGCTACAGATGAGTACAAAGGGGATATTTTCACGACGATGCTATCTTGTAATATTGCCCGAGCCTTCTTCTCGATTCTCGCATGTTGCCCTAGTTCACTCACATGCATTTCTTTTTTCGACCATTTATCTTCAACTCAACTCAACTGTTCCAGATTTATGAGTCCAGTCTGCTGATGTTACTACTATCTATTAGTTTCGGGCAACGATACCAGAGCGATCCAGGAACATCGTCTGTGCTAGTTACGCATCAACGCATTCCGTCAGATCGTGAGAACGATGGTGACCGAGATTGCCTGATTTGTGCTGACACCAAAGAGGAAATCCTCTTTCCTCGGTTCTCTCCAACGGCGTCTTGCACACATTCCCCAAATACATGCCTCGAGTGTCTGGAAAGATCTATCCGATCTGATCTGATAGGCAAGATTTGGACAGATATTAGATGCCCTGAGTGTCGACAACTGCTAGAATATACAGACATCCAGCGTTACGCTGATGAAGAGACATTTAAGAGGTATGTGATACTTGAACTTCCACCTCTCTTCAACAATGGAGCAAATTTGGTCTAATGCACCCGGAGATATGAAACGCTTGCCCTCCGCGCTGCCATGGCTGAAGCTGAAAACTTCTTTTGGTGCACATCTGGCTGCGGCTCTGGTCAAATACATGACACCGGCCACGACCACCCCATTGTCATTTGCCTTCACTGTAGCCACCGATCCTGTTTTCATCACAACGTCGCCTGGCACCAGGGTTTGACGTGCGAAGAGTACGATCAGTTGCTTGCCGACCCGGACAACTTCCGTTCCAAGCTTGAAATTGATAATGAAGCGTGGGCAGTTTCGCAAAGAGAGCAGCTTGAAGCAGACAGAGCTATGGCGCAAGGCCTGTTGGAAGAAGAAAGAAGGACCAGAGAAATGAGGGAGAGGAGAGA
The DNA here is from genome assembly GCF_001481775.2 of Trichoderma gamsii. Lineage (NCBI taxonomy): Eukaryota > Fungi > Ascomycota > Sordariomycetes > Hypocreales > Hypocreaceae > Trichoderma > Trichoderma gamsii. The sequence continues at coordinate 71,694 of NW_020171341.1, read as the reverse complement.
TCGCGAAGAAAGGGAGAGGACACAGAAAGCAATCGAGTTGGCGAGACAGATTGCCGCAAGAAGAAAGGCTGAAGAAGAAATGAGCAAAGAAACAGTCGGAAGGACGACAAAGCCATGCCCTGGATGCGGATGGGCGATTGAAAAGAATGATGGATGGTACGTACACTGATTCAAACCTGGCCGTTTGCATAGGGAAATGAAAAGAAAGACAGGTTGCTAACTTTTTGATACAGCTCACACATGACTTGTAAGTGGTGCCCCTTGATTTTCTCATCCTCTTCTTTTCCCCTCTTTTTTTTTTCTTTTCCTTTGTTTCAAATCTCAGGGTGCGTACTTGCAACACTCACACCCCTCGGTATCGAAGCTCACCACCTTTTCTCTCATTCTAATCAAAACCTGCTACATAAACATCTGAAGGAGAAACCCACTAATCAAAGGTCACCGCAGGCATCAAGTGTCGTTTCGAGTTTTGCTGGGGCTGTACCTCCATTTGGAGCAATACCCATAGCATCTACTGCCAGGGATAGATTGCTGGTAACTGACTGGTTGACATCCTAGGCGCCAAATGCAAACATCAATTTTGCTATGAATGCGGCGCTGACCATAAGCGTATTCTCGAGAAGGATAATTCGATCCATAAAGATGACTGTAAATTTCATCCAAACCAACTAGAAGACTTGGATGGTATTGAAGGCAAGGAGAGCGATGGAAATGATGAAGCAAAGTAGTTGTCAAAATGGAGGAGCTTGATGCCTTGTCAATATATACGTGCTTGGCATTGCTTGAAATCTGATGGTGAAGAAGAAGGCACAATGGATGGCAGCATTGTTTTGTTGGAGTTGGTTATTAGCATTTGTTTGTTAAATCTTCGATACAGCAAGTAGAAATCTATACCCCCATCAGTTAAAGATTACATATCATATCTGCTGCATTGTGTCTGTCGATGCCAAGGATTAGACAGCATTCATTGCGCATTATGGAGCAAAAACAGGCTTCAATTGTATAAATGGCCCCAACAGTCTGCTTGCACGAATATCTAGTCATACACACATCTCACGTATATAGGTTATAGCAAACATCCCTCCTTCAAAGATAGCACATATTGTATGGTATAGCCAACATCAAATCAAAAAGGGGGGAAATCTCACGCTTTAAAGAGAAGTCAGCTCCTCCAATCTCCTCTCCATCTCAGGTACCTGCCTCAACTTCATTTCCAGCTCCTCCTTCTCATCCTCCAGTCTCAGACGCCTCTCGGCATCGAGCTTCGTAAAGACATAGTTGCCCTGGCCGTCGAATTGCAGGATATGCGTGTGGTATTTCCACAAGCTGCGACGGTGGCTGACAGTCAGGAGCGTGATGCCGAGAGACTTTGCATTCTCGTACATGACCTTTTCGGTTTCGAGCGTCACGCTGCTCGTGCACTCGTCGAGGATGGCGTACTGCGGTTTGTGGTAGAACAGGCGCGCCATGGCGACACGCTGCTGGAGACCGCCGGAAAGAACATCGCGCCACTCCGCCTCGGCATCCCAGCCTTCGGGGTAGAGTTCGACGAGATGCTCCAGGCCAAGGGTGTTGAGAATGGAGTAAAGGTCGGAATCGTTGACACCCTTGGAACGCATCTGGCGTAAGGAGTCGGGATAGATAACCTGCTGACGAAGGGAGCCACGGGACAGGTAGGGACGCTGGGGAAGATAGAAGATGGAGGTAAAGGGGGGTTTGTAAACAGTTCCTCCATAGACAGGCCATAAGCCTCCAAGGATACGGAACAATGATGACTTGCCGCAGCCATTAGGCCCAACGACGAGTAGGTGGTCGCCATGAGAGAGGGAGAATGAGAGCGCCTTGACGAGAACATCGCCGTTAGGCGAGATGATAGGCCTGTTGTACATTCTGTCAGTCTCTACAGTCAACGTAAGAGGCAAAAAATTTCAGACTTACACATCCTCAAATTTGATATAATCCTTGCTTTCATGGACCGTACCGCGGCCCTTGAGCACAGCCTCATTATCCTCTGTCCCAGAAGAAGAGACGAGCTTCTTCTCGAAGTGGCCCATCTGAATGTCATCCATGACGTTGAGTAGGGTGGCAACTCTGGAGGTATATCCAGCCAGCTCCATGATTTCTCGGTACGAGAACATGATTCTGCCAAAGGCATCAGATGCAGAGAGGAGCATACGGCGGTTCGTCACGAAAGCCTCTGTTCTATCTCCCACGTTCATGACAATCTGGCCGGGAAGCTTGACAAAGACGGGAACACTGCAAAGCAGCAGACCCAAAGCACCCCAGAAATATTTGATGACGAAATCTTCCATAAAACCATGGTAGAAGCGGCGTCGAAGGATGTAATTCACGTGCTTGATAAGAGTAAAGTAACCCTTGTCCAATGTGTCCTTTTCTGCGGTATGACCGCCATACAGGGCGATTTCTTCACTGTAGTCAATCAAGCGAGAGTGCTGGAAGCGGAATTCTCCCTCCAAGCGAGCTTCGTCGGCGACATACTTGCCAAAGGGCGGCGTCAAGACGCGCATCAGGTTTGCTGAGAGCTGAACCAACAGCGTCATGAAGATGACACCCTCGCTTCCAACGCTCTTGGATAAAGTATATGTGTAGATGGTCTGACAAAGGGGAAAGGTATTAGCCATATGCACTCGCTCGTTGAGAGTCAATAAGACTAGGAGACAGGACTGAACAAACCATGTCGAGAGCTGGTTTGGCAAGATTGCTGTACAGCTCTGCCAGGCTGTTGGAGAATTTCGATACATCGACGGCGATCAGTTGGTCTGGATTCTTTATCCGATCATCGAGTGCCGAGATACCATAAAAGGTCAACTTGGATAAGTATTTATCGTGTATATGCTGTGTTAGCCGCGTCCGGTACTGCAGAGAGAGCTCGGCTTGATGGTAGGAAAGCTGCAGAGAGAATTCCAGTTAGCTCAGGTTTTGATTGCAAAGCAGGCAAGAAAAAGGTACTCCATTACCATCGAGTTTGTAAAGGTTGCGGGGACAGCAATCAGCATCCACCAAACGATGCGCTTCAAGAATTCCTTGCCGTTTCCCTTGACCAGGGCTTTGACAATGGCTCCATCCATTTCCGCAACCCGAACGCTAATCAAAGTCCTCAGGACCAGGAAGAAGCTGTGGCTGGCCAGCATCCTCGCCTCTTTGCTGCGCCAGCCGGGGACCACGATCTTGCTTAGACGCATCAGAGACCTGAAGAACTCGCGGTTAAGAGCGACCTTCTTCCTGGGTGTTTCTTCGGTCCCGGCGGTTACGGTCGCCTGGCGAGCAGCCCGTTGAGCGGCCTCGCGCGCAGAGGCGGCTTTTTGCTCCGAGATGGCATGGCGAATGCGATTGGCGAGGGCTACAAAGAGGGAGATCCAGATGGCACGCGAGATGCGCGTTCGGTGCTTGACGTAAAGCCCGGTAAGGTGGGAGATGATGCCGCGAAGAGACCGGTCCTTGGACAGGGCGAGTTTCGACTGCCAGGCCATGGCTGCGGGGGAGATTCAGCGTCGAGCGCTGTTCTTTTTCTCGTCGACGCCGGCCAGGATGAGCTCGTGCCCAGCGTATCACCTAGAGTCGAGGGTGCAGCGCATCGGTCGGCCTCGAAGTGTCACGGCCTCGGTTATGGCGGGCGAGGAATGCTATGCTCAGGCTTGTGCGGTCGCTATGCTTTCTGAGGTCGTGGTAGACTGGTCGATGCTCTGAGTGATCCAGGCTGCAGCTTGCTGTCTCTGCTTCAACCGTCACAGCAGGGATTTGATTCCCAGCCTGGTGATGACATCAAATGTCAAAAGCTGTATTACGGAGCAGAGGTGACGCCGGTACCTGTAAATAACGACGAGGCGCCTGAGAGTGGAGTTGCGTCCACTGGCCTCGGCCTAGCAAGAGCAGATGCGGCACTGCTTCCCCAGACTCGCGCGCCACAGCTCCAGCTAAGCGAAGAGCCCCGGCATGTGATTGCAGACACCAGCCACAGAAGTGCAGTAAAAGCATCAGCCACACTCGTGGGGTCTCAACTTTTTTCTTCTTTTTGCTCTTTATCGCGGGGTGGCGACGAGTGTCAACCGATAAACTTATTATTATCACGATAAAGTCCAGGACAGACCAGTGCCACGACAGATACTGTAATTATCGGCGACTCTGCAGCAGACCGCAAAGATGGCCGACGAAGAATACACCATTTACGACGAGATCGAAATCGAAGACATGACCTTTGACGAAGCTCTTCAAATCTATCACTACCCATGCCCTTGCGGCGACCGCTTCTCGATTGGCATCGACGACCTGCGCGACGAACAAGATATTGCCGTGTGCCCGAGCTGCAGCTTGATGATCAGAGTCATTTTCGACCTTGTTAGAAATACGCAATAGAACCTCTCTCAAGATGAGCAATCTGCTAACGTGATACCAGGATGACCTACCCAAGCCTCCTCCTACCGGCAACTCTGGAGGCCAGATTCCCGTCGCTGCTTAGAGCTATCGCCAAAAGTGCAAATCTTAGGCAAGAGTTGAATGCTTCTGCCACGGGAAGCGAGATCAGTGCCCAGCCGTCTCCGGCGCTGTTATAGTCGCCCTAACGAGGGTCTTCAGATCGACAGACCACCCCACGTCGAACACGGCAACGTCTACAACATAGACTAGACGACGATCCTTTGAGACGCCGTGACGTCGCTTCAAGCTTTCCACCTGTTGGCGAAAGAATGCATATCTTTTGGACGCTCTTTTCCAACAATTGTCGGCCGCTCAGAGACATAGACCCAATGAGCAATATGGTAAACTTCGGCTTATACGATCTGCGGTTCATGGCTCTGAGCTTTTCGAAATGGTCTTTGGATGACTCAGTGGCCGGTCATCCCACTCGAAGTCTGACCTCAAATTTTTTTATTGCAAGCACGAATATATATTTCGGCAGACTTTATAAGCATAATCATTACAGCTTCTTTTTTTGAAAGGCTTTCCTCGCCAGTCACCTAGACAGTTGACAAATGAAGTGCTATGCAGCAAGACTACCGCTTACATGAGCGTGTATAAATGTGTGTGAAATTGCCTATTACAATTACTCTATTATTGGTATATACTCCTGTCCGTCTAAAGGTGGGTGGACTCTGTGGTCCGTGGTATCTTTGTTGGTTTTTTCTTCAACGCCAGTGTCCTACCTGGGACACAAATCTATATGTGGCGCGCATCTCGTCCAGCGTCATTATTCATAACAGCCTTCTCGCCCTCTTCTATAACATGATCAAGCCCATAATGCAGAATCCTATCAGCCCAGCCATGGAGCTCTGCATCTGTTGCGGAATAGCACCACCGGTTACATGGCTGGTAGGTGTTGTGGTGTTCTGCGACTTTGTAGGAACCAGACTGCTAGCCAAAGTAGCTTCATCAACGTTAGCATGAGAAAGGCCGACACGACAAGACAAGAATAGTTCCTTACTGGTTGCATTTGGAAAGCCGGCAGGTCGCGTAACGCTGGTGGTGGAAGCAGAAGAGTCGTCAGAGCCGCTCTCCGTTGCCGTCTGCGCTTCTGAGCTCGTCCACCCTGACGACGGTGTTATAGACGCTGAGACGGTGGGAATGGTAACATCCTCTGTGTGTGACAGTCCGCTCTCAGTGCCGACGAAGACATGCTGTATTGTCGATACACCGGCAATAGTTGTCGCGCTTTCGGGGAAGATGGTTGCTGCTGCTGTTGCTATAGCACTAGCAAGGACGAAGAGTTGTGAAGAGCGCATCGCTATCGACTTTCGGGATCGAGATGCCCAAATCTTGGCAAAATGTACAGGTATGCGGAGATAGAATATGGATCCGAGATCGCAAGACAGCACCAGGCTGATGGCAAAGAAAAAGTGAAGCAAGGACTATAACGCCGACAGAGCCATACAAGACAAGGGCGAAGCGATTGCTCAACCAGGAAACTGTGACAGGAGACAACTGCGGCTGCGGCTCGCGCTCTTTTAACTAGAAGAAAGGGACGAGGGCTCGCGCATCGTGGAGAGAAGGCTGCTTCTTGTTCGTCGCGGACAAGGCGACATATAACAGTACCGCCTTGTGCTCTGCAAGTATTGCGACAAGGAGCTACCACAATCTAATTACACCCAGACCCGCGAATTGCGACCAGCGAGGCTCCAATTTGGCCGCCAAAAGTGGCTTGGTCTAGCTGCTTAATGTCGCAGGGGCCAGGATGCTTCATGCTAGTTGCGCGTCGACGACCCATAGACGATCCATCCAGGAGCGGCCAGCTGACAGCGTGGACGAATGGCGTCCAAGGCCTTGTCATGAAATGGCCTCCAAGTTAGACTATTCGCAAATGGGAGCGCAGGAGGCTGCGCAGCTTCATCCCGTTGCGTCATAAAACTCGATGGAGCACACACAAACGATCGACTGCCGCCTCAGCATTAGTGCCACGACGGTTTTACTGCGTGGGAGGGACTATGAAGTCTACCGCCACACAAAAGTGCTCGCCGTGTAAATGGCAAACCAGCTTGACGCAAGGACACACCGACACCGACATCCGTCTTGCCACCAACAAGCGGTATACCTACTAAAGAGCAGCCAATCTCTCACTACGGAAATCTAGCCTCACAGATCTAGCGAAAGGCAACGCGGGAAAAAATGAGAAGAGAAAAAAAAACTAGTGCTATCTATAAGAGGTCCACATTGAGAGACGCTTGGACTTAGCCCCTGAGCCGGCAAAAGAACCACCTTCGTTGCGGGCCATGGAATTGCAACCACTTCGCTTGCCAGGCAAGCGAGCCGCAATGTTCTTCCTGAGCCGCCGCCGGAGATGTGTCAATGCAGAATAGCTACAGGCCCGTGGGGAGATGTTTCTCTGTTTCCACGCCAAAACAGGCTTGGACAAGCATGCCCCAGCCCATGTCCACCAAGGATGCTCAGAACGGCCTAGGACAATGTGATGGGATCCGTTTCTCAGAGGGGGCTACACGGGGGCACACTCCTAGACAAGGCAGTAGGATGCTGTCTACAGTAAGGATTCATCACACATCGAGACGTGAGCACAGGCATCGGCTGCCGTACCACTGCTTTGCGCGGCTGTGGAGCCTCCTCTGCGCTGTTGCAGCCCACAATGGATATGGCGACGACTCAGGAATTGCCCGCTCGAGTCTTGGGCTGAGTTGAGCACACGGTGTTGTGTGCTCTGAAGAGCAAACTTGCCGAATGGCACCGAATAACTGACAAGGCATGTCCAATAACAACAGCTCTTTGATTTGCTGCCGATCGCATTTTTAAGCTTATTAAACGAAGAAGGTATATGATGAACACGTTCCCTTACAAAGCCGTCACAATAGGTATAAGCATGGTATTGATAGAATGGGCTAATAGGACAAACCCACCATGCAGGCACAGCAAAACTGTAACGGCCCACGGAGAGAACCGACAATGTACCAGTACGACTCCTGTACCTACACATAGACAGACCGAGGCTCCTAGTGCGTTTGCCCTCGTGCAACTACCAGTTTGTTACTGGCTGCTGGCTGCTGGGGAAATCCATTTTCCGAAATATTAATGCAAAATACTGTAGATCGAATATTTATTTTCTTCCTTTTTACACTTTATTCCCTCTTTCGTTAAAACAAAAAGCACAAGCTTTTTGACTAGGGAAGAAGGGGGTTAGAAAGGGGTGGCGTCGCTTAACCAAAGAAGCGGCACCTCCTGAGGAGCACGCTTTGTCTCTCTCCACACGACACGCGCGGTCAATTGCCGACGGCCTTTTTTATGTTGGAGAAACGCCTCATCGTTATTGACCTAAATTCGTTCGGCGTTTCTAGAAAGATGGCGTTTTGGGGATTTTGCCATCCATCCATAGTCGGATATCTAGCTTTACACACACCGTATTAACAACTGCAAAGTCAGTGAATGATGTACGGTGAACGGTAAGGGTACTCGTTATCTCTTACCGTTGAACGCTCTGTTGTGCTGTAGCAGTAATGTCAACCTTGATGGAGTGTCCTAATTATTAGTGATCGGCGGCTATCATACCAGTAAGTAAATAATTAAGCCGAGCATATTCACACCGCAAGAAGCCGACAGCACGCAAAACAGCATGTAGAGAGTATCAAAACCAAGTTAATCGAAAATTCGTTGTATTCTCTCTAAACTGTCTCTCTCTAGAGCACTTTTTACTTTATTCTTTCTTTTCGTAGCAACATTGAAAAAAAAAATCTTAATCTGGGTCCTCAAGTTTTAAGCCTCCACATTCTCAAAGAAGAAAGTAGGCTGACCAGGGACCGCATTCTCGGCAACAGGGACTGAGATTTCCACCTCCTTACCGTCCTCCAGTCTAACGCCCTTCTTACCGCCTTCCTCAACCACCAGGATCTCGGCGACTGACAGACCAGACGTTCGCTTCAGGCCGGGCACCATCTGGATCAACGTCTCCTTCTCATCGAAAGCCAGCTTCTGCTCCAGGACGACGCTGGCAGGTTCGCCGGCCTGCAGGCGCTTCTTCAGGCCCTGAACAAAGGGCATGGCCTTCTTCATCTCGCCCAACTTGCCAATCTTGCCATTCAATGCCTTATCGTCGACGGACTTGGTCGCGGGGTTCCACATCTCCTTCAGCAGATCAATGTACTTGGCTTGCCAGGCTGGGAATCTGGCAGCCATGTAAATGGTCAACTTCTTGGGCTTCTTGGGGTCAAAGGCGATTTCCTTGCCCTTAGCCTTCTTCTTTAACTGCTGGCCCTCAGCTGAGTTGATGTTCGAAGCGGTGCTTCGGACGTACTCTCGCTTAGCTGACAGGGCAGCGTCGACAGCCGGCACTTCAGGGAACCTGGCATTGTGGATAGTGGAGTCCTTCTTCAAGACTTCCAACCAGATGTATTCTGACCAGTGAGGGGCGATGACAGCCATCAGCAGGGCTTGCAGCTCAATGTATCGGAATACCAGGTCCTTGTGCATCTTGATACCGCCGGCCGCACAAGCCTCACGGTAAAAGTCACGAGCACTGGTCAGCTCATACAGAGATGCCTTCAGGGCCAGCTTGTAGTTGGTCAGGCTGTACTGCTCAATAGCTTCCCTAGCGCATGCATTCAGCTCATTGTTGAACAAGCCGTCCTGGAAGTTGTTGATCTCGCCGGTGCGCAGCTCGTTTTGATCCTTGACCATCTCCTCGCACCACTCACGCAGAGTGAACAGACGCAGAATGTTGTTATCGGCAACGTCTTCCTCAAAGTTGGCATCGCTGACACCATCACCAGCATCGGCCAGAGCAATACGAGAAGCATCAGCGCCGTATTTCTCCACCATTTCTTTCAAAGTCATGAAGTTGCCAGTGCTTTTGGCCATCTTCTCTCCGTTCAGCATCAGATGACCATTGGCTCGGACACCACGGGGCCAGTATTCCGGCGGGAAGATAGCCAAGTGGATGTATAGGAAGAATGTCAAGTGGTTGGGGATCAAGTCCTTTCCGGAACTGCGCAGATCAAGGGGGTAGAAGTATTCGAACTCTCGTCGCATGCTCTCCAAAGTCTCCCGGGGGATGCCCGAGCTGGAAACAACATCATCTGTGATATCGCGGCGGCAGAAAATGGCATCCCAAACCTCGTCGGTCATCTGCTCAGCGCCAACGTTGCCAATGCCCTTGGTGCGACCGAACAAGTCCTTGTGCAGGAAGTGGGCAACGGTATAGTAAGCCATGTAAATGGTCGAGTCACTCAAACTCTCAACCAGGAATTGCTTATCCCAAGGCAGTTTTGATCCCAGGCCGAATGATCGAGCACAAGCCCACTGGTTCAGCCAGTTCAGCACACCCTCGAAGCCGTTCTTGGTCTCAGGGGCCCAAGTCTCCAAGCCCTTTCCATCGGCATTGTCAACCCATTTCAGGGCAGTCTCCCTCCAGGACTGCTCACCGTAGTCCAGGTACCACTGGTCCATCAGTGAGACAATGCAGTCATCGCCAGATCGGCTGACAACCTTGCGCTCGGGTTCTGAGTAGGCAAAAGCCTCGCCAGCCTCGAACAACTGAGCCCTAACCTTGGGCTTGGCCGTCTCGACCTTCTCGCCCTTGAAGTCGCCAACTTTGATAATACCCTGGTAGAAACCTTCCTTGTATGCCAGTTCTTTGGCCTCTTCCAGCTGCTTAGTATCCTTGGGTGAAGCAATCTTTAGCTTCTTGACCAAGAAGGGTGCGCACAGGTCTCCGTAGGATGGGGTTTCAATGATGGGGAAAATCTCCAGCTCGGCCCACTCCTTCTTGATTCCGTAGTAATCAGCCTTCTTTGCCAGCTCAGTCACGGTTGCGAAATCATCAGGGCTGTCTGATGGGACAGAGGTGACGACACCGGTACCTTTGGTGGGCAGGACGGTTTCCATGGGCAGAACCCTGACTCCCTCCTTGTGCAGCGACAGAGGGGCGTTGATCAGAGTTCCAACAATGTCAGAGCCCACAAGGTCAGCAGCCTTCTCGATAGAGCCTTCCTTGGAGAAGATGCCCTGGTAAGCCATGTTACGAGCGGCTCGCTCAGTGATGACAAAGTAGTTGTTGTCATCAACCTTGAACAGGCCGTAATTCAACTTGGGGCCGACGAAACAGCAGGTTTGTCCGTACATGGTCTCGGGTCTCAGAGTAGCAGGAACTAAGAAGACGTTGGCGCCATCAGGGATCTTGCCCTTGATAGCCTCAGCAGCCTTGGGAGCCCACTCCAAAACCTTGAGCTTCAGAGCAGTGTATTCCTGAGGGTTCACAGCTTCACCCTCCGAACGGTCGTGGTCCATACACGGCTGGCCATCCTTGATAGAGTAGATTGTATATCGCTTGCCAAACTTGATCTTGTTCAGCTCCTTCAAGCGGTTCATCTGCCATCGGATGAAGGCGTCGTAGTAAGGGTTGGCGTCGGTTGTGACGAATGATCGTCGCCAGTCGATTCTTGAGCCGAAGCTCGTTAAGTCTCTGATGGCCAGGGGAGGGAAGTACTTCAGCCAGTACTGAGAATCGGCGAACAGGTGGATCTCCTCGGTAGGAATTCCAATGGCCTGCATGATCTGGAATTGGTACTTCATCTTGACGGTCTTGGCATTGGCCTTGCTCTTATTGGTGGTGAACTTGGTCACATCCTCCTTGGTCTGCTTGGCAGCAGGCTTTGGCTGCTCCTCGACAACAGTCTCTTCCTCCTTGTAGCCAGAAAAGTCCTCACCAAACAGCTTGATCTCGTTGACCAGCTTATCGGCGCAAGCCTTGATGGGCATACCAGTGCAGTGGAAGCCCATGGGGAACAGCGCACGCTTGCCCTGCATTCTCGCCGTGCCCGCGGCAAACTCGACCTTGGTGGCTGAGAAGGTGTGGCCGGCGTGAAGAGTGCCGTTCATGTAAGGATAAGCCATGGTGCCGAAGAATTTGGGTTGCTTTTCCCGCAGCTCGGCCGGGGAGATGGAGTGGAAGGGCACCTCGGTCGTCGTCGGGGCATTCGTCTCGAAAACGCCGTCCTCGGCCCATTTCTTCTGATATTTCTTCTCGACGACAATCAGAGTGTCGCGCTTCTCAGTCTGGTAGTGGTCAGTAGATGCGATCAACAGGAGAGTATGAAATTTATATAACCACATACTCCTTTCAATTCCTTGGTCTTGGAGACTGCCAGGCCCTCCATGGCCTTTGACACGGAAGCCGCCGCCATATTGCGTTCTTCTTGGTGTCAAGATGGAAAAAATCGAAGTGTTATTGGGGTCGAAAGATTAGCCTCAGGAGGATTGGCTATCTTTATGATTCTTCCGCGGCTCTGCCCCCTTCTTGTTGACTCACTCGCACAGAGAAGATACGATTTGGTATTTTCTCCGTGGGTTTGACTCACTTGCAGCAGGTCAGGATTATTTGGCGGGGGTTCAGTTTCGGAGGGGTGAAAAAGGACCTATCGCGGGGCAACTTTTTTTCGGCCAGGAACTGTGGCGCTGCCATGAGGCGGTGCAGTGGCTGCCCCGGCTTTTGTAGGCATTTGACCGTTAGTAGTGCCTTGGTACGCAGCTTTTGCTAGCTCCAAAACAGCGTCATTCAACGATCTGATATGTCAAAACACCTTCGATATTGATTGGTAAATCGAACCATCTTTGCTGAGGCATATCGCTTGACAATGTTTCCAACCCTCATCAGACGAGCGGCTCAATCCGCGAAGGAGTCTCTTCCAAAACAAGTTCCGTTCAGTCTCGCCAACAATCCTCACAAGGCTCGAAAGGTATGGCCACCTGACTTCAAAGACTTGACTCATCAGCAACAACTCCGGTTTGAGAAGAAGTACAAGCGTCGCGTCACCCTCGCAAGTCGATCACCCAGATGGGATAAGGGCGTCAAGTATGCGCAGCTTGCCACAATGGCTGGTGAGTCTATGTTTTGCTCACAAGGAGTGTATGGCACATAACATGTCTGAGACTAACTCTCTAAATAGCGGCGATGGTATGGCTTGTATTCTTTTCTGAGTTTGAGTGGTGGGGACAAAAGTATAAGCCATCAGAGGAGGTTTGTCAAAATTTTCGCTTACACAGAATCATTTTCAGTGCACTTACACGAATGCTTAGCTACGGAAACACGCGATCAATCTCTTTGGCGTGCTAGACCCCGAAAAGAGATACGAGCGCCGGAAAGATGCGCCGGAAGTGAACCCGTCGCGAGGCTCAGATTCGAAATAATTGTAGGATAAAGATACCCGCCACTGGGTATGTGTAATATAGTATTTTGTATATAGCCAAGGCGTTTTGGTGTGATACCCGTATTGGGCAAAAGAGAAGACGAAGAAATGTATGCATATGCTGGTTATAGTTCATAGTTCTATCCGACCCGTCTCTTCAAGCTCAGTTCAAGCCTGCAAGTGTCATTATTATACCCTTCCTGTCCATGCAAAGTTGCCTCCAAGGCCCATTCCTGATCCAATAGTGCTTCGTCCCTCATTCACCGGCCGTTTGGCGACTGTTCCCTGGGCTCTGACACCAGAAACAATGCGATCGAGACTCGTCTCTATCACGACTCCTCCTATAATCATTTCCGACAAGGTCGCATGCAGCGTTTCAAAGTTGAAGATGAGATCAAGCTCGCAGACGTTCTCAAAAAGCTTATCGAGCGCCTCGACGTACACCTGTATTAGGTCGATCAAGGCAAGGGGAGATTCGGTGGCGGTAGAGATGATGATGAAGTAGAGAGTGGCGTAGTTGCGGTATGTCACCAACGAGGGGACATCGTTTTGCTCTTCGGTTGAGCTGTGCGATGTGCTGGAGGCGGCGAGAAGAGGAGGCAGAGGCAGAAAGTTGCAAGAACCCGACGGCCGGTTCGACACGAGCGTGAATATCTCCGATATCAGGCGCTGCTGAATGCTGGTGTCCTGTGATAAGACGGATGCTGAGTCAGTGATTCGGTTCGAGCTTCGCTGGAGTTAACGTGTTCGCAACGTACCAGCTGGGTGTAGAATTTGGTAAGCCTAGGCTGGCCCTGGCCATTGAAGACCAAAAACGCGTTAATCATGGCCGCGGAACGAGGCTCATCATCGCCCAGAGACCTTTTGGCGAGATGGTGATGGAAGAGAGTACTGACGGTGGGGCCGATACAGGTGACGGGTGTTCTGCAGCTCCAAGTGACGCTGCCGAAAAGAAGTGACTAAGCAAAATGAACTTGGCTTTACTTAGAAGTACATACAACTAGAGGGGCCACAGAGGTACCTCCAAGTCCAGGTTGCTGAGCAGATGCCGAGCCCCAAGTATGGGGTACAAGCTATGACGAACCTTTTCAGCTTGTTCCAATTGGCTTCCACCACCCAAAAGATCTTAGAGCTCAAAGCTTCTTCAGCACTTCTCTCTTTTTTCCCCCTCGCATATTCTGCCACACTTGCGAAGCAATTGACCAGCTAGAGCATATTTTGCATCCCAGGAACCATCGCAGCTTTTCAACCTCCGAATGCGCATTTGATACTTCAGCATTCACGACTTTCTCTCTCTCCCCCACCAACCACCAATATGGCATCATCAAGCATCTCGAGACAGGCCCCTCGCCTGCTTGGCCGAGCAATGCGCAACCCCAAGATGGCGGCCTCAAGCTTCCGCGCTCTTCCCAGCATCTGCCGCGCAGCCACGCCCTCAATTTCTTCGCAGCGACGGCAATTCTCGGCGCAAGTGATGTTGCGCAAGGGCATCATGCCGGATACTTCCAACCCGGACAAGGCGCCTACCGGAAATCAGATCACGTTTGTTGCCGCTGAGCTCTCCGACGAGGAGTACCACGACCTCTCCAACGAATATCTACACGACCTCCTGGAGAAATTTGAGACTCTCCAGGACGACGGCTCCCCAGTTGATGTGGAATATTCAGTTTAGTCACATCTTCATCTTACTCTTATCCAACCACATTTTACTAACCAGTTTTCCAACACAAAGTCCGGCGTCATGACCGTGACCGTAGCCAACAAGGGCACCTACGTGATTAACAAGCAGCCCCCCAACAAGCAGATCTGGCTCTCATCGCCTCTGTCCGGCCCCAAACGATACGACTTCTGCGTTGCCAGCGAGGGGCAGGGAGACAAGGAAGGTACGGCACTTGGGACGTGGATATACGCACGGGATGGATCGAGCTTGGACGAGCTTATACACAAGGAGATCGAAGTGGATCTGTGAGCCGGATAGCTGAAGAGGGCTGGCAGGGCTGGCATTGGCAATGTTTGGCATGGAGTTAACGGGGCATGTAGGAAAGAGAATGCGACAATAGTAGATGACCAGCGATGAAGAAAGGAGAGCAAGTGATTTTTGTCACTCTGTAATACTAAATATAAGCAAAATACTCATGGCCTGGTGGCCTTTTCTAATTTTTGCGAATTGGTCAGATTAAATTTGCCGGTTCATGTGTTAAGTGGTTCATGTATTATTCAACAACCATCAGCCTTCTTTCTTATTTCTCAAAGCAGGATTCTTGACTCCCAGTGCTGCTCATCGTAAACAAAGCCCCATGCTCTTATTCAGCATCGCAATAGTCATATTATAATGCTGCATCGCATCCTCTCGTAGCTGTCTCGCATCAGGCCTGTAAATCTCATCAGCATCAACTCCCGTCTCAAAGCTCTTCACCTCCATCGACAAAGCCAAATAAATCAAAGCTAAATCAAAAGGAAATTGAAATAGAAAAATAAGAATCAAAAACTCACTTCATCTTCGTCTCATTCAAAGCCCTCTTCCAAGCCCTTGTTCCCCACGCCCGATCCAGCCGCACCCTGATCAAGTTCTTCAAAATCTTATGCTCCAGGCCCCTCTCCTTGGCCGCCGCCTCCAGAAACCACACCGTCCTCTTCACGCCCTCGCGATCCAGCGCCGCATTGCGCTCCCGGAACGCCGCCCGGAGCTGGTCCCGCGCCACGTATCGCGCCGGCGCCGAGTACTGCACGGCGCGGAGGAGGCCCCGGTAGAGGTGCCGGTAAGCGTGGGTTACGTCTAGTTTGGAGGGTGCTGCGGTTGTCATGGCGTGTGTATTGAGTTTGCGATGGGTTCGGTCCTCATGGCTCGTGTCTATGAGGCCTTGTATATAGAGCTTGGCGGGTGTATAAAAGAAGGTATATGAACTACCTATGATGCGAAATATCGTCGATAAAATTGAGCGCCGTACTGTATTCACACTGTGCATTTCGAACGCTTCATGCACGGAGCACCCTTGTCCTGACGACAATTAAATATGTTCACAAGAGAAAGATATTCAAAAAAAAAAAAGAAGCGACCGCTTGAATGCTGCCCACAATATCGCTATTACCAACTATTCATCAACAATACAGATAATCTTTTTCATCAATAACTGCAGTTTCAGAACAGAGGCTGTTCAAACCATCTCTTGTCTAAACAGCGCTCAAATCTTCTCCGAATCGGCTTCGAAGATTCCCAAAGGCTAATACTGCCCTTTATCTTGCAAACTGTTATTCTTGTTGCTCTCTTCTTCAGCATAGGTACAGTCTATGCAGCTAATGTCCATCTTATATACCAACCAAACCAGCCGTCTTATGCTAGCAAGGAGTTCTAGGCCCGAGTTCTATACCTAATAGAACGACAAGCACGGCATACATGCTTCGCTCCGCTATCTATGTGTCCAAGAAAGAAAATTTAAAAGAAAAGAAAAGATCTATAGAGGTACTCCAAAAAAAGATAAAAATGGCGACCCCACGTTAGTTGTCGTTGCGACCCTCGTCTTCTTGGCCAATTGGAGCGTACCGCCCTTGACCGCTACTCGAACTGCCCGAACGGCCGCGGTTAACGACTCTTGATAACCATCCACTAATGCTCCGGTCGTCGCCGCCACCACCCTGGCTAGGTTTGCTGTCATTGCCATCGGGAGGGTCAAGGGTGAGCCCTGGGATGGGTGTAGTTGAGCGAAATGGCGTACGGCTGGATCCAATGGGCGATCCGCCTCGGATGAGTGAGCCAGTTTCTGCATGGATAGACGGGGTAGCCACAGTGCTGGCGTCTCCGAATAGCGAGTCCATTTCTTCGAGGCGGACACCGCAGGTCTCTGGGTAGACAAAGTAGACTAGAAAGATGAGGTTAGCTACCAGTCAAAGGCTTAAGAAGGGACATGGAAGTCATAATCAACGCGAGTGACTTACCAATGATAAAACTAGCAACACAAAAGAAGGCATGGACGAGATACAAGCGCCATTTGATCCACTCTTGCAGAATTGGTGTCATTTCTCCAACGAGCCAGTTGAAGGCCCAGTTCGTGGCAGTCGACAAGCTGGCACCCTTGGAGCGAATGCTAAGAGGCAGGATTTCGGGGGGGTAGAGCCAGGGGATAGGTCCCCATGAGTAGCCAAAGGCAGCATTGTATATCATGACAAACAGAACGACCAGCCTAGGAGTCCATTTGATATCAAGATAGAGGAAGTACGAGATGAGAGACAGTGAGATGGCCATGAGGACGGCACCAGTGAGAAGAATCATTCGTCGACCCCATCGATCTACAAGATACCAGGGCGGAATGGTAGAGAGGAAGTACGTGATGCCGTTGAAGCCAGTCATGAGAACGGCATCGTGGCCAACCCAACCAGCAGATTCAAAGACGTATGGAGCGTAGTATGAAATGACGTTGATTCCGTTGAGCTGCGCAAGACCCTGCGCAGACATTGCGATGAACACTCGAGTGCGATATCGGCGGAACATGTCAGAATACGATCTCTCACCCTCTTGGCGCTGAAGAAGGACGTCCATTTTGATCTCGCGATACTCGTCGCGCGCCTTGGCATTGTGAATATCGCCGCCGCCATAAAGGTTAGCAATGACGACCATGCCTTCTTCATCATGATCATTGTCCAGGAGCCATCTGAAGAATACAACGGTTAGTGTCTCATGGACGTGCATACAAAGGGGTTTATGGTTCCATACCTAGGTGATTCCACAATGATCAAGCTTCCCAGCCCTAAAAGTGCTCCCATGATACATTGCATCATAAGAGGAATGCGCCATGACAAGTTGCTCTCGATGAACCCACAGCCGTAGTCCACCCATACGGAAGTCGTGTATCCAATGATATTGCCAGAAAACTCGATACAAGCAAGTTTACCGCGATTGTGAGGCGGAGAAATCTCGGACTGGTAGACAGGGACAATGGTTGAAAGCATGCCGACACCAAGACCAGCGACTATTCGCCCAACCATCATCATCGACATGGACGTGGCGAGCGTCTGCAACGCTCCTCCGACGAAGAAAATGCAAGAACCATATAAGATAGTTCGTCGCCGGCCGATGATGTCGCCAACACGACCAACAACAAGAGACGAGATAAAGGCTCCTATTTCGAGAATAGCAACCATTGTCCCGACCTCGGCCTTGGACGGGTGATTAAAGTAGTCGATGAAATATGGGCCGCTGGAAGACTGCATGTTAATTTTGTGCTGCAATGTGCTGCAATATAGGTTAGAGATTGAAGTCTTACGTGATGATGCCCGACATGACACCCTGATCATATCCGAAAAGGAAAACGCCTAGTGAGACGAATATACTTGTAAAGTACCTATTGCCAAGAAAAAAATGTTAGAATGGTTGTACTCTCGTTGTGAAGCCGTAGCCAAGACAAGGAATATAGAAAAATCGTACAGCAAGGCCTTGCCTGTGAGGCCATGAATAGAGCCCGAGGATCCCGCCATGATGGCGCCGATGCAGCGTTCTGCTCGATTGGGTGGTCGAGGCCGGGCGTCGGGGGGCTCAATGGCCTCTTTGTCGATGCCGGGAGACGGCGAGAAGGAGTGGTTGCGCCGATGCGGCGACGGATCGTGAATCCGGACCTTTTTGCCGTGTGACTTGTAAAGCTGGTTGTTCAGCTGTCGGCGCTGGACTCCGGCGAGTAGCTCGTTCTCAATGTCTTCCGGCAGCTGGATGCGGACCGGGTCGTGCTCGTCGCCGATCTGGTCGCCAATGTCGCCAGTGTCGGTCCAGGACGATGTCTCGGACTCGGACGACGGGCGAAGCTGGTGAGGGGCGCCGTATCCCCTGGCAGAGAGGAGGGACGCCGATGGTGAGTCTTGGTCGAAGTCTTGGTCGACGTTGGAGCGCGAGGGCAGTGTCCGCAGAGGGATGTTGGAAGGGAGGCGGGTTGACTTTTGGGGAGGAATGTTGGGTGGTTATGGGGGCTGATCAGCAGCAGCACCCGCCTGCAGACTCTTGGGTTTAAGACGCCGGGATGGGCGCGACGGATCTCACAGGCGGAGAGAGAGACGCAACCTCGCAGGGAGCAGATGAGGTTGTTGTTGCTGGTCGGTGGTCGGGTGACAAAGACAGCCTGGGCCTTGCTGGGGCCAATCGAGCGGCGTGAAGCACCTTGGAAGGCCTTGGCAGCTCGGCGCTGGGGACACCGGCAGAGGTACAAGATCAATGCAGCAGCGGTACGGCCAAAAAGGCGGCAGAGAACGAGGCGCGACAATGTCTCGGTGCATGTACAGATCCGGTCCGGCGATGCGGCAATGCGTCCAGCGTGGAACGACACAGATGACCCCAAGGCCGTGATCCACGAGCCTCACGATACGTCACTGGGGGGCCGTTTTAGGCCGGCTGGACGGCAGTAGTGCGGGTGGAGTGTGAGTGAATGCACCACGATGGAGCGAGATGCGAGGGCGCTTCTGCAGAGGGAGGGGTGGTGGTGCCTTTTCTGTTTAGGGAGCTGGCAGGACAAGTTTTTGGCGAGCAAACAAGGGGCCTGGATTGGATTGGATGGTCGGAAGAAGAAAGGGAATAAAGAAAGATAAGAGAGTCTTGCTACAAGTCTCAGCTCAGAGGGCGAGAGAGACAACGAAACGGGACCAAAGGAGGCCTAGCAAGACGAAGACAGCGAAAAAAGGTGGAGATGGGGGAAAAGAGAGAAAAACTTGGATGCAAGCCCGTCAAAGTGGTGGCGCGCGTGCAGCGTGGCGTGGGTTGCTGCTGAATAAGAGGCGATCACTGGAGAGGCAGATCACACGAAAAGAGCGAAAGATGAAAAGACGGCGGGTTGAGTGTCGTTTTCGAGGGAAGAAAGAGTGTGGGAGGTTGCAAGAGGGAAAAAGGAATTAGGAGAAAGAGACTGGAAGCTGATGGATGGACAGATCGCCAAGTCCAGTTCCATTGATTGCGACTGGCTCAGGGAAGCCCGAGATGGCGACCTCCCTAATCTACAGCGCCTCGCACCCGTTAGATCCGCAGATAATGCGCCTCTCAGGGGATGCCGCGTCTCACCACTGCGCGGCGACAGTCACTGTAAACATGCCCGAAAACTACGAATCTGCATCTCGAAATCTCCAAATTGAAACGTGCAGTCAAAGAATCTAGATGCATGCAGATGCTAAATGCCACGCAGGCCACATCTACGGCTAGCTATACGTTACACAATCAGCACAGCTTCATCACCTGCCATTGTCCCCATCTCCTTATTTGCCCGCGCTTCGTATGATTGGCGCTCTAAATATCATCCCGCCCCCAGTGATCGTCAGCTCCCAACGGCGCCTGAGCCACGCCGGCCGTCTAGGGCAAGCAACTCACATGCAAACATTTGAACAACCAAATCTGTTCAATCTCAGCTGTGGGGGGACCCCGACGTCAGACGACGGCCCTGGCCAAGGTTCCTGCGCAGATCTTCTCAGATTAGGCGGGCGAAGCGCAGTCCGCAGCAGGTTTGTAGGAGCATTGAACTCCGCGTATCCTCAATGGCATCAGACCGCCCAATGGCAACAATAGCGGCACGGCAGTCCAGTGCGGGGGAACACGGGACCCTGAGTTTGTTCGGTTACAAGAGATCAATACGAAGTCGGTATTGTTCGCTTTGCTTCAGTGGCTGCTCGATCTAGTACAAGAGCTCCAAGGGCTGCTGCTCCAAACTTCTGTAGAGCAGCGATTGAAGGATGCCAAACGCATCCAGCATATAGACTTCGTGTACATACATCTTATCATCTCGTAAACCGTTCGCTTCGGGCCGCATAGTGGAAATCAAGCCGTTATCAGTGTGCACTTCTATATATTGGTCCCGAGCCTAGCTTCTTAGTGGAGGTCAGAGTGCCGTAGTTCACGATCCCGACTCCGGGCCGGGGCCGATTCACGATCCCGGAAGAGGTCCGGGGCTGATGGCTCGGGCACCACAACGACCATGGACGCGAACCCAAAAAAAAAAAAAACTAACTAATTACAATACAATATTATTTATGAAGAATTATTTTCTCTCTATGATTCGTTCTTCCCCTTTCCAGCTGAGAAATTGCTTTTGCATTGCTTGCAAACGACGATAGTCGTCTTGTCATGGTGACTACATTCGCTGCCAGCTCCTTGTCCATCTCCCCAATATCAAGTTGGAGATATAATCATCGACCATATAAGAGTAAATAGCAATAATTTCACCTTTTACTACCACTGCGATGGTACGGTACTCTAGGAGAGGCCATAGAACCCGATCCTGCCCATAGAGGATGCAGATCTCGTCTCGGCGAATTCTATCGAACCTGCATAGCTTCAGTCTTGACTCTCCCTCTAGACAGGTCACGTATCAAGATTCTCAGATCGTATTGATATCTGGCAGGATTCAACCCATGCCCGATCATAGACAAAGCACGAGCTTATTTATCTAAGTTCAGTTGCAGCTTGTCGATGAAAATATACATTGGCATCATTGTGTCTTTTCCAAGGTCACCTTTAATTATCCTCCGTAGTGGTAATGCACTCTCAAGTGTAGTTGCAGGCAATAATCCTACTCTCGAGCCATTAACCCGGATGCCTCTCACCTCGCTTTGTAGAATGTGGTGGCAGAATTGCCATCAAGGTTCTCCTCAATACCAGAAGCTGAATTTAAGTTTTAGTCTTCTCGACGGCTTCTTCGATAACTCAAATCTCATCTAGCTGGTCATCTCAGCCGTCAACCTTGTTCATTTCTCGCCAGATCGCTAGTCCATACAGGCGATAGTGGCGACAAGCACTATGTATTTAATGAAACAAACCCCTATAATACTAAACAGCGATCTGCTTCTCTGGTCGGTCTCATGGTGGATTTCGCACAAGTTCGTTTCAGATATCATTGAGAAGCATACATAGCCGCAAAATGTCAGTACCAGTCCATATTGGTTGTCTTGCTGTATGAAACCTATATGT
The DNA here is from genome assembly GCF_001481775.2 of Trichoderma gamsii. NCBI lineage: Eukaryota > Fungi > Ascomycota > Sordariomycetes > Hypocreales > Hypocreaceae > Trichoderma > Trichoderma gamsii. Next base: position 50,136 of record NW_020171341.1, on the reverse strand, counting down.
AGATGTACACTGTGATGCCATTGATCAGCAAATAAACGACTTCTCTATTTACATCAAAAACTTTAATCTTTATAGTACTACCTATGTAATGACCACATATATCGCACTATTTTCCCATTCCGTAGCGGTTGACTCGATCTATTGACCTGGCGATGTATTCGGACTGTATATAGATCCAGTTAGTCTACCCTGGAGCGTTTGACCACTGGAAAAAAAAGATCTGTTGTATGTCCAGCCTGAGTAAAGAACTAATTTTTAAAATGATAAAGCAAAGGTCAGTATTAAAAGGAAGTCCGACGAGCAGTGGCAGCCGTTATGATTCAATTCCTTGGAGACAATCGGATAGGGAAAGCTCTGCGATTTTCTATTCCTTTAAAAACTCTGCTCATGTTTAATGAAATGGTGGAAACGTTTCATAGCTATCATTAAGTCCGTAGTTTCCAACACGTGATCCGCTACCCCAGGTGCTCAACGCCTGGTACATCTTCCGTAGTATAGTGGTCAGTATGCAAGCTTGTCACGCTTGAGACCCGGGTTCAATTCCCGGCGGGAGAGATCCGCCACACCTCATCAGAGGTGCTTCTTTTTTTGCTGTTTCGTTTTATCTTCTGTCTTTAGTTTCGTTTTCTCTTGTTGATCTTCATTGAGTTGTAGAGTTTGCTATACGTAGCTGGCCGATTTACTTTTTACGGCAAGTTCAATTCGCTTCCACCAGGTGCAGACAAGGAAGGTTCTTAACTAAGAATTCGCTGCATTCGAAGCAACGATTCCAGCCTATGAGATCGCATAGAAAAGTGGATCTAGACTGCTCGCGTAGCTCAGTTGGTTAGAGCTTCGTACTAATACTTTGCCTTGTGGTGAAATCTTGGTAATGCGGAGGCCGCAGGTTCAAGCCCTGCCGTGAGCAAGCATTTTCTTTTTGTTGTAGCCAGCTGTTGTCTTTTTCATGCTGAAACTTGGCATTTCTATCAAGACATTTATCAATGCTGTACCAAGCATCTAAGAAGACGGAAGTTGTGTTTTGGATGGCGTTGTAGTATGCATGGCTAGCAAAGCAGTGTGACAACCAGCTTCCTCTTGCATACGACCAGGCAAACTCCGATGCTGGGTCGATGAGATGAGATGAGATGGGCCCTGCGAAAAATATTTTCGAAGTGGATCAGATTCGTCTGTTTGCTACAGGGCAAAATTGCCTTCTCAATGCTGTATGTAGGGAACGAACGAAGCAGGGCAGCATCCGTCCCTCTGTTGGTGATATCGGACTTGTTTGCGCTCCGCCCAGCAAATCGATACATGCAGCTAGCATCAACCACTCATACAAAACTTCGCGTGCTGGCGGCGGCTGTTGGAAACGCGTAAAACAAACAGAGCGATTTGTTCCGACGATCCCATGTACCGGCCATCGATCGAGCGCGAGTAGCACACGGAAAGCAAGAGCGCAATTTAAAAAAATCAAGGCCGCCAACCTTCTTCCCTGTCGGACGGGTACGGGAGAGACCCGCTTGAAATTTTGAAGTAATTTAACCGTAACGCAAGACTCACACTAATAAACCTTTTGGCCGCCTCTCATAGGGTGGTGGAGTTTGAGGGCACTTTTACTTGTGTAGCGTATCGGAGGTTGTTGTTACAAGCACAATATTTTTTCTTGATTACCTGTATGCAATGCAGACGACGCTCCAGTTCGTTTAAATATAGAACAGAGCGCACATCACATGCGCGAGCTGCGAATCAGATTGCCATTTATAGAGATTTAGGTAGAATATCTGCAGAGCCGCCACTTATGGATGACGAGCTACGTTCAATGCATCTTAGTGCTAGCATGGAGCTACTGTGGATGCCGCGATGCGATGCGCATGAACATGCCCTGTGCTTTTAGGCCTCGGATTTGAAGGGGGACCGGGATTCTCACGCAGAATCTGACCACGGGGCAGGATGCTCTGAAGGTTCCATTGGTTCGCTCAAGTGGCCTGATTCTGTGTTTCAAGATGGAGGCTGCTTCATGAGCGGAAAAAAAAGAAGAGGAAATCATAGAGAAGCATGAAAGAAGGAGAAAAGGAAGACATCAGCGTGCATGAGGATCGTCTGCAAGATGTACATGTATTGATGCAGCTATTGGACTTGGGGCTTTTACGAGCCACACGTTGCTATGCAGCGCCACGTAGCCACCTCACTGATCTGCTACTGGGCATGTCTGAGGGACGCATCGATTGGCCGCGCTACAGGTAGCATCAGCCACGCAAAGTCGCTTCGTTAGCAGATGCACGTATACGAATATTGCAAACAATTATAGAATTCTATAGCGCATCGCAAGGTGCTCACTGCATTCCTCTGGCGAAGGTTTTCTCTAGCACGAGCACTACTAGCAGTCTTCTACACGATACTTGCTACTAAACACTGTACAAGTAATGTTGGTACCGCCTCCGTTACTAGCGGCAATTAAACAGAAAATTTTCGTGTAATCATAATGCTCCTGTATTCCCATACCAGTTGCTGGAAAAAGACGTGAGACAAGCCAGGGCATGCGAGCAAAACTGATGTCGCAGCAACGGGTTTGTTCTACGCCTGTATTTGTCTCAGTCATCGTCAGCTTGCCCAAACAGGGAGGTTCCCTGTCAAAAGACGCCCACCCACCAATCATGCGACGCCAAATCCTAGCGTGGGATCACCCGAGGCCCCGCCTCGTCCACTCAGCAAGCCCGTTCCTGCTTTAGCTGCCAAGTTGGGTCCAGCAGCGCCAGGACCTGGCCTAAAGGGCAGCCGCCAGGTGCGCTAGAGCTCGGGGCCAGCGCTAGGCCAGTGCTAAGGCCCCGGGGGCTTTAGGGGAAGACAATGTGGCTCGTTTAGAGCGTGGCCCAACCACTCGCCGCGCAGGCTGTTATGAGCAGAGCCTTGGCGAGCCAAAAGGTCCCTGTAGGCCTCACAGCGTTGCAGCTGTTTCTGCTGCTCAGGCCACGCCGTGTCAAAGATACCCGAGCGCTGCGTGCTCAGCGCACACTTCTCCGCGGTACTGGTTACTCCGCAGCAACGGCAACGGTCCAAGCATCGTCAAGCGCCCCGGACGCTGCAGGTGCGTCGAACACCCCCGTTTTTCCGCCATTGGACTCTCCCTTGCCTAATGTACCTACGGCACGCCTAGAACTGCCCAGTCCTCCTCTCCCACTCTCCTCCTCCACTGCAGCCAGAATAATCCACCAGGAAGCGAGAAGGCCTCGTCTCTGATCGGGTTGGAGTCTGATCAAGGCACGGACGGTGACGGGGCGACGCATTGAACACGCTTTAGAGTCGAGCCACGACATCGCGCACATTACACCGCCGACGACAACCTTTTGCCCCCCCCTGGGCCACCAGTACTTGTTGAGCATTTCACCACCATTGCTGTCGCAACCACAGCGCCAGGCCAGCGCAAACACGTCGACAGCCGAGTTCGCTGCCTCGCCTATTCCTCCACGCTTCGATCCGACTGGGACGGACTCTCGTAGCGAAGGAAACGAACAGGACCAGATACAAACAGACGAAAAGAGCAAGGGCCTGTGTCGCTTGTGCATCTCCGCCCTAATACCTGCCTCTACCTACGCACTTCTCGACCAGCCTCTGCAGCTGCTTTAGCGCCACCTGCAACCAGACACCGACTTGCTGCATTCTGACCGTCGACCATTTCCCCTATCGCCATTCTCGTCAATTCTGCCGCCCCAATTGTGATTGCATCGCTGGATGCTGATCGTGTGCTGATCAACCTGCTAAGCATCCGCAGTCACAATGGGGTCCACGGCTTTTGGAAACTTTGATGTACGCCGTCGCCCAAACCGCATCTCATTTCGTCTCACCTCTCGTGTGGCGCTGTGCAACGACCGTGACTGACTGAATTTTGTATATAGGACTTTTGCAAAGACTCGACTTTGCCGGTCTGCAATGTGAGTTTGCTCGAAGCAAGAGGAGACGGTAACATGCATAAACGGCAGATGATCTTCGAAGCTAACTACCCGCTCTTACTATGTAGCTTCTATCTCAAAAATTTCACAACCAAACCGGTCCATGGGGAGGATGTGAGCTCACAGGAATTTCGCTGAGCCACGGCCGACACCTGGGTAACATTGGATCAATCATCCTGTGTGGCCTTGGGATTGTCATGGCGACCTTCTTAATTCTCAAGGCGGACAAGAAAAAAGCTGCCGTGGGCCGTCGGTATGTTGCCACACACACGCAGATTTCGGACATCACAACTGACATGACCCGATAGCGAGATTCAACTGTTCCTCATCGGCTATATTCTCATCAGCATATGCGAGATTTTCTCTGTTGGCGAATTCCCCCTCAACGATACCGTGCGAATAGTACGTCTGCCTGCCTTGCTTGGACTCGGCCTGCCCAATTTATCCTGATCGCCGGCATGCTTGTTTCATTGTTTATTAACGTTTTCTCAATCTAGGCTTTTAGTGGTCTTCACATTGGCGCCATTATTGCAACTACTTGGATTCTCATGTTGAACGCTGTTGTCGGCTACCAGTTGCTGGACGACGGAACCCCAGTGTCACTAGGCTTGCTGGCGATTTCCTCTGGCGCGCTCTTTATTGGCACCGGCTATATTGCTCTCGACACGGGCTACAGCTGGACCGGCTTTTGGGACAGCAGCTACAAACTCCCGAACCGCAACATCGCCCTCTACGTTCTGTATCAGCTTATCCCGCTGATATTCCTCGTTGCGTTTTATGTCCTCGAGACTATCCTTGTGCTCCGAGTTCTGGGAGAGCTCCGTCCGATGATATATTTGACCGGCGCAGCTCTACTTTTCGCCATTGGTCAAATTTTCAATTATGTGATCAGCAAGTACATCTGCGATGGGAGCAGCGGCAAAGTGGACGGAGCCCTCTTTGAAACATTGTTCACGCTTCTAGCCGTTGGCATGATTTTTGTCTTCTGGTCAAGCATCACCGAGGACGACTGGCCCATGCCTGCAACAGAATCTTACACAGCACCGGGCTATACCGCCAGTGCGGGATATGCTGGCCAGGCATATGCCGGCCAGTCCTACTCCCAGGGTTACTCATCTCAATCTTACAATACTCAGCCTTACAACTGAGATAATCTTGCAATATTTTGGGTTTCCTAAAACTCGGCGTTTATAGGCGGTAGCATTGATGGTTTCATTTTCTCTCTTTTTTTCCTCTGCTTCTTCATATATACGCTTTTTTTTCCTCGACGAGTTTACGACGAGTCGAACGACGCGCTCACGCACCACATATGAGAACTGCTAGAATATAGTAGTTGTGATGGATTTTTTTTTCTTTTTCTTTTCCTTGCTTATTTTTGGTCCGAAGGGAAGAGATAGCAGGACGACCAGTCGCATTATGTTGGAGCCGAAGTTGTTTTTGTTGGCGTGACTTATCCTCATCCAGCGAGGAATTTGAAGTTTCTTCCATAGCACTGTTTTTGCGTACTGGTGCGTCTTTGGTTCAGGGCATCTTGTGAGTTGGAGAAAATATGTTGGAAGAAAACATGCGTTACTGTTTCGAGGTGGATGCATGCTGTTGGCTTTATAGTCAGATAGCTTGTACAGGGTTTTAGCTAAAACTTTATAGTATACCCCAGGTGATGCGAGTGGCGTTCACCTATAATAATAAGAGTTTTAGATTGAAATGGAAATGTTTCTCCTCTATGGATTTCAGAATAGGACAGAATTTAATGTTACATAATTATTTATGATGTAGTTTGGAATCACGAATCATGGCCGGCTCCTGATTTGGCGTTTAGTGGGGAGCTATGTAGGTCCGATGCGCTAACAAGGCTGAGATAATGATCTCGGCAGCCTTATCCATCATCACTGCTTTCAACTCTTCAGCTAGACCACCGTCCAATTCTTCCCATCAATCACACTCATTTGTTTCCTACTTTTCCAGAATAAAATCTCCTTCAATTACACGCTCTTCGCACTTTTCAGCTACTGGCTCCATCCAATTCGCAATGGCCGACTCCGATGGCGAGTACGTCGCCGACATGTCGGACGACGACATCATGGACCACACCGTGACCGACGGCGACCCAAGCGCAGCCCGCCCCAAGGGCTCCAAACCATCCAAGAAGAAGCGCGACCGCAACGGGTCCAAGGCATGGGAACAGTCCAAGCGGACGTGGGAGACGGACCTCCCCGAGGAGGACGATGGCATGCTCAACCTGGCGGGCTACGAGGCCGAACGGCGCCGGCGGCTGCTGCGCGACACGACGCCGCTGCAGCGAGGCATCATCCGGCACCTGGTGCTGGTGCTGGACATGTCGTTTGCCATGGCCGAGAAGGACCTGCTGCCCACGCGACACCGGCTGACGCTGAGCTACGCGGCGGCGTTTGTGCGGGAGTACTTTGAGCAGAACCCGATTTCGCAGCTGGGCATTGTGGGCATGAGGGATGGAGTGGCCGTGAGGATAAGCGACATGGGAGGCAATCCCGCGGAGCATCTGGAGCGGCTGCGGGAATTGGAGGGCCAGGACCCGCAGGGGAATCCGAGCTTGCAGAATGCGCTGGAGATGTGTCGCGGAGCGCTGTTGTGAGTTGCTACTTTGGAATGACGTTGTTTCTCTTTTTCTTTGGACGTGCAGAGCTAACTGGAGATGGTTCCTTTGATGAATAGTCATGCTCCCTCACACGGCACACGAGAGGTGCTCATCATCTACGGAGCCCTGCTATCGAGTGACCCGGGCGACATCCACGACACCATCAGCAACCTCATCGCCGACAGAATACGAGTCTCTGTCGTCGGCCTGTCGGCCCAGGTCGCCATCTGCGCAGAGCTCTGCTCACGAACGAACGCGGGCGACGAATCCCAATACAATGTCGCCATGGACGAAACACACTACAAGGAGCTGTTTCTCGCGGCAACCACACCGCCCGTGAACCGAACAAAAGAGCAGAGCACATCCAGTCTCTTGATGATGGGCTTCCCGTCGCGGACGCTTGCGCCCGGAGGAACCACCAGCTATTGCGCTTGTCACAGCAAGCCTTGCCGAGAGGGCTACCTCTGCACTCGATGCAGCGCCAAGGTCTGCAGACTACCGTCAGAGTGTCCCGCCTGTGGGCTGACGCTTATTCTGTCTACACATCTTGCCCGATCATATCATCATCTTTTCCCTTTACGAAACTGGGTGGAAGTACCTTGGGCCGAAGCTGGGCAATCCACAGCCTGTTTCTCCTGCCAGAGTCCCTTTCAAGAGCCACCCAAACCTAACAGGGAGAAAGGAAAGGATGAAGCAGCACCTGCAAAGGCGTCGGCAAAGGGCGTGAGTGAAAGCGGGAGGTACAAATGCCAGGTGTGCGGCAACCACTTCTGCATTGACTGTGATGTCTTTGCTCATATGGTGATACATAACTGTCCTGGATGCCAGAGCCAGTCGCAAGCGGTGCCTGTTGGGGTTGATGGCGTGATGGCGGAAGCAAATGGGAATGGGCATGCGAACGGTGATGGAGTCATGGTAATAGATGGGTAGTTTTATGGAACTTGCAGATGAGGAAGAGGAGGGGGAGGAGGAAGATCTACGCTGAAAATAGCTTCAAAGGGGCGCTATGGGGATGTTTGTTTGAACTTGTGGTCTGGACATATAGCCTCTTTCTTTTTCTTATTTATTAGCTACTAGGTATTCATGGCGTCTAGGTATGAGCATGTACGGAGTACACGGTTGGCGCTCTATTCATTACAGAAGGGGAGATGATTTTTGTCATCTACAAAAATAGATGTTTGTTTATCATCATTATGGAACAAAGGGAAAAAGAAGATCACAACACCAAAACGATACACACAAGTATAGGAAGAAGTATTCTTTTTGAAATAAATTTAATATTTCATTCAGCATGATTCGTAATCGTAGTCACTATGCTCTTAAACTAAGCTCTCAAAGCTCCTATCGCATTTTATAAAAATGCCCCAAAAGTTTTTATCAAACTCCCAAACATGAATCACGCTAAAAAGGTCAATTATATACACAGTTACAAGTTTCCTCGCTCGGCCTGCTCTCGCTCAATGGCCTCGAACAAGCTCTTAAAGTTACCAGCTCCAAAGCCCTCAAAGTTGTCTCTCTGAATAATCTCAATGAACACCGTAGGGCGGTCCATGAGGGGCTTGGTGAAGATCTGCAGCAAGTAGCCGCCCTCGTCATAGTCGATGAGGATGCTGAGGCGCTGGATCGTGTCCAGGTCCTCCTTGAGCTGCCAGCTGCGCTTCTCCGTCTTGAGGCGCTGGCGCATGGTGTCGTAGTACGTAGAGGGGACGTTGATGAAGTCGACGCCGCGCGCACGCAGGGCCGAGACGGAGGCGATGATGTCCGACGTGAGCAGGGCAATGTGCTGCACGCCCGGGCCGGAGTTGAAGATGACGTACTCCTCAATCTGGGACATCTTCTTGCCTGCGGCGGGCTCGTTGATGGGCATCTTGACAATGTTGTTGGGAGAGGCCATGACGATGGAGCTCAGGGCGGAGAACTCGGTGCAGATCTGGGAGTCGTCCACAGACCAGAAGCGGTGGAAGGAGAGGCACTGCTCGTAAAAGGCACAGGCAGAGACCATCTCGTTCCACGACTGGTTGCCGACGCAGTGGTCGATGCGGGTAAGGGGCACGACGGGCATCTCCGTGGAGGAAGTGCGCTTTTTACCAGCGCGGAATCCGGGGAGGAAGGGCCCAGTGTAGCCTCGGCGGTTGATGAGGGTGTGTGTAGTATCACCATATGTGCAGATGACGGCCGTGGTGACGGCGCCGTTGTCATCCTTGGTGGTGGTAGGGCCCTGGACGGCGATGGCGCCCTCGGCCACAGCCTTGTCATATACGCCCGCGATGTTGTCAACTTCAAAAGCAACGTCCTTGACGGCATCGCCGTGCCTCTCAAGGTGAGCGTGCATGGCCTTCAGGAGAGCCCTGTCCGACGCGGAGATGGGCTCGTCCTCAGGGAGGTGAGCCTCCGATCGAATAGGCGACGTGAAGACGAAGCGAACGCCATTGTTGGAGATGACATATGAGGCAAAGTATCGGCTGCCAGTCTCGAGGCCGCGGTAGGCGGTGGTCTCGAAGCCGAAGAGAGTAGTGTAATAGGCGGCCGCCTGCTTGGCGTTGCCAACCCACCAGGTTATGTGATCATAGCCGGTGAAGTCGGCGGGCGGCTGGATAGCGAAGTTGTCGGGATTGGCACCGTTGGTAGCGGGTTGCTGCACTGGGGAGTTGCTGATAGCAGACGGGGACATTGCCACTCAGAAGGTATATGGGGGTGGATCTCTGGGGAAACCGATTTGTATAAGTGCCTGTTAAAGCAAGATAGAATAACCAAGTACAAGTTCTTGAAAAGATGTAAGGTACTGTATTGACGATAGTATCTCGATTCAGATTTGCTCAGTGGCTTGGAGGCTCGAATGGCATATATATATGGCCCATGGTGGGCAGCTCGGGCTTATCAATGTTGTAAACCCTCTCCCAGAGCATCTCCACCGGCCATCACCTCTGCCATCGGATTCTAACGGCCCAAGTTGATTCAGAGTTTCGAGGCGGCTTATGCTTGGTTCCGAAACACCTGCTGCGTAATAGGGCAATGTGTTTATCCCCCGGCCAGCTCGGAGCACCACTGCACGAGGCCTGTTAGACAGACAGCTATGATAAAAGCCAGCTCTCTCACTGGTCGCTGCCGTCAACGCCTCGTTTCTGCTGCGGGGCCTTGCCACGATCGTCAATGCAACGATGAATCTCCTTGCTGCGAACGGTTCCAAACACCGTAGCGCCGGGAGATAGAAGCCGTGCGGAATGGCACCGCGCCGGCGGTGGAAACCGAGGGGAGCCGACAATGGCCGCCCCGCCTTGAGCCCGGCTTTGCTTCCGCGCCACCGACTTCATACGGATGACAGCATGCGGGCGCTCACAGACGCGAGTTCTGTAGAGTCGCAAGCCGATCGATCTTGTCTGAGATAAGGATCAATATATTCCGCTTACTGGAAAGGCTCCGCTAGCTGCCGAAGTGCTGATCGCGGTAAACTTTTTGGAGCGGCGAGTCACTTGACACGGCTACTGTAGGTAATCGTAGACCATTCGGGGTTTTCATATGGATTAGGACCGCCACTTGCTTGTTTGGTGGCTTTTTTCCATCTCTAAAACAGCTGTTTTCCCAAATCGCATCAAATCTTCCGCTGGATAATACCACAAGTGGACCTGATATTTACTCTTCTTCGAAACGTCAAGCGTCGACGTAAATACCACAGCCAAAATGACGACCGTATCATTAAGCCGACACGACATCAATGTGCTCGAGAAGATCAAAGACCCCGAGTCCAATCCGGCCGCGGGCGTCATTATTGACTCTGCGCTGCCTCGCGACCCCCATGTCGTCGACCACAGCGTCTATGAGAGAGTGATGGAGAGGGAGCGCACCATCATCCGCACTCTCCAAGTCATCGAGACGCAGCTCATCAGCTTCCAGAGCGAAGAGGACACAGACAAGGCCATCGAGGGCTACAAGACCTGCGTGTCAGATTTTGGCAATCTCATTTCAGATTATCCTCTATACGCTAGCGCAAGAAACAACCGCGCGCAAATCATGCGCAGGCTGTACGGAGACGCCATGCTGCTGAACTATACATCGACCATGCCACTGCCGTTGATCCCTCAGCCAGAACAAGCTGAGAAGAGAAAGTCAGCCTTGGAAACATTGGAGGATATGGACACTGCAATCCGGCTGCTCACGCCCCCATTGCCATCGACCCCCATGTCTGCGCAGGCAGCCCGGACGTTGTCCATGGCACATACGCAACGAGCAGCCATCTACCTAAGAACGGCCAAGCTCTTATCAGACCGCCAGCTGGATATCGATGACAGCCGCCCAGAAGCCTCCTGGTCCCGCGTGGACTTTGAGGAAGCCGCCTCAAGAGACTTAGCTCTCGGCGGCAGATATGGAAACCAGATTGCAAAAGCTCTGGCCGTCAGTGTCAACCCAACAGCCAAGCTCTGCGGGCAAATAGTTCGAGAAGCGATGCAGAAGGAGTATGGCCCTGAATTTGAGATGTGAAAGTTTTTTTTCTTTTCTTTTTTAGAACTCTAACGAGCCTGGTACATGCGATTCCCCAAGAATGCGAGTAGTTTTGAGTTGAAAATCATCACATAGTGGTGACCCATATTTTGGCGTTTGTGTATTTAAAGAGCATAGGATAGTGGCGTTCCTGGGCTAAGGCCTTGAGACTCAAGAAATCAAAAAGCTATTTCTTAGAAAGCCCAACGCGTCTAGGAAAGTATTGTTTAGCAAGACGCGAAGCATCCAATTTGCATTTTCAAAGTCTCATACCGTAGTCCAGCCTCTATTGTCTCATTCGTTGTCTTTCCCTTAGCCTTTTCCTCACGGTTTATCCTCGTCGCAGCCGCCGACAAGCCAATAAAGACCGCAAATATAGGGTCAGCGACCCGAGAAATGATGTACGTCGGCGCAGGCATTATCGCAATGTCGACTTGGTTCCAATCTTTGCTCCAAAGCTCTTATTAAAGCTGCTGGTGAGGGCTACTCGTATATCGCTCTACAACTAAGAGCGGGTGATTCAGCAAAGAGAGGCGCACACGTGCCCCACTGTTGATAAGCAAGCGCAATCTCCACGTGACATAGCACCTGCGAGTCGCTTGCCCCAAATCGACAGCCCACAAACCCCAAATTTTGCACCAAATTCCCGATCACGGTTCTATTGACGACGAAATCCCTTACCCTTCCCAGCACATATCCGACCACCCACAGGCAGGACAAAATGAAGTTCCTCAAGGTCGGCCGAGTCGCCATCATCACCCGAGGCCGATATGCCGGCAAGAAGGTACGAATTCAATAATACGAAAGCAATTCCCAAATCGGCCGGCGTCAAATTCTCAAATTGGCACTCGACGTCGCATCAATTTTCATTCTGCCCTTGGAGGAAACCATTCGATGGGAAGAGGAGGATATACATCAACCGAGAAGGGGCAAATTGATTTGTCGACACGAGTGCTGTTGGGAATTTGTCGTTCTGAGAGAGAAGGATTGCGACTTCGTTTTACAAAAGTAAAAATGGTCTGGAAGTGCTGACATTTTTTTCCTTTCAGGTCGTCATCATCCAGCCCGTCGACAACGGCAACAAGCCTCACCCCTTCGGCCACGCCATCGTTGCCGGCATCGAGCGCTACCCCTCAAAGATCACCCGTCGCATGTCCAAGACCCGACAGGAGAAGCGCAGCAAGGTCAAGCCCTTCATCAAGGTCATCAACTACAACCACCTGATGCCCACCCGATACACCCTTGAGCTCGAGGGCATCAAGGGCACCATCTCCGCAGACACCTTCAAGGAGGTCAGCCAGCGAGAGGACGCCAAGAAGACTGTCAAGAAGGTTCTGGAGGAGCGATACACCAGCGGCAAGAACCGATGGTTCTTCACCCCTCTGAGTATGTTTTTACAATCCCGGACATTTGAGAATCATCGACATACAAAAGGAGATCAAGACGCTAACCAACTTGCTTGTTAATAGGATTCTAAATTAAAAATCGTTTTCTCCATCACGGTTTGGGAGTTGGCGGGATGTAAAGAGCATCGATTGGTACTTTTAAGGAACCACGGTTTATGGGCTCAAATATGATGTTCATTATCAAAATTATTCACATGTTTTTTCTTTAATACGTGAATGTTTCTCGTTGCCAGTGACGTGGGACTCGAAAAAGCGACATTTGATCTGAAAAGAGGGAAACACGGATTACACCAATCTCTCCCCAGTGGCTCTGACCCGGGCGCTGGTTCATGGAATGGCAACGAAGGAAGGGGGAAGATAACAAAAACCGAGGCCTTGAGATAGACCATTTGGCTATTTTCTGTAGCTACACCAATTGATTTTTTCTGCACCACTTTGCCACTTATTGCCGTTCATATCATGGTGAGGAAGAATGGAAAAAAAAAAAATTTACAAACGCTTCTTATGCATGATATGAGTCTTCAAGTTTTTTTCTTTTAATTTCTTTCTTTTTCAACATACTTAAAACGCTTTGTAGTGATTTCATCTCTACATTTCTATAAACTCATGCTTCACGCCATCTCTAAGTACATCTAATTAAAGACCTAGGCGCGATACAAACTTTGTTCGAGCAGCATCGACCTGGAGTGCTGCTTCGACGCTCTATAATTATACACCAATAAGAAAAAATAACAGGCCTTCAAACAACCAAGGATGACGCAAGCCCCTCTTTGTCTCCAAATTAGAGTGACACCTTTTTCTGGTTTGTCGGAATTTTTGGTGAGAATGAAAGAACGCGCCGGGGGCCCTGGCTTATACATTGCCCCGTCGCTCACAAGAAAAAGAAGATTGACCGTTAGATTGACTGTCCTTCCAACCAAACAACGCCATTGACGCAATCGTACTTCGTTTTACAGTTTGGCTCTTAAAAAATGGAGCCATGGTTTCATTCATGACGTTTAAGAAGCCTCCTGGGCGGCAGCCGCAGCAGCAGCATTGCCCTTGAAGTGGTTGGTGACTTCAGAGGCCAGCTTGTGGGGGTCGTACTCAGGGGCATAAGTAGGAGCCAGACCGCCAAAGAGACAGAAAATGAGGAAGACAGCCAACACAATGATGGACAGCTTGCGGAGAATGGGCTTGCGAGCACCGAACTCAGCCCACTGGCGACCAGCCTCGCCGGCATAGCCCTTGAGAGCCTCAAAGCCGAGCTTGTAGTAGACCATGCCACCGAGAGCGATGGAGTAGCCAAAGAACTGGAGGGGAGTCACCTGTGTGCCCCAGATGATCATGGAAGCGACAACAAGCATGATGTCCTTAAGGACACCGCAAAGGGTCAGGACAACAGCAGAAGTCTTGCCAATCTGTGTGCATAAAGTTAGCTCATTTGAAACTGCAAGTGGGTTTGGGAATAAGGCAACTAACCAGGAAAACGACGGAGACGTTGAGCATGAAGGCGCAGAGACCGTTGAGGAAGAAGGTGAAGAGGCCGACGTGGTAAACCTCAGCCATGGAGACCTTGGGGAACTCCCAAATCAGCGCAACCACACCGTTCATGACGGCGCAGATGGGGGCGAAGTAGTAGAGAGAAACCAGAGGGTCCATCTTGAAGTCGGCGGAGCTCAAGAGTCTCTGGACCATGGTAAGTCGGAGAGCCTCGAAGATGACACCAGCAATCTGGTACATGACACCAATAACGACGAAGTGGATTTCGCCCATCGACGCAATGATGACACCGACGACAATGGCGGAGACGTTGAGGAACTGCTTCAGGTTTGGCGAGGACACACCCAGAGCCCAGCCGGAAATCAAGACGGCGACGGGAGTGGTGGCCTTGAGCATCTGAATAAAGGCAACGGAGAGGTAGAGGTATGTCAGGTTACCGCAGATCAAACTCAAGCTGAAGAAGATGCCAATTGGCACGACGGCTCGCAGGTAGACGCGGCCGGTCATCTTGACAGTCTTTCGGCCATCGAGAAGAGTCGTCCAGCGGGCCAGGATTTGCGTAACGACGGTGGCAAAGGTGAGGTGGTAAGTCGTGAGGATAACGGGATAGCCTGGAGCCAAAAGGCGTCAGCGCACATTCTGAATTGGCGGGAGAAGAGTGTTATTAGGATTAGAAGGGGGAGGCACATACGGAAGTTGAGCGTGTCCAGAAGCCACTTGTTGAACAGGATAACGGAGGAACTGAAGCCAATCCATGTGCTGCGCGGCGCATTAGCAAAACAAGCTCCATCATCGCCTCGTCGGTCGTCTTTCGCGACAATTTTCCCTCTCTCAATGGCAAGACTCACACAACATAGAAGATGGGGTGCAAAGAAGCCTTTGCGGGCGCCGGCTTGTCAACCTGGGGGTTGACGGTGGGCAGGACAGGAGAGCTGTCGGCGCGAGTGATGTCGCCCGACACTCTGATCTTTTCTTCGCCAGACATGGTGGTGGCGCTGTTGCAATTCGCAGAGAGCTTGAGAGTTGCAGGCGTGTAAATGTTGGAGAAGGTGAGGGCGGCGGTTGCTCGCACAGAGGTTTTGTCTCTGGATTTAGGGGAGACGCGCAGCGACAACGAGTGGACGGACTGACAGGCGTCCTTTTTTTTCTTAGCAGGGCAGGGTACGAAAGTACGTAACCTCAGAAAAGCCGGCCAGGGGTGGGTTGAGAGCGTGAGAAAAGAGTGTGAGGGGTGTCCCGTATGCAATAAAGCGAGGGTGCTGTTCGTATAACGAAAAAAATAAAACAGGGACCGCCCGGAAGAAGAAAAGTCTCGCGCAAGCAGCCAAGTGTAAGAATGACCTTGGGGTTGCTGGGCGCTTGCGGGTTGCAGAGACGATTAGAGGGAAAAGAAGGGGAAAAAGCAAAATACGAGTTGCACAAAAGGCGGTGGTGGTGTGCTCGGAAAAGAGAGAAGAAGAGAGAGAAGAGAAGAGGTCTCTCGATTGAGGGACGAGGAGGTCAAATAGGAGTTGCGGCTACGAGACTAGAGAAATGCCAGCCGGAGACACAGCCCGGCGCATCGAGGCAATTAAAATCGCGTCTCTGCTCCTGGAAATTGGCCTCCAGTGTATTCCTGCGCGCGTATAATGCTTAGCAAGGCCGTAGCAGCTACGAGGTGCCAGAAATGCTTCCCGCAGGTACCAGTACAGGGCTAGGGCCGCGACCACCAGTGCCACATTGGTACAAGTACGGGAGTCTGCGCTGCCCAGCCGGGTGCTTTCAGGGGGGCTTTGGCAGGCCCTGGCTCAAGGCAGAGGGACGAGGGAGTGCTACGGCCTACAGGGGAGGGGGGCCACTACTGCTAGCATCATTCACTCCCCTGGCGAATCAATCCACCCACGTTTGATGGAGGCGGAGGCACCAGAGATAAGGGAAAAGAGATCATCTACGGAATGATGGGGGTGCCAATAAAGCGCAGCCTCTCTGCATCGCCACAGCCCTAGCCGTGTACAAGTACAGAGCGTGTCGTACTGCATCTGTATTCACGGCATCAGAGGTCGAGGGGAGTTTAGCAGGTAAAGCGTGTAATTTTAGATTGATGAGATGGGTCATATCATAGTAAGCCGCAGCCGTGGCATAGAGGCAAATCTAGGTGTTTAGTATGAACGCTCAGTGTGAATAGTTATCAAAAAAATGATGATGACCTGACTCAGATGGCAGGAGACAAGAGAACCAAAATTAAAAATAAAAATAAAAACAGGGCCACTCCCCGTTTTTTTACTGGCTTCGTCCTCGACACAGTGCTCCTACAAATTGACAGACGTTGCATGTGCCTATTCATGTGCAAACAACAGCACAGCAGCTCAATAGACCCGTCGGTGCTGCGACGACTGCCATACTCGGGGGTCGCATTTCAGGGGTCGCAGCCCGGACGGGACATCCATCTTCGAGACACAATCAGTTTGTCTTGTTTGTCAGTCGTCTGTTTTGACTTTGCATAGGCCTCGTGCCAGTGGCGGGGTCGAGAACTAGAAAGATCGCGGGGGAGCCAGACGCCAAGAAGTTGCTCTCGTTTACGTTCTCACGATGCCTTGTGCCTGTGCAATGCCGTTGAAGCGGTAGCCTCTTCTCCACGTTGCGGCTGGCAGCATGTGAGCCTGGGGGCCACGATACGAGGTGCGCTAGGAGAAAGCTTGGCGCTGAGCTTCCAGGGACGCGCGAGTCCTGACTACCACTTTGCTGGGCTAGGGCTGCGATGCCTCATTTCAGCTTCACATGTTTTGGATGCGATTCTTGTTCCTTTTTGGCGAATTATCTCGCCATCAGCTGCTCGCTGGCATGAGGCCAAACCTGGATTTTGTGACGACCAGCCGGTTTGCCCATCACAATCGCGATTTTGCTTTCTCCCACTGTGTTCATGTGGGCCCGGTTGTTAATATCGCGAAAAGTCTGCATTTGTCGAATATGTACTAATCCAGCAGGTAGTTGCAGTTGATATGACGAGCCCGGCCATCACTGCTGAAAACTGTACAGACTAAGGGGCCCATCCAGGCACGGAGGCGGTATATAACGGGGTACGCGATATTGCTCCTGACAACTCTTCGCTGCTAATGCACATGCGACATGGAACTTTCTGTAGCTGCAACCTGATGGGATGATACGCGGGCGTCTCACCGATCTTCTACAGTGCCTCTTGGGTTAGTCGCTCGAATATCCCTATCCCTATCTCTATCCCTAGGAGTGAAATGCTTGCTCCCCTTTCTTCAACTGCTCTCTTTTGCAAAGGCGAGGCTGGAGGTTTTACTTGGTACCGAGACAACGCCCACTCTCCTCGACATCATTGTCACTGTTGCACCACCACGACTGCGGGTCTTTGCTAAGACATGCATCCATCTACGCGATTAATGCTCAGCTCTTGTCGCTTGCACATTGTAGACAAAGTATAGACTGCTCCGTCAATAAAACGGAGCACCTTTATGGAGCACTACAGCCAGGCACATACAGTGCGAGCACCTCTTATGCTGGGTGCACCCATCATTTGTCGCAGGAACAGAGTTTTCGGGCGTGTTACGGAGCACGGAGCGCAGCACGGAGCACCACGGCCGTAGATCTTGATCTGCCGCTGTTTCAGGATTTGATACGGAGTACAGCCGCATACCAACCGTCGTGCAGCAACTGTGGGAACTAGGCCGTTTGTAGCAGCGGGGCAGCAAAGGGCCTGGATCCAATGACGTCGCGGCCCCAGACAAAGGTGACGACGCAGCGCTTCTCTGTTCTGCTCGCCCTCGATTGGCCTGGGTCGAGGATCTGCATCTGACTGGAACTTTCAGCGCTCACCGTCACGCTGCTGGCCTCCCTGAAGATCATTGCTTCGTTCTGTGGAAACGCGTGTAAAGGAAACCGGTTTGCCTCTGCTCTTGCGCGGATTCCACAAAGGCCATGGCGCCGGCTGATGGAAAAGTGTAGATGCCCGGGACATGTACCGAGAGATGGCCAGGGGCGCGGTAACTAGCCTCAGCCAGTGTCACGCCAGGCCGGCCGATGCCGTGCGACAAGCATTTCCTTTTGCTGCGTCTCCTTTTCCTCAGAAGGGATCGAGTATCCAATGCCGCTGGTTTCACGGCTGTAGTTTGTGGTGAACAGAGGCGGGATCAACGCAAACGGCCCCGGGAGGACAAGCTTCCGTCTCAGCATCTTGATACGGAACCCGCCTATCAGTCCAGCCAAAACGCCCGTCCTGTGCTTGCGCAAAACCATGATGCATCAAGTGATGAATTAGGCTCGACTTTAAGCTGATGGAGCGAGCCGTGGTGGTATCAGTTCTCGAGCGATATAGTAATAGCAGCGTGCGAGTGCGATCAGGCGGCTTCAATGTTCCTATCAACTGGCGCTTTGACGAGAAATTGCGACAGCATGCTAGCGTCCAAGGTGTAATCTCGAGCAATTGCAGCGTAGCAGCCGTACCAGATAGTGCTCCGTAATACTCTGTTCATCCCATCCCCTCTCATCTCATCTCGTCCCATCCCATCCCAGTCCCAGTCCAGAAATAACCTCAGCAAGGCTGGCAACAATGCCGAATCTCGAGGCTGCATTTGTCGGTATCGTATTGTCGGCCGTCGATCAGAAATCCCGTACCTGCTTGTACATGCCGGTGCTGCTTGGCACTCACATCAGCACCAAGTACTGGGTTGCCTCGAAGATCTCAAGATCACCCCCGTGCTCAGCATCTAATTTGATATCCAAAGCTTGTTCCGGCAGCCTTCTGGCCTCAACAGCGGGCCGCCGCAGGACCAGGAACGGCGCTGGATGGCTGCTGTAGACGCTGGATCCGCCCGCTGCAGGCCCCCGCCCACGCCACCACGGACGGGGCGCTACTTGCAACTGTGCGGCGCGCCGAGTACTGGTACCGCTGCGACTGGAGTTGCAAACGGCTCTGCGCCCCCAAACCACTGGAGGTGGGACTCTTCATTATCCCCTGCCCACCCAGTGGCGGCTTGGCCACCCGCCGTTGGTCGAGGCTGGTGATACTAACGCCGTACGCGTGCTAGCGACTCGTACTTGCGAGTGGGATGGAGGGGTGGAATCGGGCTTGCCAGGGTCGTAGGGTCAATGGAGAGGACAGGTAATAAAACTGAGGTGAGAATTGGGTTGGGCGCGCTGCCAGCCCCTGTCGCCAGAATAGTTCGGGCAGCCCCTCCATCACCGACTCCTTTCCCAGTTGCAAGACTTGAAAAGCAAATTGCCTGGCAGCTGCGCGATCCATTGGATTCTCTCTTTTGCTTCTCCTTCATCCTCTTTGCAAAAGGCATCACCTTATACCCATTCCTTTCAACGTTGTTTCTTGGCGCGTGTGCAGCACCGTCCCTCCGTTTTTCCAGCTTCAACTTTTTTTTTCTCTCCTTCTAGCCTCACCAAATTTCCCCCACCATGGCCGACATGTGCGTATTCCTCTCTGCTTCCCCTATTCAGCGTGAAATATTCGCGATGCTGGATGGATTCAATTGCCTCTACATGACGCTGTCCTCGTTCCAAAGCTGTTGTGCAACTAACGCCTGATTCAATTGCAGTAACGTTGATGTTCTCGTCATTGGCATGGGACCTACTGGTCTCGGTGCCGCCAAGCGTCTGAACCAGATCGTACGTGCGCCCCCTTCACCGCCAGATCTTGATACCCCGCGATGTTGTTCTTGTTCGTTGCTAACCGTGTCGTTAGAATGGCCCTTCATGGCTGATTGTCGACTCCTCCCACAAGGCTGGTGGTCTCGCCGGTACTGATGTCACTCCTGAAGGCTTCGTAAGTCCTCACTCTCGCCTTTGCCGTGGAACCTCGCGTGGAATCGTTGCGCTAACAGCTGCTGCTTCTTTTAGCTGTACGATGTTGGCGGTCATGTCATCTTCTCCCACTACAAGTACTTCGACGACTGCCTGGACGAGGCTCTCCCCAAGGACGACGACTGGTTCGTCCACCAGCGAATCTCCTACGTCCGCTACAAGGGCCTCTGGGTCCCCTATCCCTTCCAGAACAACATCTCCATGCTCCCCAAGGAGGACCAGGTCAGATGCTTGGAGGGCATGATCGACGCTGCCCTTGAGCACCGCGTAGCCAACACCAAGCCCAAGAACTTTGACGAGTGGATCATCAGAAACACCGGTGTTGGTGTTGCTGATATCTTCATGCGTCCCTACAACTACAAGGTCTGGGCCGTCCCTACCACCAAGGTAAGTTCGCGGGTTTTTTCTCCCAAAAAAATTATCCATCGCAAATACGTGTACTTGTACTGACGCTTCCCTCTTCCAGATGCAATGCCAGTGGCTCGGCGAGCGAGTTGCTGCCCCCGATGTCAAGACCGTCACCAAGAACGTCGTCCTGAACAAGGTTGCCGGTAACTGGGGACCCAATGCCACTTTCCGATTCCCCGCTCGGGACGGTACCGGTGGTATCTGGATCGCCGTCGCCGACACTCTTCCCGCCGAGAAGAAGAAGTTTGGCAAGTCTGGTGAGGTCACCAAGGTCGACGCCGCCAACAAGACCGTCACCATGGCCGACGGCACCACCATTGGCTATGGCACCCTAGTCAACACCATGGCTGTCGACCACCTCGTCGAGAAGATGGGCAACCAGGAGCTCATCACCCTGTCCAAGGGCCTCTTCTACTCCACCACCCACGTCATTGGTGTTGGTATCCGTGGTGAGCGCCCTGAGCGCATCGGCGACAAGTGCTGGCTGTACTTCCCCGAGGACAACTGCCCCTTCTACCGTGCCACCATCTTCTCCAACTACTCTCCCTACAACCAGCCTGAGAAGAACGCCAAGCTGCCAACCCTGTACCTTGCCAATGGCGAGAAGGCTGCCTCTTCCGATGCCAAGGATGGTCCTTACTGGTCCATCATGCTGGAGGTCTCACAGTCTGAGCTGAAGCCTGTCGATGTGGACAACCTGCTCAAGGACTGCATCCAGGGTCTCGTCAACACCGACATGCTCAAGCCCGAGGACGAGATCGTCTCGACCTACCACCGTGCCTTTGACCACGGATACCCCACTCCCTCTCTGGAGCGTGAGGGTGTCCTGACGGAGCTCCTGCCCAAGCTCCAGGACATGGGCATCTACTCTCGTGGCCGCTTCGGCAGCTGGAGATACGAGGTCGGCAACCAGGATCACTCTTTCATGCTGGGTGTTGAGGCCGTCGACGCCATCACCAGCGGGGCTGTCGAGCTGACTCTCAACTACCCCGACTTTGTCAACGGCCGACGGAACACCGAGAGGCGTCTGGCCCAGGCCTTTTCCTACGGAGCTCAGCCTCTGCCTACCCGCGAGAGGAACTAAGGGGTTGCAAACAGTGGGACGATGAGGGTTGAATACTAGGTATATAAGGAGCACAATGTACACGTGCACCGTAATGTGAAGCAGCGGCTATCAAAGTAATCTGGGTAGTTATGTGGTCTGCTATGAATGGGGGTATTTCAAAGGTCTGAAAGTTACGGGATAGCTCGGGTGATACGAACGCCTAGGGTTGTGCATGGGCAGTCGGTATAGATTCCCTCGCTATAAAATAGCGGGTATAGGTTATGATAGAGATAGAGAGTGATTTTTGCTCTTTTTTGATAACAAATCAATCAGTTGAATGCATTGGCTGTTTGTTATTAATATCATAAGTGACTCTAAGTGTCTATCTGAGTATTGTAAGGACCCTGGAGGTCATGTAACTGTGACAATGTAGATACTAACGCATCCCGAGCGCTTACCGAGTAATACTTCACTGTGAGAGCATACAGTTGCTAAACATTGTATGGCTATACCGTTTTTTTCTTGGGAAATTGTTAAAGTTGAGCGGGATGGCTTGGCCACCTACATCATCATCTACAGGCACAGGGCGCCAAGAGCACTAGTAAAGTCAAAGAAAATTCTCCTCTCTCCTCGTTTCTTTCAATTTTTTTTTTTTTTTTT